>NC_039360.1:40832323-41177346 GCF_003573695.1 Papaver somniferum | reverse complement strand
GATCGGCCGAGCGGCCAAGTCATATACACGACTGACTACCAAATGCGAGGGCCAGGATATTCATTTTTCTGTGAGGAAAACTTTTAGGGCATTAATAAGGCGATGAAAAGACAAGGGCATAAAGATAATTTCAGTTCTTCTAGTCAAGATTACTACTAACCCTAAATTATCTTTATATGCGATTTGGAACATTTTGCGGCAATATTAGAGACTGTGAACTCTCCGAGTTTCTTTGGCATTTCAAGCGATCTTAGATCTTCTTATCACTATGTTGAGATGGTTGAGATGCGAAGAAGCTGATGTATTGTCTGAGAATGACTTTGAAGGATCAAATGAAGCGCACCAGATTTTCATGGATGTTTTCTATGGAAGAAACGTTGCAGGAGGTGCTTCCAAGAGGTGTAGACAAGCTGAGGGATTTAGACCTACCAAAGCATCACTTATTAATTCAAATACTGATGATAATTCAGTGGTGACGTCAACAACTCAATCCTCCAGTTCCTTTATCTCTGGATCTGGATGCTGTCCCCAAAACTATAGTACTGTCTGTGTCGGACGGGATGATCAAGATACTTCTGCAGCTACGCGAATGAAGAGGTCAGAAGGCGTGCTTGCTGCTCCTGGAAATGAATATATTAATGGATATTTAACTGTTCCAGAGAAGGCTCCAGTTATGCTTTTCTTGCAGTCCTTAGACTTTCCAGCCAAAACATGCATGCTGGTGGAATCTTCAAGTGAAGGTGTAAGCGCTACGTACCTGCATATAAGGGTGGAAGAAGTTTACAGAAGAGAACGTGCTCGTGCTGAGGCTCGGGCTCAGGCTGAGGCTGAAGCTGCCTCTAAAAGTAAGTGTAGCCATCAAAAGTAACACATTAACATCTACTGTTTCTTAGCATCGCACCCGAGTGTTTGCTTCTGTGGCACATAAATCTCCAGAATCCTCTCTTTATTTTTATTTTATTTTGGTGCTTACTCCGGTCACTGGTATCATCCTCTCCTTTTGCTTCAGATGCAACTAAAACCATTGTGTCGAATATATCTTTGAAGGATCTATATTCTGGTCTGCGTGACGCTGTCAACTATTTACTGAAGGCAGCAGGTTGGGCAGTGGAGAAGAAGAAGAAGGCAGGAAGCAATCCCTATATGAACACAATTTATAAGTCTCCCACTGGGAAAATCTTTCCTACATTTCGTAATATTTGGAACTCATTTGGTGATAGTCTGTTTGCTGGTCACTACAAGATGACACGGCAAGTTAACGGGAAACAGTGGACGAATATTGAAGAGTTTGGCTCTAACTTGTCAGAAGCACTGATAGATTTTGAGAAAGACAAATTCAGTCAATTGGACGCTTCGTATGTGTTGGCTCATCAATGGAGTCTTCTGAATCCTTATGTTTCCGTGGTGATGGTTAACAGACATATTCTTAAACTAAGAAAGGGAACACCAGTCAAAGCAGACACAATTGTGGTGTCTGATAGGGAAGAACTTGCTCAGCTAGGTTGGGAAGATGAGAATATATGCAGACGAAAGAGAACTTCTGCTAAACGAAGAAATAGTCGTAGGGCGGCGTTGGCACTTCGATGTTTTAGATTTGATTTTGTTGTTCTGGGAGGCTTTTTGCCTTGGGGATTGTTGTTTTGGCTAGCTTTTGCTTCAGCCTTTGTGCACCTAGTGTGCTCCTCTTTATCTAACTTCTAATTTTCTATTAATAAAATTTTAAACTTTTTGCGAACTGTGGGTCTGTCAGATCTGAAAATTAGAAAGGATTCAAGGTTTGTTAAATAGACTAGGGGTGTAAATTCGGGCAGGCCGGGCCGCCCGACCCAAAAACTAAGACGGGTCGGGCAGGCCAGGCTTAATATTTGTGAGCCCGTAAACAAATTCAGGCCGGACAGGCCGGGCACAAGTAGATAATTTGCTATCCAAAGACCGCCCAAAGCCCGCTTTTTATACGGGCAGGCCAGATCGGGCCGGACAGGCCACTATTTTGATTTTTTTTTAAGTTTAAATTTTCAAATGAACGGTATTAAATACAATATCCTTTCCTTTCCAACATCGCATATCGTAAGTGATAGTATTATTTTATATTTAAATTACACTGACAAATTTTTAATTTTAGCCTATAATAAATAATTAATTAGAGTACAATAAACTTTCTAATAAGAAAATATATTACCATTAATGTTTTGAAAAGGTTAATTATAAGTAAAAAAACAATTATATGTTTTATTTTTCTTGACACAAAATTGACAATTATAAAATTGTAACTTTTAAGTCTTTTTAAGAGGATATTAAATGATTAATGGCACATAGAAGGCTTTCAGGCCGGGCACCAGGCCGGGTATCATAATTAATCGCAAAAGCCCGAGACCGCCCAATAAATTAATCCAGGCCAGGCCGGGTGGTCCATGACGGGCCATAACAGGCTTTGGGCTACTTCGGATACAGGCGGGCTCGGGCGGATACAGGCAGGCTGAGTATTTTCGGGTATTATTTACACCCCTAAAATAGACTACTAGAATGACAGAGGCAAAGACAGTGAAAGGAGACTCTTTGGCTAATGATTTGGCTCAAGGTTTTATGTCGTAAGAGTTGGAGCAATCAAACTAGAAGCATCTAAAGGAAACTCAAGGTAATGAGAAAGCACTGGAAACCTCCACACCTGGCTGATGCAATTCCTGATTTTGAAAATGCCCGAAAGAACTTTGAACAATCCGAATATCTTGATGATGAGAGCTGCAGTGTCTCTGAAGCTTCAAACTTTAAGATAATCCAACATCTGGAACTGGGCTAACAAATTTTGGCATCCACATTCTGAAGTGCATAATGTACTGAGATATAATGTTCATTGCACCAGAATCCGCGCATTAGACCAATTCCGCTGTGATATCACATAATAGTAACAAACAACAGAAAACCAATTTCATTTCAGAAGTTTATATATTTATTCCACTGGAATTCAAAGGCTTATATATCATCCAAAATCCTATAAATAATAGGACTACACAAAAAAGAAAAACCCTTTGAGTAACTGCAATGAATTTTTAGTCTTTTCTATATCTACATAAAATATCGAATAAATAGATTAGAGAACTAATAACTCCCTAAATTTGTTTTATCTAATTAGAGGACTTGATCAAAGATGAGCTAAAAATAATAAATAAAAAAGAAGAAGAAAAAGATAAGAATTTGTCTTTGCACGGCGACTGACCACCCTTATGCACCCAACTCGCAATCAAATATTGGCGAAAACGAAGAAGAATTGAGATCACCAAAAATGTTATCTTCACCCTCAACATAACTGCCGGAATCTTGACACTCAAAGAAAGTTTGGATATCATCAGGGAAACTGCATTTGGGTGGGTCAGATTCCGCTGGAGTCAATGGACATTCTTCTGTCGACTCCTCCGATGAAGTCCTCTCAAGCATTTCCTTAAACTTCGACGACTGAAGTAATAGTCCCAGTGCCGATGATGACTTAGCTGAACTTGCACCATTCTGCCGAGGCTGATAAACTGCAGCAACTTCACTTGGGCTGTGTTGTTGGGTGGATGAGTTCATCAACTCATCTTGAGTACTAGGATGAACTACTACTGGTTTAGTATCTGTGTTAGTGTCTGAAGAATTGTTGTTGTTGGGTCTTAACCATTTGATGTAGCGGCTAAGATCAAAGTTTGTAACAGCATTTAGTCCACGGTATTCTATTGCTGCCATGTCATATGCAGTAGCTGCTTCCTCTTGGGTTGCTGCAAAAAAAAGCAAAAGGAAAAGAAAAGTTGGAGGGTGATTGAGGAAATAGTAAAATAGTAATGATTAATGAATAATATGAAAATACTATTGAATTATTGAAAGGAATTTGGAATATTGTATAAAAAGTTTTTTTTTTTTCCTGAAACCTTTAAAATGCCGTTGGGAGTTGGTGATCAAATTCCCAACTAACTTTCTTTTAAAATAATTGAATGATCACTGACAAACACATCTGGTTACTTGTGCAACTCTCTTAATTAAATCACAAAGTCCTAGTTAAGTACAACTTCAACCCATAATCTTGCCACTTAAATACTTCCTGCATACACGAGATTGCGAAGAAAAGAGATGAGATTATGAACACATCAAAATCAAAGTTTTGGTAAAGTGGAATAATGGAGATCCCTTCTCTGATCGAATATTCCGATGCCATGGTAGACTAAAGTATGGGACCTCTAAAAACACCTCAAATTAGTAATACCGGTTTTTGGCATGTGATTTTATTAAATATGAAAGAAAAATGAGTCATGTTGTATGCTGTTTTCTTCTCTAGCCGTGCCTAGATTTAGATAGGATATTCCTAGTATTAGGTGATTAGGTTCATTGTTTTGACTTTAGCATGTGACTAGATTGATAGATAGCAAATTATGGAGAAATTAAACAGCAAAAGATATGAGAATTTATTTTGAATTTGAAATTATGTTCCTCAAAAACCGATTTTGTTTTGGTGTAAAATTGTGCAGTAAAATAAGGCACTTGTATAGGTCAAACCATGATATTTACCCAACTGATTTTACCAAAATGATTTTGACTCAAAAATATAAAGCAAAAGTTAAAAAAAAAATTACCATATGTTCCAAGGTAAAGGTATTTGTTGCCAAATACTCTCCCAATTCGAGCTTCCCATCTCCCATTATGATGATGCCTGCAAAATGTACAAGTCTCCTCCATTAGATTGAGAAATCATTGATATCCCTAACTTTTTACTAATGATTATTAGTTGATAGTAAGAAAATTAGTACACTTTGATTCTGTGAAGGTCACAATGTGCACTAGTACTAGGCCTGAGAATGAATAATGCATCATTTTTCACATTCAGTATGCATCAAAAACTCAAGTTTGGCAAAGAAGTAAAAGAAAACGTGGGTACAAACACAACCAAATTGTTGCTCAAAAATGTACCCAACCTGACATCAATTACCCAGAGAGAAAAAAGACCCTGATGAAAAATTACCTTGCAACACCTCTGTACTTGGAGACTCCTCTAGAAAATCCACTGCTTCTCCTGCAAATGTTCACCAGTATGATTCAGTTTCGGTTTCGATATGATATACTGGACAAGAAAGAAAAATTGTCCAAAGTAAAGGTATGTTTTTAGCTTGATTCGAACAGTAAATTTTTCCCATGTCCCTTCCAAAGAATATATTTCTTTGGCTCTTTTATTTTACAGAATTCATTTCATGATATGAAACACAGCTTAAATGTACTCAGACATGATAAAAATTCACGACGAAAATGTCAACATCTCCAACACCATCTGGCTAGCCAGTCCCCAATGTATTTTGTGAACTTCTTGACCATAACTTTCCAAGTTACTAAGTACACAGAAATAAATTCTTCAAGGACATAATGTATCAAAAAAAAGAAAAAACATACAGTATTGAGTGTCCTCTTCTTTATTGTTGTGGACTTGTGTACTAAGTACCAAAAACTTGTTGTATAAACATTACCTTCTTAAGGATCCAATATATTCTTCTTTGGATTGCCCCTCCATTTCTTTTATCTCTTCTTCATATGTTGCCAGCTATACAGACAACAAATGGTTAAAAAATTTCATGGTTTAAATTCCATTTCTCATAACCATGTACTTAAAAATAGAACAACTAGATTAGGAGAAATGGTGGGTTGAGAAATTGATTACTTACAGGGAAATTAAGGATGGTTTCTCTTCCCCAATACTTCAATGCAGCTAAGTCATATGCATGTGCAGCTGCCTCTTCACCATCATAAGCACCTAAATGAAAAAATTAAACCAAAAATTAGATTGAATTTCCACTAGGGTCTTGTTTAGAATTAATGAGTTGAACCAATATGAGTGGAAAAAAAGAAAGCCACCATTAAATAGTTGGGACTATCATCACTATAGCTAGTAATAATAGGACTGACTGATAGCAATAGCAAGCACTCACCAAGATAGACTATTTGTGTGATTCAATTAGTTGGATTCAACCACCACCACCACCATCAAATTAATAAGAAGACCCCCACAGATAACAAAAACGGAAAAAAAAAGGATTATTACTCATCTTAAATCAAAAATCAACTATTGGAAGAGAAAAAATTGATGATGATGAATGCAATACCTTGTCTTCCTTTCTTATTCTGAGATTCATTCCAAGAATTCTTGTCCCAGAGATGTGCTTCATATCTACCAGTCCATCTATGCCTACACCAAAATATGATGATACCATCAAACACATATGTACATAAAAAAAAAAAAGTTAACAACAATTTCAGTTTTAATAAAATGTAATGCAATAGAGACATACTGTACCTAGTAACACCACGATAGATGGAACTTCTTTGAGGAGGAGAATCTCTTGGAACACTTTTTCTTTTTCTTTTCACTTTTGTTGCTGCAGTAGTAGTAACAGTAACAGCAGTACTAGTGTTGTTACTAGTAGTAGAATTGTTGTTCTTGATTTGCTGTGAAAGTTTTGCCATTAGAGGAAAAAAAGAGAATTCCACCAAAATAGCTGGGGATGAGGAAGGAAGTTAGAGAGAAATAAGAGTGAAGAAGAAGAGGAAGATGATGAGTATGTATGTACGACTCAGTCTTCAAAATGAAAGGGTTTTAAAGAGACTCCTAAAAAAAAGTTAAGAAATTAGTTGGAGGGAAGGGAGATTTGGGAGAGAAAGTTAGTTTTTTTTTTTTTTTTTTGTAGCTAGCAAATTAGGGGATGCCGGCAATCAATTAGCATTACTAGTTTAAGTTTTGTTTTGGTTTTCTTAGCTGCTAAGGTTTTGATTTGTAGCCGTCTATATACGGCATGTTTCTTTTGTTGCTTTCATTTGTTCAATTTAGTGTAGTCCTATATGCTTTCTCATCTGAGTGGGAAATAAGAGGGTGTTTGGATGCCAGAAGAGAGAAGTAGTTTCTCAACTTAGTTTAGTCGAAAAGTTAAAAATCAAATTAAAATAAGAAGGGTGGTTGGATTTTGGATTTCGATTTAATTTAGTCGAAAGATATAAAATTAGTTTGGAAATTAAGAGGGTACATTTTTAGGAAGGAACTTCTCAACTTTGAAAATGATCTCGGGAAGCCAAAAAGTTAATTTTTTTTATAAAGTAAAATTGTTTTGCTTCTAACTTATGTGATCGATTAATGTAGAAGTGCTTCTGCTTTTGGCAACCAAACGCCCATAAAGAATCTAAAAGCAAATAATAATTTTATGTGAACCACAACAACTTTGTTTTTCATTTTTGAAAAAGCGAAATCACTTCAGCTTCTAGTTGCAGAATGAATTTAGTCGAAAAGTAGAAAGTTAGTTTGAGGATTAAGAGGGTACTTCTTTGAAAAGTAGTTTTTCGACTTTCGGAAGAAAAAAAATTGGAGGTTAGGGTGGATCAAAATTCGAACAAATAAGCCAAAACGTTAAAATAAATTTTTAAGGAAAATTATTTTGGTTCTGACTCTTGAGATTGACTAATGTGGAAATATTTTTGTTTCTGACATCCAAACGCTCGTAATGACTTGTAGAAGCAAAAAAAAGTAATTTTATTTGAAGCAAAACAACTTTGTTTTTCATTTATGACAAAGCAGAAATCACTTCAGCAGTTCAGCTTCTGGTTGCAGAATGAGCTTATCTGGAATAACAAACGTTACGCTCAATGGCATAGCCATGATCAAAGGTAAAATGGAGTAAAAATAAAATGTATAAAAGTAGTTTCTCAACTTAGTTTAGTCGAAAAGTTAAAAATCAAATTAAAATGAGAAGGGCGATTCAGTTGGATTTTGGATTTCGATTTAATTTAGTCGAAAGATAGAAAGTTAGTTTGGAAATATAGAGGATACATCTTTAGGAAGGAACTTCTCAACTTTTAGAAGAAAAAAATAAGTGGAACAAAATTTGAAATTGATCTCGAGAAGCCAATAAAAAGTAAAATTTATTTTGCTTCTAATTTATGTGATCGACTAATGTAGAAGTGCTTCTGCTTTTGGCAACCAAATTCCCATAATGAATCTAGAAGAAAAAAATAATTTTATGTGAACCACAACAACTTTGTTTTTCATTTTTGAAAAAGCGAAATCACTTCAGCTTCTAGTTGCAGAATGAATTTAGTCGAACAGTAGAAAGTTAGTTTGAGGATTAAGAGGGTACTTCTTTAAAAAATAGTTTTTCGACTTTCGGAAGAAAAAAAATTGGAGGTTAGGGTTAGGGCTGCACATGAACCGTCACGTCCCGTGGAACCGTACCTGAACCGCAGGAACCGTACCGGTACCGTAGTCAGATGGGACAGGTACAAGTACCAAAAACTGGTACCGTGTCTAGAATAGGTACAAGTAACGGTTCTAGGCTATTCCCGTCCCTTCCCATCCCGTAATACCGATCTCTTGAATATGGAGAGAGAGAGAACCACAATTTGAAGAGTATCACCGCGTAGGCGCATACTGCTGCAAGCCTGCAACTACGAAAAATCTGCATGCGTATGCACTTAATGGATGGAAGATAATTGATCACCCAGTGACGTCTTTACTACACAGTAACTACAATAGAAATATTAAGATTAATTTTTAACCATGGAGGCTTTGCCATGTACAGAATTGAATATAATTAAGTTAGAATACACTTTGTTGGCAGAACTTAGATGTTTCTGCTCAGCTAAAAATGGTGTACGTACTTCCTAGTTCATGTAGTGATGCTTAATTATGCTATCTAGGTGGATGATAGGAAAACATTTTAAGGACTTGGCCACATCTGAATCTCTGTATACGACAAAGAGTTAAACAACTGCGAGATTAAGCAAATTTTGAGCTTCATAATAATGTGACGGTATTAGATATGTGGCACATGGTAACAACTGAATATAATGGGATGATCTACCCTGCATTCTTTTTTTTACAATTGCTACAAGTAAAGAACCGATCCCGTCCCGTCTCGTACCGAGTTAAACGGATACAGGTCCCTTCCCGTACTTCACAGGTACAAGTACAAGTACAAGGTACAGGTACCGACCATAAGGAGGTATAGGTACTGAGCTAGGAAAAAACCCGTACCGTCCCGTCCCATGTGCAGCCCTATTTAGGGTGGGTCAAAATTCGAACAAAGAAGCCAAAACGTTAACTTATTTTTTTTAAGGAAAACTATTTTGCTTCTAATTCTTGAGATTGACTAATGTGAAAATACTTTTGTTTCTGACATCTAAACGCTCGTAATGACTTGTAAAAACAAAACAACTTTGTTTTTCATTTATGACAAAGCAGAAATTACTTCAGCAGTTCAGCTTCTGGTCGCAGAATGAGCTTATCTGGAATAACAAACGTTCTGCTCACGTCAGTGGCATAGCCATTAGGCCTACACACGGTTCGGTTCGGTGCGGTTATAGCTAAAACCGTTCACCTAACTGTGTTCGGTGCGGTTATCACAATTAAAACCGCAGCCGAACTGTTTAGTATTCGGTTCGGTTTTTAACCGCACCGTTACTATTCAGTTACGGTTCGGTTCGGTTCGGTTTTCACCTATACCCTGCACCTGTACATAAATACATTATGAATTTCTGAAATTCTAATAAACTGATGCTACATTCCATACTTAAGTCTTGACAAGATAACCATAGTCTACAGATTAAAAACAGAGTTGAAGTTCACAAACAAGTTGACCAAAGATTAAGTCTAAAGATTAACCAAAAAGTCTGATGAAACCAAAGTTAAAAAGAAAGTAGCATAAAGAGTTGCCAGTAAAAGAAAAAGAGCCATCCATTTGATCTTCATTTCTCAAGTAGCAGACCAGTAAAAGATTGCAGTCCATCCATCTCTCAAGCCAATCATCCCCTTAATCTTCATCCTTTCCCAAAATGTCTGCAACAAGAATGCAAAGAAGAAATATTCAAATATATTCAATGAAGTCTGCATCTAACAGATAAAAGAAGATAACATTCATTCAAATTTCAAGTCAAAAGAGAAGAGATTCTATTACCATCTTCAATGTTGGAATTGTCATCTGGTACATAGTCACACAGAAAATCAAGAGAGATAGGTTTCTGCAACCAGATTTGCGTACAGAGAAGTGCTTCAACTGTCCTGGCAGATAGCGAGCTTCTCCATGGGGTAAGAATGCACTTTCCGGTACTGAATGCAGATTCTGATGCAACAGAAGACACTGGTATTGCCAAAATATCCTTCGCCATAAGTGATAGCACCTTGTACTTGGTACTATTAGCCTGCCACCATGCCATAATATCAAACTCCCTGGTAGACGCTTCACAGTCATCAAGCAAATACCTTTCAAGTTCTGACTTTGTATTAGTACTATGAACATCCATTCTTCGCCTTTTCTTCCTTGATTCAAGCATATCCTCAATGTTCTCTTCTTGCACAGAAACAACCATGTCATCAACACCAGCAGCAGCTGTTGACCCAATACCTAAGACATCAGAAAAATCAATAGTAAGTAATGATAAAAAGCAGATAAGCAATATTAAGTAATGAACTAATGATGATCAATAGTAAGTAATGATTTCACCTTCCTCTGCATTGGCATTTGAATACATGCTGGTGTACTCATCATAAAGTCTTCCCATATCTTGTTTCACAGCCTTCAAAACAGTTGTAACCCTGAAATCATCTTGCTCATACAAACATTCCAGCACTACACCATTTTCCCCGAATTGCAACTAAATTTTGTAACGGCTGCTGGGCCGTTACAAACTTTTATGTTACAAATAGCCGTTACAACCTAGACGTAACAGGGAGGAGCCGTTACGAAATTTTTTCCAGATTCGTAACAGGGGGAAACTGTTACGAATAGTAACATGCTAATCTTTTACGTGTGTCAGTCACACGCTTGGGGACACTAGAGCCGGTAACAGATATTATTGCGCGTGTGCCATTCAGCCGTGTGCCCCCTTTTTCCACCCAATTTCACTAAGCTAGAGTATTATTCCTCCCCTGAAGAGATAAGCTCGTGAAGAGATGAGGGTTTCATCGAGTACACTCATTTCATTTTTTTCACTCTCTTTCTCTCTTCGTTTCTCATCAGAAGATACCAGAAAGTTGTTGTTTTTTTTTTCAAATTTCTCGATCTGTTAGTATTCAAATTTCTCGATCAGAAGATATCAGAAAATCAGTTAGTATTCAAATTTCTCGATCTGTTATTTCAATCGTAAGTTGTTGTTTTTTTTTATTCATTCAATCATCGTCTGTTTTTTTCATTGGGGTTTTTAATTTTAGGGTTTTTCCATCTGATAAATCTATTATGATTTCTATTTCTGATTTCGTTTTAGGTTTATTTTTATCTGATATAAATTTGATACGATTTCTTTCTCTTATTTCAGGGTTTTATCTGTGGAAGAGCTGAAGAACTTTGAAGGTATTTGTTTTATCATCTGTTAAATCAAGTTTTAGGATTTGAAGGATATATACTAACTGATATTCTGATTTCATGTTAGGGTTTGAAAGACTGAAGAACTTTGAAAAACTCCAAAGAGCTGAAGTTGAAGGTATAAGAATTGATTTGTTTAATTTCAATTAGTATGAATTGATTTTTTTTTAATTTTATTTTTAGGTTTTCAATTAGTATGAATTGATTTGTTTAATTTCAGTTTTAGGGTTTCAATTAATATGAATTAATTTTTTCTTTATAGCATGTTAAGATTATGGTGTTTTATGTAATCTAGCATGTGAAGTTATTTGGCCAGAGCTTCGACAACCTGTTTTCTTTGTAATCTGTTTTCTATGAACTACTTGTAGACCATATGTATGAACTCTGTTTTCTTTGTAATATGTTTTCTATGAACTACTTGTAGACCATCCTCTCCTCGTTGAGAGGATGTTTCTGTTGTTTTCATGAGGGCTTCGGCAAACCCACCACTAGGACTAAGTACTTGGTTTGATCCTATAAAGTCTATTTTGAAGGGTAATATGTCATCTGATGAGAACAAGAAATGGATGAAGTGTGACCGTAAGTCTGGTGAATACATACAAGGTGTGAGGTCATTTATACAGTTTGCCAAGAATAATGGTGGTGGGAGGGTTTTATTTTCATGTCCTTGTCGAAATTGTATGAATGGTAAAGGTTTAGTTTCACTTAGTGAGATATCATTGCATTTGCTCAAATATGGTATTTGTTTGACGTATACAACATGGCGTCATCATGGTGAAAGCTCAGTAGCAGCACGGTCAAGACATAGGGATAACACTACAGCAGTTATGGATGGGAATGTTACAGTAGGTGTGGATGTGGATGGGAATGTTACATCTGCTATCGATATGGATGTGAATGTCACAGGAGGAGTTGATGTGGATGAGAATGTTACAGCAGGTGTGGATGTGGATGAGAATGTTACAACAAATGTGGATGTGGATGAGAATGTTGGGACCAAGGGGTGTTGTAAGAAAAAGTTATCAGCGGCCGAGCGAGCAAGAGTACCATTGTATCCTTCGTGTCCTAAAGGAAAGTCGGCGTTGTATGTAGCGATAATGGTGAACAACATAAAGACTCAGTATGCGATTTCAGATAATGGTATGACTGCAATGTTAGAATTGATAAAAGAGTTGCTTCCCGAAGAAAACACCCTGCCAAGTAAGTTTCCAGATGTCAAGAAGATAATTCAAGAGTTGGGGATGGATTATGTAACTTACGATGCTTGCGTGAACGATTGTATACTCTATTGGAAGAATAAGAGTTCATTGCTGAAGTGCCCTGTATGTCAAGAACCGCGGTATGTAAGAGTTTTCAATGATGAGAGAAAACTTACTCAAGTTGCGAAGAATACGTTGAGACACTTTCCAATAATTGCAAGGTTGAAAAGATTTTATAGTATACCATGGATAGCATAGGCGATGCTTTGGCATTTTAGAGCACAGAAAGATATCAATGTAATGCGTCATCCCGTTGATTCTTCAGCTTGGCGTTGTGCGGATAGTTTTTTTCCAGAGTTTTCTAAGGAAGCACGGAATGTTACTCTTGGTATAGCAACTGATGGCTTCAACCCCAATGGATGCTTTGGTCTCAATTACAGCTGTTGGCCGGTAATTCTCTGTCCGTATAATCTTCCTCCTTCGATGGGTATGAAGAGGGAGTTTTCTATGTTATGTTTGTTGATATCAGGCCCGAGAGCACCAGGTAAAGATATCGATGTTTACTTACAACCATTGATTGAAGAGTTGAAAGAGTTATGGAATGATGGTGTTATGACTTTCGATAGCTTCACCGGTTCTGAATTTCTGATGAGAGCTAGGTTGTTATGGGCAATTCATGATTTTCCAGCATTAGGGACTCTTTCTAGATGTGTAACTCATGGGTATTTTTCTTGTCCAAGTTGTGGAGAAGAAACAGATGCTGAGTGGCTGCCATATAGTAAGAAGTTGTGTTATATGGTACATCGAAGATGGCTGCCAACGAAACACAAGTTTAGAGATGATAAAACAAACTTCAGTGGAGGAGTTGAGCATGGTAAAGCTCCATGGACACTAACATGATTGCAAGTTCAAGAGATGGTAGCTAATTTGAAAAGAAAACAGGGTAAAGGAAAACCACCATCAAAGAAACGTAAAAGAGGGACTGAAGGGTATGCTGATGAAGAAATTTCCGATCACTCTTTATTTTCTCGAAGGTCTATTCTTTATGATTTGCCGTATTGGGGAGCGAACACAGTTCGTCACTGTATAGATGTGATGCATACCGAGAAGAATATAACTGAGCACATTGTTAATACTGTATTGGGAAATAGCAAGTCAAAATATGGTCTTAATGCACGTAAAGATATGGAAGCTATGGGGATTAAAAAGCGGTTATGGTTGAAAGAGGATGACAACACGGGCAAGACAACAATGGAAGATGGGTCTTTTGCCTTAACAAAGGATGAAAAAGTTGCTTTCTGTACAGTTTTGAAGAATTTAAGGGTGCCTTCAAATTTCTGTTCCAATCTTCGCAACAACGTTGGTATAAATCCACCGGAGTTGAATAATTTAAAGTCTCATGATTACCATGTTATGATGCAGTCTTTGTTTCCACTGCTTGTTCATACTGCAACTTCATTTCCTAAAGATCTGCGAGTTGCTCTTCTCCGGATTAGTTTATTTTTCAATATCTTATGTGCGAAGGTTATTAACAGAGAGCATCTTTTACAAGCTAAAGCTAGTTTGGTGGAGGCGATGTGTGTTCTAGAAAAATACTTTCCTCCATCCTTCTTTGTCATTAGTATCCACCTGATGATTCATCTGGCAGATGAAGCTTTAATCTGCGGTCCGGTCAGATTTAGGTGGATGTACCCCTTTGAGAGGTAAATTTACCACTTGACTATTTCCCCTGTTTAGCAATTTTGTTTATTGTGCTGCCATGATTAGTTTATATTTGAAGTTTTTTTCTTCTGAAATTTTATGAAGTTGACAACTTAGTATAAGAATCATGCTTGATAAGGCCTTGACAGCTTCTACACTTTACTATTCTTTGTAGGTTAATGAAAGGATTTAAAGGGTTGGTGCGCAATAAAAGGTACATTGAGGGATGCATTGCGAGAGGATATTCGTTGCGAGAAGCTAGCTTATTTTTTATGGATGGCATGTCAGATGATGGTGATGGTACTCATAAACATACTCGACGGGATTTTTTAGATGATGACTATGAGTTTGCAGATGAGATGCCTCTAAGTACTGGAAAGAGTATGACTTTAACTCAAGTACAATTTGAACAATGCCGCAGCTGGATCCTATCTAAGTATTTTGAGATAGATGACTGGCGAAGGTAAACATTACTGTTTCATTGATGCATTAAGATGTTTTCATTATTTGATACTATTTTTATGTGGTTGCAGGAAGTATGATTCCTATGTTAGCGGCAACACGTCTAATGGTCAGCAGACCTCAAAGAGTTTTCATGTATGGTTGCGCGACGGGGTAACATGATATCTTAAATCTTTCATCCCAACTTGTTATGTTTTTGGTTGTGATACTAACTCCAACATGAACTTTTATAGTTGATAGAAGCCAAAGAGACTGATTCAACACTTTGGAGACTCGTGCAAGGACCCCTCTTCAAGGCACGATCCTACAGTAAATACCAAGTCAATGGATTTACTTTTAGCACATTAGGTTGTGAGGCGAAGAATATGTCGCAAAACAGTGGCGTATCAATGAAAGCTTTTACAAGACTGAAAGCGAAGTCGGCCGAGGAAGCAGAAATAACTTATTAGGGAGTTATTAAAGAGATCATCGTCTTGAATTACATGGAGTTTGAAGAAACTGTTTTCTGTTGTGATTGGGTTAGTGTTGGAGATAAGAATGCGTGTAAGGTTGATGCAGTTTCAAAGGTTATAAAGGTCAACTTATCCAAGATGAAAAACAAAGTTAGAGTGTCCGATGAGCCGTTTATCCTTGCATCTGAAGCGGCTCAAGTGTTCTACTCGAAGGATCTTACATATGAGGGATGGTCCGTGGTGTTGCACTCACATCAGGGGTTAACTTGTTCAGTAGATAAATTTGAAGTTCCTACAGCTTATCAATCAGTTCTTACTGACAATGAGAATTTCAAAAAGTTGCTTTCAATTGGTTCTATTTGAAATGAAACTGATGCCACCTTTGCAATGTGTTGCGCTTCACGAATATCTATAAAAAGAACGTCTGCCTTTGTTTTGCTCTTGTTTTGCTTTTGTTTTGTTTTATTTGATCGCTTATTATTTGAGAGGTGTTATTTGTTTTATTCACTTGTTCTGTGATCTGTTTTCTCTTGTGCAATATTTTCTTTCATGACGTTTTTTTTTCCAGGATATGGCAGCAGTAGTCGTCAATGAGTATGGACAACCAGTTTCCAGGAACTGCACGACAGCTGGTCACCGGAAGGGCTCATTGGTTCGTACACATGTGCCTGTTTCATACAAAAACTGGAAGATTGTGCCTCAGAAGCATAAGGATGATGTTTGGAATACCCTTAAGGTACAAAACTTACCTTAATGAGGGTTGTATCCTCAGTTGTTGTTCACTCCTTTAACTTCTTTTATAGTGGTTATATCCTCAGTAAGCCATTAATGAGATCTGACTTTACAGGACGAATTTAATATCCCTGAAACATCGAAGGATATTGTTCAGAAGTCCATGGCTGGTCCATGGAGGAGATTTAAAACTGAGTTACGTACCGATCATTATGATTTGTACCCTACTCATGAAGAAAGGATTCTACATGTTCCACCAAATGTAAGAGAAGAGGATTGGATAAAATTTTGTGAGAATGAAAAAGAAGAAAAGGCAGCGCAAAGTAGAATTGACCATAAGCGGAAAAGACAACAATATGGCTACACACATTGTTCCGGTCGCAAACCTCATTGTTTGGTCAGAGCTGAATTGGTACGTAAGTTTTCTCGATCTCTTCTACATTCACAATTTTCCCCATCTCTGTTGTATTTAAATAATGCCTCAAACTCTGATATATTCACAACTCGTCTTGATCTCTGTAAATGTAGGAGGCCGAGAATCCTGGTGTAGAGATCAGTCCTGAGGATGTGTGGATTAAAGCTCATACACAAGAGAGTGGTTCAATCTTACCTAGCGCCCAGCCATATGCTGTGAGTCAGTTCACTTTTCAGTTATTTCAAGTCTTCTTATTGTTTTTAGTTAAACATATTATAATTTTCTCGATTGTTATGCTTGGCACAACAGGATAAGCTGAAGAAGGCGCAAGAAGAGATCAAAGAAAAACTGGATGCAGGTCTTCCAGTAGAGGAACTTTGTGCACTTGCTGCGGATTTTGGAAAGGATACTAGAGGACGGGCTCGTTCTCTTGGACTTGTATCTCGTACACAAGTCCAACTTTCTGCTCCTGCGCGTCACAAGGTCAATGAGTTGAAACAGAAGGAGGGTGGTGTTACTCAAATGGTGGAAGAACTAGGTGGAAAGGTGGGGGTTCTAATCGAAGGACTTGGCAAATTATGCCACATAGTTCAAGATATCCAATATGCAATGCCAGCATCAGTTGGCTCAAACTTGGCCAGCACCTCAAAAGCTCCATCTCCACAGGGTGTTTCTGCTTCACCTCTATCATCTCCACAGGGTATTTCTGCTTCACCTCTATCATCTCCACAAGCTGCGACGAGTTCACCAGCTGCATCAGGAGTGCATGGCATGCCGCGTTGTTCATTACTGAACTTCGAGGGTCAAGTGGTTGCAACTGGTAACATCTGTACTGGTGGTTTAGGAGAAATAATTCACGGAGATCCTGTACCCTTACATCTTGCCAAGGTGTGTATCAATACTATTTCCAAGCCAGATGCAATAACTGTGAGTGCCAACAAGTATGCAGCGACCTTCAGAGACGTTGGAATTGGAGGATATGTGCTTCATCCAAAGATGTGCCTCTCAAGTTACGACACACCATCTCTTTCTTTTTGATGTGTCAACCTTTTTGAGCATCGCGTGGTATCTGCCTCAACTCATATGGTTATTTTTGGTCTTTTTATGCAGTTCAAACTTTTTTACGTATGCTCTTATGCATACGTGCATAACAAGTTTTTAGGCTTATTTTCATTTTTTTTTCCAGTTCACACTTTTGTATGTATGCTGACTGATATGCATACTCTTATGCAGTTGTGCATAAGAATAGATTTACTTGAAGCAACTTCTGCAGTGCTGCATAACAAGTATTTAGGCTTATTTTCCCTTTTTTTTTGCAGTTCACACTTTTGTATGTATGCTGACTCATACGCATACTCTTATGCAGTTGTGCATAAGAATAGCTTTACTTGAAGCAACTTTTTTTGTCCGATGTAACTTTTTCCTGAATTATGTGAACACAAACCGGCTTATGAATGGATATGCACTTTCAGTTCATCATTTATTTGTATATGTGTGGGTGGATTTTGTTCTGTTATATGTGAATGCACAGGGGACTTCTCGCAAGGTCAGCTGAAGCAGCAGTAGCCAGCCGGGGAAATATCAATCCCTGGTAATTACTTCACTTGGTTATATTTGTACTATAAAGTTTAAGAGGCGTGGTTTCTGACCTTCAATTTATACTTGCGAGGTATTATGCTGGTGGGAAGTGAACTACAGCTGGATTGGCATCAACTTGTGTACCTTCTAGAATACCGGGTAAGTACTTAACTTGTATATTTCTAGATTCCATGTTTCTTACGGGACTTTTGTTTGTTGCGCGTGCGAGAGAGCTTATGGACTTTGGTTTGTATCAGGACCAATTGCAATGATGGCCTGGATCAGTGGTTGAAGTTTCAGTTGAAGCTCTTGATGACTAAATCATGGGCTTGTTCTTATTACAAAACCACAGTAAGTATTTCTCATTGTTCTTCTCCCCAATTTATATTTTTGTGAAAGTTTTTTCTGCTTTTAACATAAGTTGGTATATATGCTTAGGAAGTTTAAACTTAGCAGATACTTTTCATCTATAACTTTATGCATGGATTTCGAACTTGAAGTCTTAAAATTTGCAGCTTCAAGTTGGTTTATCAGCTCTAGCTGTGAACATAGAAAATTTGCAGTAAGTTTCTATGTACAGTCTCAGTTATATAAATTTGTGAACATAGGAATTTCTATGAACTGATACTTATGGGAATTTGTATACATTCCCCTACTATTTGATACTTAGAATAATTTAAGTTCTATTTTGTATGAATCCTTTGTATGAATCCATTTGAATGTGATTAGAATTGATTGAATGGACATGAATTTGATTGAAAGAAAATAATGTTGATTGTGAAGGATAAATGAAAGGTGTATGCAGGTGGTTATTTTGAATTCCGGCGTATTCCGGCCGATAATGAGCTGCCGGTCAACCTTGACCTGGTCAAAATTGGTCATTGCTGACTGATTTTGACCAGGTCAAGGTTGACCGGCAGTAATTTTTTTACTGTTGCAAAAAATTCGTAACGGCTTCTGCTTGTTACAACGATCTGTTACTAAATAAATTCGTAACGGCTCTCGCGTGTTACGACAGTGCCACGTAGTAACGGTTCTACGCTGTTACAAGAGCCGTTACAAAAAAAAATCGTAACGGCTGCTGGGCCGTTACAAAAAAATTGTAGCACCCCTTTTCGTAACGGTCCGGAACAGTTACAACCCCGATTCGTAACGCTCAATAACCGTTTCGAATCGGAAAAAATGGTGTAGTGCAGATCAAATTTCAAACCAGATTCTTTCTCCCGAGGATCAAGCAACTTAGCAAAATACATAACAGAGTTCATATCTTCATAATCCCCCCAATATGCGTTATACTTCCGAAACATTATTTCTGCCATCCTAGAAATATGAGGATCTCGGTTTCCTATAGCTCTAAGACGAACCAACTGTTCATGGATCAATGCCAACTGCCATAGAAATTCATGTGAAGTAACCTGAACTGAAGCCGAGAACTTAACAGTAACATCAAAGAAGATTTTTAAACACTTAACAAGACACCTAGCATATGACCAGTCTGCAGCGTAGGGAGCATGATGACGGGGCTTGTTCTTTTTCTTAATATTATTCTTTCTAGATACATCTACCTCACATTCAGATTCACTAGATGAACTAAGATAATAATCTTCATTATCAAGTACAACAGTATCATCATCGGTATTAGGTAAAGCTTCACTTTCAGATTCTTTGAAAATATACTTAGAACTAAAGCTCTTGTCCTCCCTTTCTAACCTCTTAAATACCTTTTCATATGGAATGGCAGCTTCAAGCATCAGATACGTAGCATTCCACCTGGTCTTCACATCAAGGAAAACCATCTTCTTACAATCAATCTTCTCGAGAGCAGCACATTCTTTGAATTTGTCCAACCTAGAGGGAGAACCGGTAACAAACTTGATAACTGATCTGATCCTTCCAACTGACTTGTGATACAACAACACAGCATCTTTGACAACAAGCGCAAGAACATGCGCAGTACACCTTACCTGATAAGAATGGAACAAGGAAATATCATCAAAAAATCAGTAACAAGCACAAAGAAGTATATAATAAACATAGCAATAGAGCTAAGAAAAGTAATCATACCTGCATGTATTGAGCTCTCACTACTGCTCCTGTCCAATTGATGACACTGGTTTGAAGATACTCAATTGCGACAGTATTTGCACTGACATTGTCCAAAGTCACACCAAAAAGATCTTCTAGACCCCAATCCAGCAAACATTTCTCAAGCATTTTCCCAATCTCCTCTCCAGTATGACCCTTGATCAAGCAAAACAGGATGATCCTCTTTTGAAGTTTCCAATGGATATCAATAAAGTGCACTGTCACATACATATAATTGAAGTTGTTTGGAGAGGTCCATGTATCAGTTGTAAGAGAGACTCTTTGTTTACTTTCTTTGAAGTATTTCTTCAACTTCTCTTTCTCATCTTTGTACATAATTAAAAGATCTCTGTAAATGGTCATCCTGCTTGGCACCTTGAATCTAGGTTCAAGTTGTTCACTATATCTTCTAAACCCTTCTCCTTATACAATTCTAAATGGCAGTTCATCTATGACGACAAACTCAGTCAATCTTCTTCTACACATATCCTTGTCATAACTTACAACAACCAGCTGTGATGACTGTCCAGGCCTTGGTGGTGGAAACACCAAACTCTTTTGTCCCTTGAGCTTCTTGTGGGGATTCTCTGGACATGTGGCTAAATGTGTCTTCATGCTGGAAGTTCCATTTCCTCTACTATGTGCTTGCAATTTCTTGTGACAATGCTTACACTGTGCTTTTTCTTCGCTGATCCTTGTAAAGTCATTCCAAACTTTTGATCTAGTTTTCCCCTTCTTCTTAGGTACAACTTCAGGTGCAAGGTCGTGTGTAGGTGTAGCCTGCTGTGTAGCTTGTGTTTCTTGAGTAGCATCAACTTGAGGTGTTATAGATAGTGTTACATCAGTAGAACCAGCTGCAGTGGATGGAAAGGGAGATGCATTTGCCATCTTGCAGCTTGATAATGAAGCTGAACTTGATCCAATCATTGCTCTGCCAAAGGTAAACAAGTTAGTTCTTACTTATTACACAAGCAAAATCTTAAGCAAAAATTAAACCCTTAGAGCATATGAACTAAATAAAACAGTTCATATGCTCTAAGGAATTTTCTATGTAAAACTTGAAAACAAAAATAAAGTTGTGGCACAGGGTAGGCTTTAAATAAACCTAAACAGTTATCCAAACTCCTAAGATACACTCCACTTAGAGCTAGAAACTCCCCTAGTAAGGGTTTAATGGAGTTATACCCAAATTCAAAAAGAAACAAAAATCAGAAGCCTATCTAATAAACTCATCAGTTTGATTTGAAGTGTCAAGTATGAACAAACCTTATAGGGTATGTTTAGAAACTTAAGCAAAAATCTTAAGCAAAAATTAAACCCTTTTTCACACAGTTACAGATCATAAATCAAAATGATTATCAGGTCTACCTAGATTGTATCAATAAATTCTGATTTCATTATCAATCAGCAGATTACAGATAAAAACAGAATTTCTAGATGATGAAAGAATTAACAAAACACATAATCAAGTTCATTATGTTATTCATAAATCTATTAAATTATCATCAACAACTACAAAATCAGCACAGTTCATGTTTTTCAATACATATTAATAAAACAAAATTAACAAAACATCTACCCAAGGATAAAACAAAGATTCAACACAATCCAATTCAAATAAGATCTAAATCTGTAATACGGATTGATATTCACACAAATTTAGTCAAAGAAATAACGGATCCATGTATACATATACAATTGATTCAACAAAATCGAAATGAAACCAAACAAATCAGAACAAGAGAGATAGGTTACCTGTAATCAGACTCCCTTAACTCAACCAAAACCTAAAATAAAAAACCCATGACTGTAATCAGAAAAATAAGATTTGACAAAAGAAATTGATTGATAAACACAAAACAACAAGCAAACGATTTCGATAAAAGAAACCCTAAGTCCTAACAGAAGAATAATTAAAAAAAAAACCTAGAAATTGAAAAACAAACAAATCAATCGAAACACGTGACCTATTAACTTACTAGATAGAGTCATAGAGGTGGTGGTGCTCTTGATGGAGGTGGTGGTGGTCTGCTGTCTACTGGTGGTGGAGGCGACTGAAGTGATTCAGGTGAAGGCTGCCGCTGAAGAGAAAATGAAGAGGGAGAGGAAGAGAAAGAGAAACGAAGAAGAGAAAATGACGAAGATATTAGGGTTGCCAGAATATATATGGTGGAGGCTTTAATCTAGACGGCTAGTATTAATCAGGATCAAAACTAATCGACGGTCCATACTAATCGGTTGTTCAGTGCGGTTAGTGTGTGGTTATGGGTGGAACCGTTCACCGAACCGTAATCTAACGGTTATTAAAATGAAAACCGTGACCGACCGTTGGATCATCGGTTCGGTGCGGTTTCGGTACGGTTAGTGCGGTTTCGGTGCGGTTTGCAGTTTCGGTGCGGTTAGTGTGCAACCCTAATAGCCATGATCAAAGGTAAAACGGAGTAAAAATAAAATCGCTACGTAATGAAGAAAAAAATTTAGACCGATAAATCTTTATTTTTGTGCACAAAATTCAATCATGCCGTGAATCATTTTCGAAGTGAAATTTAGGACTCTATGTAGCTTATTCTCCAATCATTATTTTTAGTTAGTTGCCACTTGGAACTTAATCATTGCACCCAACTTTTCTATTTTGGGCACCCACAGATTCAACTTTTCCCTTATCTGTCTTTAAACTTTCAGATCAACATGGAAATGCTGTACAAATGTGACTGAGATGGATGGATCAGAAAGATTTCCTAGCTTTTTGTTGAGTACTTGTGTGAGCCATAGTGCTCATATGCTAGTACAATTTGTTGCAAAAAGTTTGAAAACGGCTGTTTGAATGAACAAGTGCACAGCTTAAAATGAAAATGAAAATGAAAATGATTGAACAAAAAATGAAAATGGTCACACTATTTGTTGCTTCAATTCTAGCTTTTGGTAGGGCCTTTAAATCTTGGATCCAGTTAGTAGTTTGACTAGCATACATGCACAACCCAACATTTTTGCTTTACCATTAAATTTGGTGCACTTCAGACAGATCCTATCATAATGACCCAGTTGGTAATGCCCTCAATAGCTTGGCACTGGGTTTGTCTCTCTGGATGGAACCGATAACGATTAACGAATATCTTTGGGTCCCTAACTTCTCTTAAATTTGGGATTGCAAGGCAGGAGATGCATGGCATTACCATTAAAAACAGACTGCAAGTTCAGTTCATGCTACTACTCAAAACTATAATTGCAAGTAAACATGTCCTCACTTTCTTAGTTGCAATAGTGAGCTCAGATAAACAACTCATTTTCTCTAGACCTTATAGCAGAACATGAGCACTTGTAAAATTCAAGGATGCAGGACTAATGTTCATATCAGATAAACACAGAGGGCACTGGGCCGACATATTTGACAGGCACTTGATTCACTGCCATGAGTTTTGACACGGCCCACTTTTCTGGCATTGCCAATAATCAACTGCAGCATCATTAAATGGCACTTTTATTACTCTAAGAAAAACGACCACCTGATGACATGTCAAGAATACATTCACAAAGATTCTAGCTCAAATCTAATAAACCAATAATACTGATGAAAAATATTGTTTATTGTTTACTTGGATAATCCCGAGAGGAACTAAAAATGCAAAGAAGAAAGTGAAGAATCTGACATACCGGATAAGGTATTGAAAGGGGCTCCATTTCTCTCTATCTCTCCAATCATCAGTAAAATCATCTTTCTCTACCAGCAGATTCTTTAACAAACTGGACTTATTTCCTTTGTTATCGATGCTACAAAAGTTAGTGGTAACAAGAACTAAACAATACTTTTGCATCTTGACAGACACGATCAGCAGCTGCATAGGACACTTTGGCAGAGCAACCGAAGATGCTGAGTATTTCGCAAATTGTCTAATTACCCCAGTTTCAATCCCTTACCGCTTCTCTGTTACTCTCTGCAGGCTTAACCGTAACATGAGCGATTCGTTCTCTGGAAAGAAAAGTTATTATCCTCATTTCAACTCTTTGTATCACTGACTTCAGCTTCTTTCTCGCTGCATTTATCTACCTCAGCAGCATCAGCAACCTCAGCCTCACTATCACTGTAGTCTCCCCAACATTTCTTTGACTTTCCATCTTTATCGACAGCCAAATTCTTGCTAGTTCCATTTGTTGCTGCAACGAGATGTTTAGCAACGACAACTGAATCTGTTGGGATTTGTTCCACACTGGGAGTATTCGTCTGTTGACTTTCCACAGAGGAGTGGGTTGCTTCTCGTTTTATCTCCTCATCTTTCTTTGGTTGATCATCTTTCTTTGGTTGATCATCTTCCTCTCCGTCTGCTGCAAGCTTTTCATCGCTACTCATCTCTGCCACTGCAGTTTGTATCTTGTCTACAACAACTTCCGTAGGGGTAACTGGTGGAGAAGCTAGTATACCATTTGGACAAGCTGGTGAATTGCCAGGCGATGCTGGAACATCATTTGGAACTAACAGAATACCATTTGGTGACTCCGGAAAGTCATTAGGAGACATTGGAGCACTCTCTAGAGAATCATTTGGAGAAACCGGGAAACCATTTGAAACCCATGCTTGCCCAGGCACAAACTCAGCTGCATGTGGATTCATTATGATTCTTGGTGTGCTGAAGTGAGTACCATCCCCAGCTGCATTTTCACCATTCTGATAACTAGACTTGCCCCGCGGGATCCTACTTCCAGATCGATAACCACCTGACAGCCGAGGGCCGTATGGAACCCTTGTTGTTGCTGATTGATGTGGAGATTTACGTATAGGATTAACAGTCATCATTGGGGGAATATTGACTGGTGGGGGCAAAATTCCTGCAAGATCTTTGTACGCTGGTGCTGGTATGGTACCAAAAACAGGAATCATAGTTGGGTTGAATGGAGGTGCAGCAGCAGAAAGTTTCTTGTTCATCTCTTTCCGAGCTTCACTTTCCTCCTGCTTTTCTCCTTCTATGGCCAATGACTTCACATTTTCACCCCCATCTGGCAGACTGAGCACACTTTCTTCACCTTCCCCTGCCACCTTTTTCTTGATGTTGGTGCCATCTTCTTTATTAGACTTTACTTCAAATGGAATTATGTCTGAAACTGAATTCTTTGGTGATTCAGAACCCTCAAGCTTCGAACCTACAACTTCCATGGAATTCATTTCCTTCTCCTGTGAGACATCATTTTTTATTTTTGGAGAACTTTCAATCACATTACTCTTCCCTTCCTTGTCATTTTCACCAATTATGGGAACCTTTATTTCCTTGGCAGAAACTGATGGCTCTGGTTTTAATTCACTTAGACTTTGGACCTTCTTATCCCCCTCCTTCTCATCTTTCTGATCAATATTAATTGATTTTGTTATGGAAATAGACTGTTGCTCCACCACAGCTTTGACTATCGTCCCAGGCGGAGCTAGAGCTACTTCTTTATAGGACAAGAGTTTCCCAGCAGATTGAACATTAACTGGGCTTGTCAGAGGACTGACTTTCACAGATTGAACGACTGGAATACTAGTCAACACTAACTTCGAAGTATCTGATTTTTCCGCCTCACTTACTACAGTGCCAGCCATACTAGTCTTCTGAACGGAATTAGAACTCTTCACTAACTTCTTCGGAGCTAAAATAGGAGGAGAAGATGCAGATGCACCAGCAGACTCATTAGGAGATGTTCTTTGAGATGGAAAGTTGGTAGGTTTTCCTCTGAGTCTTGCAGATTCTGGGATGTTCATGGAATTGGTGTTGAGCTTTGCTAGGCTTGGTCTCCTTGATCCAGAAGGCTTACGACCAGCAACAGAACGACCTTTTGGAACAGCTTCTTGCCATCCACCTTCAGTGGAGGTGTCATCTTGGGCTGAGATATCTTGTTGTAGGCTTAAAGAGGGTACATCTACTATACTGACAATAGGTTTTTCAACTTTCTTCTCTTCGGGTAGGGCATCAGTTTTGTTTTCTTTATCACTTGAAGTCTCCGTCACAGGGTATGTTGGAGATAGAGTTCCATCATTGTCTGTAACTGTTTCCAACTGGTTCTGACCTGGTTTACCTTTAATCTGTGGCGACAATGAAGAAGAGGTTTAATATACTTAATGTTTAGAACATCAGGACAACATACTGCCTCCTATGGTTTTGCAGAAGAAAAATTATACCTTTGCTTGGGCTTGCTTCTTTTGACTGACCCTTCGATCCGCATCAGGATTTATATAATCAAGAAGGTCTGATACACTGGTCCAAGTAAAGAAACAAAATCAGATATTCAGAAAGAACAATACAAAGATAACTTTCAGAACCTAGCCGAAGGAAGATCTCTATATCGATATATGGTGTCGCTTCTCTAATTAGCACTATTACAGGCACAAGTCCTATTCAAGAAATTCCACTTGACCACTGGTTAGAGAGCAATAAATGAGTAGTACAATGTTATGTCTATAGGGATTACGTTTTTAAATTAATTAGACGAGAACCAATGGAAGCCCATTTGAAAAATCAAATAGTAAACTATGTTCAATGACGAGCCAAATTAGCTAAGGTTGACTGGATAACATTGGTCATTGGTGGTAGAGTACAGTGCAGAGAGGGATGGCAAATTCAGCAGTAAAGGTGGTGTAAACTCTCCAAGAAGTTCCTACTGATTGAATCAATTTAACTACCCTTTGTTACATTCATTACCTCAAATGGCCTTTACTAGCAATTGAGGTATCTGGCTTTGGAGTACCGTTGCGTGCAGCTTCTTGCTGCTCTATGGCCTTAGACTCAAAGTACTCAAGCCACGCAGCAGCATCCTAAAAGCAGAAATTGCAAGATAAGTATAAAGCTAACGACAAATATAAACTGAAAACCGAACTTCAACATCAACCTTTGATCCTATACATACCTGTGTCCGGAGATCCTCTTTTCCAAGTTTCGCTTGCAGAATTTGCAGAGTGGTCTGCTCATGCTGAACGCTTAAAGAGTAGGCTTCCATCAAAGAAAGAGCAATTGCGATTGCATGGTAACTTGCGGCAGTCTGCAATAAAAAATCAATGGAAGGTCTTAATCCATGTCACCTGCATAACGTTCGAGCTATATAAAAACCAAGATAGTGAAAGTGAGAATGCACCTGTATATGATCAGCTCCAAGCAGTCTTTGGTTACACTTGAGAGCCTCGTGCAGGTATCTGAGTGCAACATGGACGTTTCCTAAACCTTCTTCCATCATGGCCACATTGATGTAAGTGGCAGCAGTGTTTGGGTGCGAAGGTCCACAAGTTAAATGTAAAAGATATAATGCCCGATTCACATATCTGATGCAAGGAAAATGCAAACGTGAGACACTTATATATCTTAGATCATTAGGTTACCTTGACACAGATTGCTTAGAAGGTTCTGATTTTATTTTTTAAATTACAAAACGTACCATTTTTATTTTTACATCCATTTGAGTTCTTAAGCACAGTAACATTATTAGCTCGCCTTATCCCTTACAGATGGGTAAAACTTAAAAGAAACAAGGACCCTTCCTTTTATGAAATACGACTAAGTTTGCAAATCTTTGTCATGCTCTTTACACTACAGACGTGGGTTATCACTCTCATGGACAGATAAACTTCAAATATTTGTCCAGCAGTTGTTATTTTAGTAATTCAGTGTGCTTAACATCTAACATTGGTTTTCTTTTCATGTTCACAAGCATAGAGTTCTAGACCGCGATATGTCTAGAGTTGGCCTAACCACCATTACCCATTGTGATGTTGCAACTCACCAGAGCTAAAGACACTTAGTTATTTACTTGATAGAATTATAAGAGTAAATTGCACAAAATTATTAGACTTACTTCAAAGCCAATTCAGTGTGTTGAAGGCGGTAGTAAAAAACAGCAAGATCGCCGTAACTTTTCATTGTATCGGGATGGTCGAGACCCAATTCTCTCTCATTTATATCCAAGGCCTTCTGTTGGTATATGGTTGCCTGACATAAAACATATACTACAAATAAATTGGAATGTAACACGAAAAATACGAAATAATAAAGTGAATTGTGGGAATTGCAAGCAATATGTACTGCCTAACAAGTGTGTCTTGGTATGTAAATGTCTCAACAATCAGCCAGGTATACCAAAATTCATACCTGGTTAAAGTCACCAGTGTGGTACAGGACTACAGCCAAAAGACTGTATGCTCCAGCAGTCATTCGGTGGTAAGGACCGCATACAGCAACAAGCTTCGAGAGTGCCTTCAAAATTTAGATTAAAAGGTTAGGAGTTCTGCAAAATGATGAATGATGGTTGTTAATTCAGAAACATGGAAGAAACTCATACCTTGGTTCCGAAATTTACAGCATCTTCCAGTTTTCCTTTATCAAGAGAAGTCTTGGATGATTCCAAAAGGGTACGCCCATCTGCGGATGAGCATGCTACATGCTGTGTGGTACAAGAATTGTATTGATTCAAGCTTTGTTCTAAATTTGAAAACCAAATTACACAATTTCAATCATGTTATTACCTTATACACAGGGACCATGCTAGCAATATCTGATTCTTTGAAAGGAAACTGACTATCCACATCATAATCCCTAGGAACAAGCTCAAGACCAACCTGCTTAGAAAAAAATTGTTAAAAATCCTGAAGAAATTGAATGACCCTTAGGCCTTGAAAAACACCTAAAAGATGTAAATGAAGGATTCTTATTGTTTACCTTGTGGCAAAGCCCTCGAAGAATGGCAAACTTTCCCAATTCCGTGGAATTTTCACCGCTCCATTTCCAACCAAACCTCTTCAGAAGGAAGGTTTCAACCCACTTCCATTTTAGGTCATCATCAGTAGTACTCTGAGCATCAGGATTTTCGGTAGAAGGTGTTCCAAGCAAGATGTTCAAGCACGATGTAATTAACCGAGCCACGTCGGCAATGTTAGGAACTGCTGCAACAACTGCTCGTAGGATGTGCTTAAAAGCTCGAACAATCATTTCATGTATACAAAGTGACTGGACATGAGGGAGCTTGTCCGCGAGTTCAGCCTAGAGAGATGGACCAAAAAAAGGACACAGCATTATAGCCCTTAACCAACTAAACTCGTTTGCTTAAAAAATAAATAATAAAACTCTTCAATGAATGTGGCTAATTCCTAATGGGGATTCCGGTTTAGTGAGGAGAGTGCCACAATCCATATAAATTAAACCATTTCTAGTTTAATTTATATGGGTTCTGGAACCCTCCCCAGTAAACTGGCATCCTCCATTAGCACTGTTATAGGTACAATTTGATAAAATGTGATCTTTTTATTCTGTGTTGCAACGATACGGATACAGTATCGGATACAAGATACCAATATGCTACTATGATACACCAACTTGAAAAACTAAAATACGGCGATACGGCATACTCAATATTGATCAGTAATTTAACATAAATATGTGTTTGCATGATTAAAATATAATCTGTATGATTAAACTGAAGAGAGAAAAAGTTTGGATAAGAAAGGAAGAAAGCCTAGAGCAAGATCAGTGGACAGCTTTGGAACTAATGTTTTGTCACTGTAGTTAAAACTTCTCATAGAATCTAGTAAAATATCTAAATTTTCTAATACTTGGTCAAAAAGTTTTCCAACTGAGTTATATCTTGAAGTATTGGGAGTATTAGTACGCGTATCCGTGTAAATACGTATTGATACGGCTGATTATTTTTTTTAGGCGTATCGTTGCAACACAGTTTTGTTGATATATTTTACTTCTTTTAATATGACATAGGCCCAGACTTGCCTCCTGACAGATCTGAAGTCCCTGAGCAGCCCCTCAAATCCATCACATATTCATAGGGGAGGGTTATTACCAGCAAAATGACAACCATCCTACTAGAGGTTGCAACCCTCCTATAACTAATATACATAGTTGTAAAAAACACAGATGCTATGTAATCAATTATTAGATATTTACCACGCGTCCCAAGGAATACATTTGCAAGCCTCTAGTATGCATAAAATCTGTCAACGTCCTTCCGTCAACTGGAGAAAGTTCAAGAGACCCAAAATCTGCTACCTAGTTAAAGTCAAAGTCGAAGTAGCATGTGATTAAACACAATAAATCCTTGGAAAACTCTGAGATTACTTGATAACAGGGTGTTCTAAATTTTGAGTAGTTTTACCAGTTTGGGGATTGCAGTATCATTGTAGTAATTATGTGCCATCTCGATCAACTCATCTGGAGACTGCATGAAATAAGACAAAAGAAAAGTATCTAAACATAATACATTCTAGTTATTAAAACATAAAGAAATTTCTAAATATGTAGAATCCATAATATACAAATTGGTAATGTTTTTGGATAAAAAGAGGCCCCTTAATAGTTCTTTAAAAGTTAATAAGCAGAACTTCATGACGTAAACGTTTTCTGGAGATAAACAAACCTTGAGATGAAGCCCGGTTTCGGATTCCTTCAGACGCAAAAAAGCTTCATCGGATAGAAGTTTCTTCAACAAAGTTTCTTTTTCAGAAGTTTCTGAATTGCTCATATCAGAACCATTAGAAACAACTTCATGTTCCATTCTGTTGTTCTTGTCATCTGTTTTCTTCTTAATTTCCTTTAACAATCCACCTTGCTTACCAAGACCCTTGACAGTTGTCTCAGCTTTCACTTCCTCTGCTTTCTTAGACTCGGTGTTCCCTGAAGCTTGATTTTGCAAGTGTTGTATCCAACATGCACCTAACTCCCATCTAATTGATGTCCTTTGTTCTGTGGTTTCTCCTTCCAACTTTTCCAGACTTTCCGCTAACACTTTCCTAACCATATATCTAGCAGCATGTAGGTCTTCAACATCAGCATTCAGCGAGCGTTGAACTCCAGGAGATGATTGAGGTGTCAATGACTTATGCAATAACATCCGCAAACTGACATGTGATAACAAGCAAAACAGTTATCAATTATCCAACCAATGTTATACTGTGTTGTTTAACTTTAAAGAAAATAATTGTCTCTAAGTTGTACATAGTTGCTCTGCTAAAAAGATATTTTATGTTAAGGCATCTGATTGTGATATGCACAATTTTGAAATAAGAAATTTCATTTAACATTCTTCTAATCACTTATACTCCTGTGAACGTTAAATGATTAGAAGAATTATAATATCATGTGAACGTGTATATTTTTAAGCTTAACGGGCTTCAGATACTTACCTATTAACATTCAGTGCATTAGCACCTCCCATTGGTTGATCCATGATGTCAATATCTTGGGAACCAAGGGTTAAACCCAAATTATCCTCGACCGGAACTTTCACGACCGCTGTGTATCCGCAGTGTCTAACTACTACAACACCTAAAGTAGCAGTATCCTGCGAGGTTACTACGTTGCTTCAGGTTTAAAATTCAATCGATAATTCAAAACTAGAAGCACGAATATCCACGACTTTAAAGTCACCAAATAATGTTCAAATACTAGTTGACTTTTTACTTACATGAACTGTAGCACTTTCATCTGCAGTTATCCCTTTAAGCAAACTTCTCTGAGAAAGATCCTTTAGAGACATCCCCAAAGTCTGACTCCCATCATTTTTACCATCTAACTTTCCACTTGCAACAGGATTGTCTCTTGTTATCTTAATCTTTAGATCTCCAACTTGTTCCTCGTGCAAGATTGATGAATCTAGAGTCACTTTACTGCTATTGATTACACTCTGGATTGATGTTACAGCTTTATAAACTGAAATGTCAACAAATAGACTATGGAGCAAAAAAGCTTTCCTATCACGAATTTGCCTCTCCTCTGGTGTTTTGCAAGGCATAGCAGCAAGAATTGAGAATTCTCTTGCAAATTGCCTGTCAACATGTTTCCCATCCCTTCCTTGACCACCCCCATTTCCTCCCCAATTTTCATCCTCAACAGGAAGTGGAGGAAAAGTAGAAAGGTTATCAGCAACAACGGGAGGTACAAGCCATGTGTTTGCACGAAAACCATATGGAAGATTCCCAAACTGAAATTTAAAACCATAAATTTATAACTGTCACAACAACATAATTTTTCATCTATAATCGTAAAGACTACCACAATTTCTTTTGCTCACCTTATTGTGCTCTATAAAAGCTTTCATCAGTGACTTGTACGCCTGCAATGCAAAACAAACTTATAAGACTACTCTATGCTTTAAGCTAAGGATAATACTCTATAATTAAAACTTACAGCATCAAAATTGCGGCTTAGCTGCTGCAACAAATTAACAAGAGTAGGACTACATAATAGCTTTTTCCCAGAAGGGTAAAACCCTTGGCGAGATGCAACAATCGTTACTGGCTTCCCACTGCATACCCGAACCTACCAAACCAAAAACGCAAAATGATCTTAAAATCCAAAAATATGTAACATCACATACCACTCCGAATCATTGTTGAGCGAAAAACTCACATCGATTTGAAAAAAATCGTCGTCCGTTTTATCATCAAGGAACGGCCGTGAGGACTTTCGGATATCTGAAATCATACAAACAAAATCGTTATTGCACAAAAACAACCAATTCAAATAAAGAAGAATTAGAAAGAAATCAATTTACTCACATTGAATTGGAGGAGTAAGGTGAGAAAACGAGAAGAAATCGTAGAATTGAGCAAGTTTTGGTGGAGGTGATGCGATTTCTCCATTTTCCATTGCTTCTTTAGCTGCATCAACAGCCATTGAAGCTGACACTGGTTTTCTACCATCCTTATTTGATTTTTTTGATGCTGGTTTTGGACTTGGCAAAGCAGCTCCAATTTTGTCACTGATAATAGCTTCATCTCCATTGTTAGAAATTGAATTGGATTGTTCATCTCTTTGATTTGCTCTTGAAGAAGGAGAAGTGAACGAAGTTGTGCAGGCTACGATGTCTAAAAGACGCCGGACATGATCAATCGCAAGTTCTTCTGTGTATTCCTCTGCAATACCGGAAATATTTTCTTTAGAATTTTTTAAATTTTAATTTACTCTTTTATCTTTTTGTTTGAAGCTTTTGTGGGCCCATTCTAGGGGCCGAGTCTAGCTGCCAATTGGCTTAGAAAACGGCATAATTCCCAAAAATTTGTAGTCATTTCTGGGGGGGGGGGGGGGGGGCTTTTGGGCAACTACCCCATTAGAGCCAGAGGGATCGGTTCATTTACCTCCAATGATGGAGAGTTGAGGAGGTTTCAAGGAGATTATCTCGACAGTGTCTTTCAGTCTATTCCCTCGCACCTGTTTGTCCAACAAAAACAGAAGAGTTGCTTGCAGTTAAACTATCTAAAAAAGTTACCTTTTACTCACCCTAAAAGCTAAAACAGGTGTTGTAATAATTGGGTCTCAAAAAATTTGGCCATAACCGTAAGTCTTCCCCATATTGAGACAAGTATCCTAAATTAAACCGGTGAATGAAATCAGGTGGTTCCGACCATCCGTTCCAAGTGGCCGGACAAAAAGAATCAACTAAACTCTCACTCTGTAGAGGAAATGACAAGGATTGCGCATAAAGTGTTTATGGGGTTTTATGGTAGGATGGCCTGTTAGTGGGTCCGACCTGACAGGGTGTGGGACCCGGCTTTGCTCAAAAAAGAAATAAAATAGTAAAAATAAAATAAAATGAAACCGTACCTCGTGAGACAAGGAGTAATTGGTAAGATGACATGTTTCCACATTAACCGTTAAAAGTTTCTTCACATCTAAGATCTTGTCCGTTGATATTCCCTGTTTTTCCAAACACATACACCTTCATCAGCGAATGTTGGTTTTTCCTTGCCACTTTCTTTACACTACACTTCTAAGAAAATTTTGTCTCCACGGACTAGTAAATAATTATCCAAAAATAGTAGTATAATTCTAAACTATTTTGAGCCTCCCAAAGTCCATTGAGGATCAAATTAGATTTCCATGAAATGCCTAAAACATTCTTTGGATTTTTCTAAAAACTATCAGTTTTTGAAGTATGATTGTGAATTTGCGCGCGGGCAGCAGTAAAACAGTGTATGTCGAGTCCAAGGAGCAGCACCTTAAGTGTGAGCAGAGAATAATCCGGAGTCTCAACAGTAATGTCCAACACACTGGGCAAAACTGTAAGAAAAAATTAATTAATTAGCGACAATTCAAGAGAACGAGAAAGTTGCAAGAGAAGGAGCTTATGACACCACCACGTACCTTTCTCTTCCTTTTTCTTCTTGTTGTCTCCTTTAGATTTGTGAGGTTTTGATTTTCCATTCTTTGGAGCCATTTCTCATCAATATTGATTGATATACGCTTCTATATTGTGACAAGATTATCTCAATTAATACAGAATCTTGATGAATGAAAATTCAGAACACAGAAGTTGTTCTGCTGTATGAATTGTTGGTTGAATTGTGTAGCAACTTTTTTTTTCAGTTGCTGATGGTGAATTATAACGGAATGAAGCAACTGCAACGCATTATCCGGAATTCATCATCATCATATGAATTATCTTGTTGGAGCAAGAAGATGAAGTAGTACTGGAAGGGGAAGAGAATGGAAGGAGAAGCGAATGGAATAGTGGAGTGGGGTAAGCCAAATATATAGAAATAGAATTAGACGTATTGTATTGCGAGAGTTGTGCGAAATCTGCACGAGAGTGTGTGTGAATGGATAGATGGATAGGATAAGGTGAGAGGAGGAGGAGGAGGAAACTACATCATTTTTCCATCCCTTCTTTGCACTTGAGACAAGAAAATGTCGCAAGACAGTGATGAATTTAGGCCTTTCATTTCTATGCGAACAAGATTAAAATCTCTTTCTCATCTCTGTCTGGATTTAGCTTATAAATATTAATAAAATATTAATACCGAGATAAAATGTGAATTAGTAAACTCATCTAACCTTCCTAAATCAAACTAATCTTCAAACTAATCTTCGTGTGGAAAGGGTTTTTTTCTTTTTCAAAGCTTCTGACGGGGTTAGTCAATTAGGGTGGGGTAACCAATTTGCATTTTTATTTTTTTTCATTTCGAAGGATCTTTGCGAATTCATAAGTATTGGGGACTCTTTGATTCTAAAATCTCTCGATAATTCAGACACAATAAAAATGTAAGACTTGCATCTTACATACATCAACTAAAAAAAAGTTTACACAAAAGTCTATTTTACAAAATATATATACTAGGTCTCAACCCAAGAACATGTGTTTCAAATGTATCTATCGATTCATACATGTCGTAATTGTTTGAGAAGAATCGAACCGTTCGATCCAGGTCTAAATATTTTGAGGAGTTAGTTAATAAACATGTCCTTATCCTTGAATCTTTTAATATTGTGTATGTAAGTCATACAACCCTTTGGGACAAACATAGTTAATCGTTAGAACAAATCCTATGAGCAGTAGAACATTACTTCGTTCACCACTAAAAAAAAATTCATCAAAGGTCATTCACCAAATTTGTAACAAAACTAAAAACACCTAAAATTACTTTGAAACAATTAGATTAATCTTGCAAAATCTGTTAGCATTAGAATTTTAATTTTTCTCTTTGATATAAATTATTGGGTTCCCAATTTATATAGATTTGTGTTTATTTATTTTCTCTTTAATATTTAATTCTTGATCAATTTCTTTTCTTGTCTCTTTACCTATTATCATGAACTATTTTTCAAGCATGCATAATTACACAAAGTTGGGAAAATGACAAAAACAAAAATCATAACAAAAAAGGGGAATAAAGAGAGATGTGAGAAACTGAATCGGTTACAGTTAATTCACGCGTAGCCTTGCATAATTCCATGAAGTAGGGGAGAAATAATGATAGAAACAGAAACCATGACAAAAAAGGGGGAATAAAGAGAGATGTGAGAAACTGAACTTTACAATTAATTCGCATGTAGTCTTGCGTTTGGTCAATTTTTTCTATAGGTTTCGTTTTTCTTCCTGCCCCCTACCCATCAAATCTTAAAATCACAACATCTTCTGTTTTGGAAAAATATGGCCTTTAAAAATTGTTTTAATTTTTCTTTTAAAGTAATTTGAAAACTTAAATCAAATTAAAACAAAACAAAGAAAAATTAACCAAAGGTGACTAATAATTTACCTATCTTAGAACACATTTTCTCACATTACTACCACTACTTCTTCCACCATGTTATAGTCACCACTCCACCAGTCTCACCAATACCCACCATCATTATCCCCACCACTGCGCACCATCACAATCACCATTAATTCTCACTGATACGGTTAATATCAAATAAATTTATTATGTATCAACAAAAATGTATTCATTTGATTAATTAAAGAAACATTTATTATGAAATATCAATTGGACATTTATTATTAAATTTTAATTAAACTTGATCATTTATAGCGGTAGATTTATGTTCTGCAAGTTTAAACTTGATCGTTCTTTATCTAACCTAACTTTTCCAAACTTTGTTTTGTATTCTGGAAATGTAATCAATTTTATTTTAATACCAAAAACCGTGACTTATTCGATAGGGTACTATAAATAGCTGGGATCCCATTTGCGTGATTCAGCGTTCATGATCATATTGTCTTATATGATTTAGTATCATCCTCAAAATATTTGTGTTTTGTCCCTATCAGTTGTGCTAAAAACATCCAACTACATCTATCACAATAAAACGTTGCCCATTTTGTAAAGACACAAAACTATTATTGTCCATTATTATTTAATAACATCCACCATCGTACTAAAAACCAGCCACATCCATTATTTTTCCTACCACCAGTAATGTTACCACCTCCACCACTCACAAATACCCGACATTATTTCTACCATCCACTGCTTCTTTCAATACCACCATTAAAAATTATATTAACCGGGATCATTGTAGTACAGTGGTAAAGTCATTGGGTGATGATACCAGTTAGCTGAGTTCGAAAATCGCCAGCACCAAATTCTTTGGCGATCAATATGTATATAGTTTTGTTGATGGTGGTTCGTAGCTTAGGGTTAAAATCGTAAAACCTTGCATTAGATGTGACGTCACTCTGCAAGGAAGTGGTGCCGCGAGTACTAATCTCTCCGCCAACATATTTATTGATTCGTTCAATACACTTTTATCCATAACACTTTGTAAATTTCGGCACCTCTCCAAAACGAGACTCAGTGAGTACTTTCTTGTGTTATGTTCCCCAGCAGAACCCTTAATCGGTATGACATGAAGGATTTATGTTCACTCGCAGCGGAGTAGCACGAACCTCCAAGTACCAAAGTTAAGGCCATTGTACGAAATGCTCAGACAGAAAGCGCACTGCATTCTGTAGATAAAGATTTCTGTATGTCAGCATACAAAATCCAGTTAATTATTGTGATAACTCGCAAAGAACTCATAAACACAATTTGAAAATTAGGGCTTCGCGCTCCGCGCAGTATACTGGACCCTGTTGGTCGAAACCATGCTTAAACAAGCTAGGCAACTGAATCCGCCACAGCGCGCTAAAAGTGCAGTCGTGCTCTAGCATGCCGGCCCTCTTTCCATCGACCAATCAGGTCACTTCAAATCCGCCACCACGCATTAGAAGTATGGCAACGCCCTAGCATGCTGGCCCCACTTCCCGAAAACCAATCGAGTTGCTCCAAAACTTGCCACGGCCTCAAAAAGGTCGTCATACTAAGTTGGCTTCCCAAAATACTCCAGCTTCTCAAAAACGCCAGCATGCCGCGCATGACGCACGTGTCAGGCGCGCATGCTAGATGTGCTTACCAGACGTGCATGCCAGACACGCATGCCAGACGCGCATGGCAAAAAACATGCGCAATCCATGCCAGTCACGCCACCACGCCTCTGACCAACAACGAAAGTTAGCCACGATCAACGGTTGCCCTTCCTCCTGAGATGAAAATCTCAGCCGTACAAGTTTTCCACCAAACTTGTGGTAACCTTTGGTCGTAATGCCAAATTACATGGTTTATGCCAAAACCCCTAACTTGGCCGCGCCTAAAAATGCGCGAGCATGTTGGCCATGTCGCCATGCCACAACAACTAGCACGTCGCTATGCCACGGCTACTGGCAAGACATCATGCCACGGCTACTGGCATGCCACCATGCCACAGCTACTAACACGTCGCTATGTCACGGCTACTGGCATGCCACCATGCCATAACTACTAGCACGTCGCTATGCCACGGCAACTGGCATGCCACCATACCACAACTACTAGCACGTCGCCATGCCATATCTACTGGCATGCCACCATGCCACGGCTACTAGCACGTCGCTATGTCAAGGCTACTGGCATGCCACCATGCCACAGCTGCTGGCACGTCGCTATTCCACGGTTACTGGCATTCCACCATGCCACAGCTTCTAGCACGGCGCTATGCCACAGCTACTGGCATGCCACCATGCCACGACTACTAGCACGTCGCCATGCCACAACAACTAGCACGTCGCTATGACATGGCCACTGGCATGCCACCATGCCACACATAGCAACCTGCTACACGTTTTCCACGAAAACATTCGAGACATCAAAACATGTCACAAACTGGAGGATACTCATCAGGGTATTGGTCTGGCGATTGACAGCGTGCGGCGTGCAATACGCCTGTTACAAGAAAGTGTCATAAGAGTGAGGCGGTTAGTAAATACAAGAAGTAATGGTGAAACGTTTTCTTCATTATGGAAACATCAATTCCAGGCGTTACCCGTTACCGCTTTCTTCCATTACTCAACCGTTTCCACTTCTTACGAGGCCAGGGTATGTTTCGTTGCGATTATATAAATAGGTCTCACCTATTTCTACCAAAGAACAAGTTTTGGTCAGGAGAACAATACACATCCAGAAATCACCTGGTAGCTTTCCATTCAACTCGCCAATTCAACTTTCGGATACAAGTCGCAAAACACCCACACTTGCAGAATCAACTATTCTGACCTCAACACTTTCTTCGCTTCCCTCCCTAAGACCAACCATTCTCATTCACTTTGTGACCGAAGTAAGCCTGGAACGACCATTTCTTGGTTTAGGCCAGGATTGTACAAATTGATCTCTCGAATCAAAAGTACTCCTGTGCAGTACATTGTTTAGGGTTTAGATTCGTTTCTCATCCGTACTCACACGAAATTACTGAAATCAGCATAAACGATTTTCACCCACAAACAAGTTTTTAATAAACTTATTTATTGATAAATATATGTATTTATTAGATTCATTAAATGAACCTTTATCATGAAAAATTTAATCATTCATTATGAGAAATTAATAGGACACTAATTAATAAAGTATTTATATAGTTAGTTGAAAAAAACCACGACCGTTTATTTATCCCTCCTAGACAAATCTCTGCCACTCTTTATCTAGCCTAACTTATCCAAGCTTTGTTTTGTATTATAGATACACTAGAACACCGCTGTTATGACTGTCAATGGGTACCCGGAACCGCATCCAGTAAATTCGGTCCGACTCTGGGTCCTAAGGTTGGACCTATTAATAAATTAGGATCCGACGGGTAATTATCCGATTGGACCTGAATCTTAACGGGTCCAAACGGATAATACCCGTTGAGTACCCGATTATTCATTTTTTTATTCATTTTTTTAGTAAAATTATAAGCACAAATAGTGAGCACGTGCGATGCACGTTGGCGACATTAATTTTTCATTCCATTTCTGAAATGTGGTACCTTCATTTTACTTTTCAATTTATCCTAATATTAGGTAAAAATGGAAATAAAAAAAAATTAAAGTATTACTTTTAATGAAACAGAGGTAATATTTCGTATCGAAACTAAAATATATAGATTCTTCTAAGTAATTTTATAGCCTATCAAGTATTTGAGCATTATATAGTCAACATATAAAAAGTACAAAAGCTCTTTTAATTAACCTTTAAATTATAGCTATTTTTTCGGAGAACTATAAATATATTAAGAGTAAAAATTTGATATGGTTGTTTATACTCGTTGCGCAGGCAATTGAAAGAGATTTCCAAATATATAAAATTCACAAAAATGCGACGTACCGTTTGGAAGATACGAAGTTTTAAAATATTTATCTTTCTTTTTATAAAAAATAAAGACTGATATTATTTTAATTATGGAAATTACTGATTAACAGAAGAGGCTTTAGTTGGTAGTCGAGCAACAAGCTGAGCACCAACCCCTTTTTGAATAACAACACCCAATCTGTGAAAAATAAAACTAGCAAGACCACTACCAGCGTCATGGATAACTAAACCATTCTTTAGACGCTTGAAAAAACATACAGTATCATCACTAAGTTCCCCTAAATGGCATTTTGGTAAATAACCGATTTCTTATATTATTATTTTCAAGTCCCTATTCCGTTAAGCATTTCAGTCCTTATTTATATTTCTTAATAACTAAACAGTCCCTATTTTGTTTAACATTTTAGTCCCTAATCCGTTTGGTTAATCATTTTCCGTTTGGTGAACCAAAAAAAGAGTAAGGATTTTAATTAAGCTTGCTTGCCTTAAAGAGAGGGGAGATTTTGCTAGTTTTGGCTTTTATTTTTATTTTTTTTCTTTTTTTTTGACATTTAATCTTTATTTAGTACATTAATAAATAAATGATAATAATTTTTTGTAAAAATAATTTAGATTCAAAATAAAAAGAGAAAAAAATTAAGTTTTTAAGAATTTTCTTTATAGTTTTCTTAATACTCATTGGGTACCCGAAACCGACGGGTACCCGGAACTATATACAGGTCTGATTCTGGGTCCACAATTTTAGAAACCGGACCCGGAACCGACGGGTACCCGGTATTTTATACGGGTCCGGTTCTGGGTCCACAATTTTAGGAACCGGAATCTCTAGGAACCAGACCCAATTTTTATGATTAGGGTTCGGGTCCGGGCCTATGGGTACCCGGGAGGACCTGCACCCATTGACAGTACTAATCGCTGCCAGGATAGGAGGTCGACCGAAGAGAAACGAAACACCACTTCAATGGGTCTATAAAAGAAAATTTGTGATCCCTGACAATTTCTAAAAATAAGCTAAATTGAAAAAGTGAAAATATCATTTTTCTTGAAATAGAGGGAGTACATCGTTTTATTATTTTATTAGTTGCAATGGAAAATTACTTGATGCATAAACCAAAATATGGCTGCATAATGTGTTATACATCCTTTGTGGTGGTTTGCATATGGCTATGCATTCAATGTTCTAAAATTGTGCCTAAAAGGATAAACACCTCCGAATTTTTCGTAAAATCTATAAATTTGGTATTGATGTTGCACTCATTTTGTATATATCTTTAAAATCTTTCCAACGAGACAAAATTTGTAAAATTCCAAGGCACGGATTTTTAGATATGTTATATTCTAGTTTGCTTTCCAATTATACCCCTGAAAAAATAGGATACATAAAGAATTATAGTAATTTGACTAAAAGGGAGGGACAATTTTGTCCAGTCAAAAAGTAACCAAAATTTTGATCACCCCAAACTGAAAAAAACGGGGGTATAACAACCACACCCGATAATTCGGTCGACAATCTGTATGGACTAAACTCCAAATATAATTCTGAGAGCACCAACTTAAAAGCGAGCTCAATCAAGAGATATATCAAAGAGCTTTATCTCTATTTCTCAATCCAATCAGCAAATCAAACAGATAGAAATTCGTGATCCGATTATATGAGAAATAACTTGGACGTTACCAAAGACCAATGCCCAGGAGTCAATCAAGTTATATCCAACAAACAAGGTCGGATTTATCAACTGATTGAATTACGCACAACCTGTGTTATTTCAATTATATATAAATATAGTTTGGAAAAGAAACAATACAAACACCAGAAATTTTGTTAACGAGGAAACTGCAAATGCAGAAAAACCCCGGGACCTAATCCAGATTGAATATCACACTGTATTAAGCCGCTAAAGACACTAGCCTACTACAAGTTAACTTCAGACTGGAATGTAGTTGATCCATAACCAAGTCTCACACCGATTAAAGTACAATCGCATTCCTTACGCCTCTAGAGCTACGCCGGATTCTGCGCATTTGATTCCCTTAACTGATCTCACCAACAACTAAGAGTTGCTACGGCCCAAAGTCGAAGACTTATAAACAAATCTGTCTCCCACAGATATGTCTATTCTTTATTCTTTTTGTTCCATCTTTTGATAAATCAAGGTGAAGAGGAACCAATTGGTAATCCGGTCTTATACTCCTGAAGAACAGCCTAGACATATCAATCACCTCACAATAACCCAATTGATTAACATAAAAAGTTATTACGGAATCACAAGAGTCTGAGACGAAGAACTCTTGTGATTATTTTTTATATCTTACCTATCGGAGATAAATCTCGAGTAAATCTTAGAGAAGATAAAACTCAATATGACAGAACAAGTAAGATCAGATTACGCAACTATAGAGAAAATAATTGGATCTGGCTTCACGAATCCCAATGAAGTCTTCAAGTCGTTAACATATAATGATTTTAGGAAAAACCTAGGTTAAAGGAGAATCGACTCTAGTACGCAACTAGGAACACACATAAGTGTGGGGATTCGGTTTTCCCCATTGCCACAGTTCTCCCTTATATAATCTTTCAAATCAGGGTTGCTTTAAATCAAAGCTAAGATAGCTTAGTAACAAAGCATTCTGTATTCGCCGTTAGATGAAAACCTGATTTAAGATTCAAGCTAAGTCTACTTAAAAATAAAACAATCAATCTCCACCGTTAGATGGTATTAGCTTGTTACACACAAATGAAATATACCTTCATTTAGATATGGGTAACCGTGCCTAAACGTGTATATTGAGTTGGCTCAATAGAGTTAACCGAAGTTAGCCATATGAACACTTTTGTTTTAACCATATTCATCTGACACTTCTAGATCAAATATGATGATCAATCAATCATGAGAGATAATCAAATGAATCTAATTGTGTTTCAAACAGACGTTAGAGTACTGCTCGGTCGAACTCGCAAGCGTTGCTATTTCAAGCTTGTTTGTCAAGTTTAGTTGCCAAAACTATAAGTCTTGATTTCTAGTCTACTTATAGATATGTCTCGGATTAGGATAGAATGTTTAGTTGAGCTTTAGACTTCACGGCGTTCATCGATTGAAGACGAAGAAATACTAAGAGGAGCTTGTGGAACTTCATCAACAAAATTTATGTGGAGACTTGAACTCTTCTGTCACTCAGAAGTCTATTTCTATTATATCTTCTATTGAGACAAAAGTCGTATAGCTATATATACTTTGTATTATACACATTTGATACTTCGAGCTGAATTTAACTCACTTACATATTTATCAAAATATGTGTTGGTAAGCTTTCGCTTTAACCACGTTCATCTTTATTCTTGGCGAAAGTCAAAAGATGATCATGTGAAAATCGCCTGGTAATATCTTACATGATTTGTATGACACAGTCATTTGATATAGACTCGGAATGTTTCGTATTGATCTATTGATCACTTGAAAATTGCTTTGAAGCTAATAGTTTGTGTGAGAAAACTACTCTCGTCTTCCAAGAATCTTTCAATTATTAACACGGAGTTTAGAACGATTAACCATTGATTGGATATATCACAGTATTCGTACTTGTATGCTAACTATTGCAAGTTATTCCAAGTCATGGAACTATAGTATGCATACTCGTATGCGTTCTGGTTTAATAGTTGTAGTCTGGGAACTTAGTATGCATACCCGTGTGCATACCGGTTTAAAAGTTCAAGTCCGGGAATTCAACTGAGTTCGGTCATGTACGACAGTATTCGTACCCGTTCACATACTGGCGAACTCAGACTAAGTCCGTCTACTTATATATGCGTATCCATTTTCATACTTGAGTGGGTTAAGTTCTAAATTCGGTTTGTTCATGAACAAATACATTTATATAATAAAGAAGGCAATCTTTTGCAAACCGTGGCTATAATCTTCATGAATTGATTCGAGTGAATCAAAATCTATTTTTCTTCAATTGCGTCTTGTATGCTTCTATGAGATATAAACAATTGAAAAACTCTAGAACTAGTTTCATTTGAGTGATTTGAACTAGTTGTGACTAAGATGAACAAGGTTGATATGAAAGTGTTCATATGGCTAACTTCGGTTAACTATTGTTGATCCAACCATGTGTACACGTTTACGTACGGTTACTCATACCTAAATAAAACCATATTTCATTTGTGTATAGCAAGCTAAGCTTGATCTAACGGTTGAAAGATATTAGCTTGACTCTAATCCGGTTTTCAACTAACAGTGAATATTGAATGATTTATTACCAAGGTAGTATTGATTGCAAACCTTGATTTGAATACTATATAAGGGAGAACTCTAGCAACTGGGAAACCTAATCCCCACGCCTCTTGTGTGATACTAGTTGCGACTAGAGTCGATTCTCCTTTAACCTAGGTTTTTCCTAAAACTATTATAGGTTAACGACTTAAAGACTTCATTGGGATTTTGAAGCCAAACCCAACTATTTTTCTCTGTAGTTGCATGTCTAATATTACTTTGTTCTGTCGTGTTGAGTACTATCTTCTCTAAGATTTGCTCGATATTTAATCTCCGATAGGCAAGATAAAAAGTAGTCACAAACATCTTCGTCTCATCGTTTGTGATTCCACAACATCTTGTTTCGCTACCATATGATTAAGATTATTGTGAGGTGATTGATATTACTAGGTTGTTCTTCGATAATATAAGCCTGTTATATCAATTGGTTCATGTTCACCTTGATTTATCAAAAGACGGAACAAAAACTCGTAGGTATTTCTGTGGGAGACCGATTTATCTATTCAATAGACTTTTCTGTGTGAGACATATTTGTTTATTAAGTCTTCGACTTTGGGTCGTAACAACTCTTAGCTGTGGGTGAGATTAGCTAAGGAAATTAAGTGCGCAGAATCCGGCGTGGTTCAAGGGAGTAAAGACGCGACTCTACCTTAATCAGTGGGAGATTGTTTAGGGCTCAACTATATTCCAGTCCGAAGTTAATTTGTAGTAGTCTAGAGTTTTAAGTAGCTTAATACAATGTGGTGTTCAAGTCTGGACTAGGTCCCGAAGTTTTTATGCATTTGTGATTTCCTCCTTAATAAAATTTCTGGTGTCTGTGTTATTTCTTTTCCACATTATATTTTCATATGATTGAAATATCACAGGTTGTGTGTAGTTTAATCAATTGGTGAATCCAACTTTTGGTTGTTGATTGAAATTGATTGACGCTTGGATATCGGTCTTTGGTACCATCCAAGTTATTTCTCACATTAATCCGGCTCACAGTTTTCTATCTGTTCGATTGCAGATTGATTTAAGAAATTGAGATATAACTCTTGGATGTATTTTCCTTGATTGGGTCTGACTGTCTAGTTTATCCTCTTTGGAAATATATTGGACTTAGTCCATACAGATTGCCTAAACTAAATATTGGGCGTGGTTGTTAGACCCCCGCTTTTTCAATAGAGTTGTTCAATTGCTTATATTCTCATAGAATTATACAAGACACAATTGAAGCAAAATCTGTTTTGATTCACTTGAATCGATTCACGAACACTATAGCCACGGTTTGCAAAGATTGCAGTCTTTATTATGTAAATGTATTTGTTCATGAGTATGTAAACATACAAAACCGATTTTAGAATTTAACCCACTCAGGTATGCAAACGGGTACACATACCTAAGTTCCCGGACATGGTCTTGTTCGCCAGTATACAAACGGGTACGCATACTGTCGTTCATGACCGAACTCAGTTGAAATCAATACACATACAGGTATGCATACTATAGTTCCCGGACTTCAACTGTTGAATCAATACGCATACGGGTATGCATACTAAATTCCCGGACTTGGAATACACTTGCAACAGTTAGCATACAAGTACGCATACTGTGCTATATCCAATCAAAGGTTAATTGTTCTAAACTCCCATTTCAATCATTGAAACATTCTTGGAAGATGAGAATAGCTGTCTCACACAAACTACTAGCTTCAAAGAAATTTTCAAGTGATCAATAGATCAATACGAAACATTCCGAGTCTACATCAAATGACTGTCTCACACAAATCATGTAAGATATTACCAGGCGATTTTCACATGATCATCTTTTGACTTTCGCCAAGAATAAAGATGAACTTGGTTAAAGCGAAAGCTTATTAACACATATTTCGAGAAATATGTAAGTGAGTTAAACTCAGCTCGAAGTATCAAATGTGTATAATATAAAGCGTATATAGTTATACGACTTTTGTCTCAATAGGAGATAGAATAGAAATAGACTTCTGAGTGATAGATGAGTTCAAGTCTCCACATACCTTTTGTTGATGAAGTTCCACAAGCTCCCCTTGGTAGTTCTTCGTCTTCAATCGGTGAACGCCGTGAATTCTAAAGCTCAACTACACATTCTATCCTAATCGGAGACATACCTATAAGCAGACTAGAAATCAAGACTTATAGTTTTGACAACTAAACTTGAAAACAAGCTTGAGATATCAATGCTTGCAATTTCGACCGATCGGTGCTCTAACAATCTCCCCCTTCATAGTATCAACGAGCTGCAGTTTTGCATCCTCAAAGTATTTAAGAAAATAGTGAACCACTTCGGATGAAACCATCTCATCATTCTCAACATCTTGATGAGTATACGCGTAGTAGCATGAGACATCATAATAATCCTTAGGATTTTGATATTTGTTATCATCAACATCTACTAGGGTTCTTTTCTTTTTCCCTTTAACTTCGAAACTAATACCTTTATCAAGAAAACCTCTTGAAAAATCACAAGTGAGAAAAGGTGAAGACATTCTTGACAAGAAGAAAATAACCTAGAGTACGCGTACGTGACTCAATGAGATTGGTATTTAAATGGTTTCTTAAGGAAGCACTTTTGGGTTTCTAAAAAATTGGTTCGTGACAAGTCAACATGGATACCCGTACGAAAATCAATATGGTCCCCAAAACCAATACTTGAAAAGAATTGTAAAGTACTTCTTTACAAGGTAAAAAGAATACATCAAAAATTTGCTACATGAAAATTTTCTTTGACAGCTTTTTGGCTCAATAAATTTTATATTCTCACAGGAGAAAAAATTTAGAGCACAAAAGTAGCTCGCAAAAAGAAAATACTTTTTTTAAGAAAAAAAAGAAAAAGAAAAAAGAATAACACTGTTTTCTCAACCAATCAATACTTCAAGCAAAGCTATCTGTAGACAATAGTTTAGCTATGGACGATAAGAAAATAACTCAAGTAATCAGAGAGAATTTTGCCAAAGTATACCTGATTATTAGCAAATCTTACTCAACAGGATTTTTATGAGTAAGCATTCAATCCTTGTGATTAATTAGCACAAGTATGAGCTTTATGCTCATCAAATGAATATTCTACATGGTTAATCCTCTTTTTTCTTCTTACTGTTGTCAAAATAAGAGACTAAGTTTGAATCCTTACCAGAAGAAGTTTGTATGGAGGATTTTGACAGCCCGTTGATAAGATCCTTGTATCCTTAAATTATAAGATTAAGGTTGTCCTTCACATCTCCATTGTTGTTTCCGCTTACTGGCACCTTTCTCACATATTGACCATCATCCTTCACTTTAGGTTGAGAAGGATATTTTTGAAATCTCCTTGACCAATTTGTATTAAGACTACAATTAGTTCGAACATTCTATGAGCATATTGAACTGACTTTCCTGGAATATTCACAGGATAAGTACTAAAACTGATAGATTTAGACATCCGAATGTCAGTTACACCTTTGAGAATTAAATCTAAGTTGTGCTGAATTTGACCAAAGTAATTGTCATTCAACTTCAGTTTGCTCTTCCGTAGAACATGTCCTTTTGAATCACAAAGAAGACATACTTTCTGATCACCGGAGTGATTAGAGTATGTAGCATTAGTAACATCGTTAGAAGATTTCTTCCTTTCATGAGATGTGCTAAATCCATGATCAGTGGGAGAACTATGCACTTCTCTAGCAATAGGAAGGGTTTGTAGTTTAGCTTCTGAAGCTGGTTTCATTAGAGAAACATGATTAGAACTAGCCATGTTTTCTAAAATCACAGCAGAATCAGAAATAATTGGTATGATTGACTTCACAGAACGACCTTTATTTTCAATAGAGAGATTACTCAATAATATTTCTATTTCAAGGACATCTTCTTTGAGTTCAGCCTCGAGTAAGATTCAGGAGGAACAAACTTCAGCATTTTCCTCACGAAGAACCCTTAATTGGGAATCACGATCTTTTACCATACCAAACGTTGTATTTACTTTGTGTTTCAGCCATTTGATTTCAACTGCCTGGATTCTAACAAGTTGTAGAATCGCTGCACTCTCTTGGGTTGCTTCCCTTTCTACTTCAGAATCAGATTCGTCAGTAAGATAATCAGGGTAACATATATCAATACTTGTTTGTTTCGTAGGAAAAAAATGTTCATATATATGTGAGATTGACAAGTCTTTCTCTTTAATAGATTTCATAGAAACAAAACTTTTGTATCTGGTGATGTGTTTGTCAGAGATAGCACCACTGTCCGTAGAGTCAGATTGCTACAAACACAGACTTATGAGGTCTTAAACGTGTTTTCCTGCTCTGATACCAATTGAAAAAATGGGGGTCTAACAACCACACCCAATATTTCGATTAGGCAATCTGTATGGATTAACTCCAATATAATTCCAAAAGAATCAACTAGACAGTCAAACTCAATCAAGGAAAATATATCCAAGAGTTATATCTCAATTTCTCAAATCAATCTGCAATCAAACACATAAAAATCCGTGAGACAGATTAATATGAGAAATAAGTTGGATGGTAGCAAAGACCAATATCTAAGCGTCAATCAATTTCAAACAACAACCAATGGTTGGATTCACCAACTGATTGAACAACGCACAACCTGTGATATTTCAATCATATAGAAAATATAATGCGGAAAAGAAATAACACAGACACCAGAAATTTTGTTAACGAGGAAACCGCAAATGCAGAAAAACCCCGGGACCTAGTCCAGATTGGAACACCATACTGTATTATGACTCTATCTTACTACAAGTTAACTTCAGACTGGAATGTAGTTGAGCCCTAACCAATCTCACACTGATTAAGGTGCAGTTGCATTCCTTACGCCTCTGAATCCCAGCAGGATTCTACGCACTTGATTCTCTTATCCGATCTCACCCACAACTAAGAATTGCTACGACCCATAGTCGAAGACTTGATAAACAAATCTGTCTCATACAGAAAAGTATATTGAATAGATAAATCTGTCTCCCACAGAAATACCTTTGAGTTTTTGTTTCGACTTTTCATAAATCAAGGTGAACATGAACCAATTGATACATCGAACTTATATTCCCGAAGAACAACCTAGTAATATCAATCACCTCATAATAATCTTAATCGTATGGTAGCGAAACAAGATATTATGGAATCACAAAGAATGAGACGAAGAGCTTTGTGATTACTTTTTATCTTACCTATCGGAGATTAAATCTCGAGAAAATCTTAGAGAAGATAGTACTCAATACGATAGAACAAAGTAAGATCAGACCATGCAACTACATAGAAAATAGTTGGGCCTGGCTTCAGAATCCAAATGAAGTCTTTAAGTCGTTAACCTATAATGGTTTTAGAAAAAATCTATGTTAAAGGAGAATCGACTCTAGTCGCAACTAGTATCACACATGAGGTGTGGGGATTAGGTTTCCCTTATATAGTCTTCCAATCAGGGTTTGCAATCAGAGTTACCTTGGTAACAAAGCATTCAATATGCATCGTTAGATGAAAACATGATTAGAGTCAAGCTAATATCTTTCCACCGTTAGATTGACTTAGCTTGTTGCACAGAAATGATATGTGCCTTCATTTAGGTACGGGTAACCGTACCTAAACGTGTACACTTGGTTGGCTCAATAATAAGTAACCGAAGTTAGCCATATAAACACTTCCATATCAACCTTGTTCATCTTAAACACAACTAGTTCAAATGACTCAAATGAAACTAGTTATGAAGTTTTTCAATTGTTTATATTCTCATAGAAGTATGTACAAAACACAATTGAAGATCGAATTGATTCATGAGCACTATAGACACGGTTTGCAAAGATTGCATTCCTTATTATATAAATGTATTTGTTCATGAGTATGTAAATACACAAAACCGATTTTAGAACTTAACCCACTCAGGTATGCAAACGGGTATGCATACCTAAGTTCCCGGACATGGTCTTGTTCGCCAGTATGAAAACGGGTACGCATACTGTCGTTCACGACCGAACTCAGTTGAAATCAGTACGCATACGGGTATGCATACTATAGTTCTCGGACTTCAACTGTTGAATCAGTATGCATACTAAATTCCCGGAATCAGAATACACTTGTAACAGTTAGCATACAAGTACGCGTACTGTGCTATATCCAATCAAAGGTTAATGGTTCTAAACTCCCATTTAAATCATTGAAACATTCTTGGAGGACGAGAATAGCTATCTCACACTAAATATTAGCTTCAAAGAAATTTTCAAGTGATCAAATGATCAATACGAAACATTCCGAGTATATATCAAATGATTGTATCATACAAATCATGTAAGATGCTACCAAGCGATTTTCACATGACGTTCCTCAAGAATAAAAGATGAACTTGGTTAAAGAGAAAGCTTTCCAACACATATTTCGACAAATATGTAAGCGAGTTAAACTCAGCTCGAAGTATCAAATGTGTATAATGTAAAGTCTATATAGCTATACGACTTTTGTCTCAATATGAGATAGAATAAAAATAGACTTCTGAGTGATAGATGAGTTTAATTCTCCACATACCTTCTGTTGATGAAGTTCCACAAGCTCCCCTTAGTAGTTCTTCGTCTTCAATCGATGAACGCCGTGAAGTCTAAAGCTCAACTACACATTGTATCCTAATCCGAGACATAACTATAAGTAGACTACAAATCAAGGCTTATAGTTTTGACAACTAAATTTGACAAACAAGCTTGAGATATTGATGTGATTTGTAGATAGTGGTAAAAGTGGTTCGATTCTCAGACTTGTGAAGGATATTAATTAGACTTAAATTCTAATATTAAAATAGAAAACACACTAAAAGTTATAGCAAACTCGATCAAAGATGATATCAATACTAAAAGAAACATTGAGGATAAGATTCCACTATTTTCCAAGTTCAAAGTGATTAAACCAATACTTATATTTATGTAATTTTCTTGTTTAATTTGATTCTAAAATATTGCAACAAGTAGATTTTCAAAAGTAATAATTGTAAATACCAAGTATGAAGCATCAAAAGTCTTAAAACTAAGCATACTCCATCAAAATAGATCACAATCACTCAAATAAAAATCATATTCAATAATAGTTCAAGGTAAATAATCATATAATTATTGCAAATAAAAAGATAAAATAGAATATACCACTTTTTGTTGGAAAAATAGCTTCCTCTATCGCCTCGGCAATGGGGTTTAGCTCCTCATATTAATCATGATCTCAAAATATGTGTTTGTTGCTCAAAAGATGATTAAAAGAGTGAAAAGTAATAACACAGACTGTTTGCAACAGTGTATTGGTGTTGCAAAACAGCTGTTACAATGGAATTGTTACAGAAAAACTGTTGCTTTGTCGCTGATTTTAAGACCCTAGAATACGACTGACCTGCACAGCTTAATGTTCTTCAGCTGTTAAACAACGACATTGTTCTGCGACTGTTTCCCGTGCGTTAATGTTCTTCGCGTTCTTCTTCTTCAGCAGCAGCAGCAACAGAAACAGAGTTTGGTAAAGCTCTGATTTCTTCTTCTCTGGCTCTCTTTAGGTTCCCAAACTCTCGAAACCTCTTATATATGACCCAAGACATCTATTTATATCAAAAATACCGATTAAATCTCTCCCAAATCTTCCAAAATCTCTTTCCTTCTCTTCACGGCCAAGTTGCGGCAATTTCTTGTTTTAGAATTTCTGCGCGTTTCTGAGCTTTCCTTTTTATTCTAAACTCTTCTTTAGATAGATACAAATCTTTGGGAAGGTTTACAACGCTTTAATCTCTCTAAAATTCCCTAAAACAGGTCACACACGTGACTTTCCATATTTTCTGTTGGGAGAAAAATCCGTCGATTGAGCCCAGTCTAATCGATTTAAACACCCATATCAGATTCCTAGACCCATAAGGAGTCTATCCTATGAAAATCAGAGGTTTAATCGACCTCAAACTCCTCCCAATCACGATTGCCAAAACTGTTCTTCACTGCACCTAGTTTCCCGCCAAAAACCTGGTTTTTGAAATGTTGAAGATGGTTTCCCCTTATCCAGAGTAGGGGTGCGATTAGCAACTGCCTGGAAACGGGATGCCCCTTAGTAATTAGATTACCCCTTATCCAAAGTGAGAGTCCGAATAGCAAATGTCCTCCGGGTGCTTTCCGACAACTTTTCGAGCCAATTTTTTCCAAAAATGTTTATTGGCCAAAAATACCTACAAATAAATAAAACACCATAATAAGTACAAACATGAGCCCTAACAATATATAGAATCGAGACAAATCGGACGCAAAAATGTTTCTATCAAATACCCCCAAACCTATTATTTGCTAGTCCTCGAGCAAAAATAAAATAGAAATAAAATCCTAACTCACTGTCGCAGGCATCGTCGATTGCATATAGCGTATGCAATAAGCCTTTAAACCCTTAGGTGTCCCTAGTGGCGGAGTGTTGTCTCCGGAGGGCTTACCAGAGGTATACCCACAAAACATTTATACTCCAGACCCTAGCTATCTATACAGAACCTTGGAAGGCACTAAAGAATCTCATTGTTTGGCATACTTATTGACTACAGGAGGAAGTACCCTGATGCGAAATTCCAATTGTTATACACGAGTTTGCACTAAAGCATACTAAAATTCATATGAAGTGACAGAGCTCTACTCAGATAGTCGCACTATGGACATCAATATCCGGAGTCAAAACTAATCACATGGATAGATCAAGAAGATGGATATAGAAAAACATAGATGGTTTTGATGTTTACTAGGTGAACGGTGTTTCTCATATCTGTCTGAAGGCCTCCGCCAAAATGAACCTATCCTAATGGACTGAGATACCGGTCTGACTAATATCAACACACTGGCATATACAAGGGTACCAGTGGTCGATAATCCTAACTCTAGGTCAACACAACTGGCATATACAAGGGTTCCAGTGGTCGACTTTATTGAATTTATTCTAGTTGGTCTGATGGTATGGTCTCTTTTTCTTCCTTTTTTTTTTGTATCTCAATCACTCTAATTCACCCTAGCATTGATAACAACTTGAATCGTGAGCCCCACCTAATCACTTAGAGAAACATAGTTTAAAAACAAAACAAAATAAAAACATAAGTGAAAAGGACTCAACGAGATATTGTGAAACTATCATGTTATTTCTAACACCTGAGCTTTGTGCTTTTATGAATAGACTCTTTAGATGTTTCCATCTAGTCAGATTGGTTCCTCAACTCCTACAACCAAAATGCTTCCATCCACTTAGATTGGTTAGTGCCATCCTTAATAGGGATAAATTTCTAGGCTCCAGAGTTTATTTATTGCAACGAAAAGGTAACAAAAAGTTCTACCCCACCCCCAAACTTAAATCTAACATTGTCCTCAATGTTTCTAATCAAAGAACAGTTCCAAAAATATAAGTAACATGAGGAAATAGTAAAGAGAGAAGTCGGAAAGATAGTACCTGGGTGAAGTGTAACCAAAAACCTACAAAAATATTATACAACATACAAAATCGCGTCGATGGTCAATAAAGGTAAACAGGATCCTCCAGAGGGACCTCCTCAACATCACATGTAGGAAAAGGCTCTAAAAAGGGATTCAATCGCTGACCGTTAACCTTCGAAGAACTACTACCATCTGGTGTCTCAATCTCAACAACGTCATGAGGAAAAACAGTATGGACAACAAAAGGACCGGTCCACCGAGAGCGCAACTTCCCGGGGAATAGATGCAAACGAGTGTCATACAGAAGAACTTTTTGACCTGGAGAAAATGACTTTCGTAAAATATTCCTATCATGCGCAAGTGTCATTTTGTTCTTATACTCCTTAGCACTATCGTATGCATCTCTACGAATCTCGTCCAACTCATTGAGATGGAGCTTTCTTTGAGCTCCTTCCTTGTCAAGTGAAAAGTTTAAGTTCTTAATATCCCAATAGGCTCGATGCTCTAACTCAACAGGCAGGTGAAATGCCTTGCCAAACACTAAACGATAAGGTAACATTCCAATGGGTGTCTTAAACGCAGTACCGTAAGCCCATAAGGCATCAGTAAGCCTCGACGACCAGTCTTTCCTATTTGGATTAACTATTTTCTCTAGAATACGTTTAATTTCCCTATTGGAAACCTCTACCTGACCACTAGTCTGAGGGTGATATGGAGTTGCTTCTTTATAGGTAATACCGTATTGTTTCATTAAAAGATCAAACGGTCTATTAAAAAAGTGTGAACCTCCATCACTAATTATAGTTCGCGGCGTACCAAAACGTGTAAGTATATTCTCTTTCAAAAACTGGACTACAACAACAAGTATGTAAAGATAACCAAACAAAATAGGAAATGGACCCATAAAATCAATGCCCCACACATCAAAGACCTCAATCACTAAAATAGGGTTCAAAGGCATCATATTTCTACGGGAAATGGTTCCTAACTTCTGGCAACGCTCACAAGAAACACAATGACTATGGGAATCTTTAAACAACGAAGGCCAGTAAAATCCACACTGCAAAATCTTAGCAGCAGTCTTCTTAGCACTAAAATGACCCCTACATGCATGTTCATGACAAAAGGAGATAATACTAGGCTGGTCACTCTCAGATACACATCTCCTAATAGTCTGGTCCGGACAATACTTAAACAGATAAGGATCGTCCCGAAAGAAATGCTTAACCTCGGTTAAAAACCTAGAACGATCTTGCTTACCCAATGTTGAAGGGTTTGACTAGTAACAAGATAATTCACTATATTTGCAAACCAAGGTGATTGGGAAACAGAGAACAATTGTTCATCAGGAAAGCTATCCCTTATAGGAAGGGAATCACTAGGGGAACTAACAACTAGCCTAGACAAGTGGTCTGCTACACTACATTTTCTGCACCCTTTTTGTCTCTAATGTCTGGGGAAAATTTCTGTAACAATAGGATCCATCTAATCAATCTAGGTTTGGTATCCTTCTTAGATAAAAGGTATTTCAAAGCAGCATGATCTATATAGACTATGATCTTAGAACCTAATAGGTAGGACCTAAACTTATCCAAGGCAAACGCGATGGCTAAAAGTTCCTTCTGGGTAGTTGTGTAGTTCATTTGGGCATCATTCAGAGTTTTGCTAACATAATAAATCACATGAAGTAATTTGTTTTCTCGTTGTCCTAAAACGACGCCTATAGCATAATCTGAAGAATCACACATAATATCAAAGGGCAGGTTCCAGTTAGGTGCCTGGACTATCGGGGCAGTAGTGAGTAAAGTTTTAAGTTTCTCAAAATCCTCTAAACAAGCATCATCAAAGACAAACTTAACATCTTTTTCTAGCAAATTGCAAAGAGGTCTAGAAATCAAGCTAAAATCCTTAATGAATCGACGGTAAAAACCTGCATGCCCTAGGAATGACCTAATATCTTTTACGGTTTTTGGGACCTGTAAAGTCTTAATAAGGTCAACTTTGGCTTTGTCTACCTATATACCCTTTGAAGAGACGATGTGCCCTAATACAATTCCTGATTTAACCATGAAATGGCATTTTTCCCAATTAAGCACTAAATGTTTTTCCTTACACCTAGTCAACACTAATGTCAAATGATGCAAGCACTCATCGAAAGATGAACCAAACACTGAAAAATCATCCATAAAGACCTCTAAGAACCGTTCTACCATATCAGAAAATATGCTCATCATACAACGCTGAAAAGTTGCAGGGGCATTACATAGACCGAAAGGCATGCGTCTATAAGCAAAAGTACCAAAGGGACAGGTAAAAGTGGTTTTCTCTTGGTCTTCTGGGGCAATAACGATCTGATTATAACCGGAGTAGCCATCTAAGAAGCAATAATGTCTATGTCCAGCTAATTTCTCTAGCATTTGGTCGATAAAAGGAAGGGGAAAGTGATCCTTCCTTGTGACCTTGTTCAATTTCCTATAGTCAATACACACACGCCATCCCGTGGTCACTTGGGTTGGGATTAATTCATTATTATTATTCTGGACTACAGTGATACCTGATTTCTTGGGGACAACCTGAACAGGGCTGACCCACTTACTGTCTGAAATTGGGTGAATAATACCCGCATCTAACAACTTAAGCATCTCTTTTAGAACTACCTCTTTCATGTTAGGGTTCAGTCGACGTTGCATCTCCCTAGAAGGTTTGGAGTCTTCCTCTAAATGAATCTGATGCTTACACACAGTAGGACTTATACCCTTAATGTCTGCTATAGTCCACCCTAAAGCTTCCTTATTGTCTTGAAGTACATTTACTAGCCTACTTTATTGATCACTATCCAAATTGGAAGCTACAATCACAGGTAAAGTCTCAGATGGGCCTAAAAACACATACTTTAGAGTATCGGGTAGTGGTTTAAGGTCCAAATTTGGGGGCTCTTCTAAAGAAGGAATTAGGGTAGTCTCAGAAACTGGTAACGGTTCGAACTTGCTTTCTATCTATCAGTGTCTAACACAAGGGTAGAATCTAATAGAGCATTCACCTGTTCAATAGTGCTATCGTCGTCAAAATCTAAACCACAATGGGATAAACAACTTTCTAATGGGTCTTCAGATAAGATGTTTGGTAATGACTCCTGAACTAAGGCTTCTATCATGTTCACCTCCTCAACACATGTGTCATCTAGCTCATGAGGTTGCTTACTGACATTAAAAATGTTCATCTCCATAGTCATATTACCAAAAGATAAACTCATCACACCATTTCGACAGTTAATGATCGCATTAGACGTAGCTAAAACTGGGCGACCTAAAATCACAGGTATCTGGTTCTCTGGGTCAGGGACAGGTTGGGTATCTAGGACCACGAAATCCACTGGATAAATAAACTTGTCGACCTCAATAAGAACATCCTCGATAACACCTCGAGGGATTTTAACAGACCTATCAGCTAACTGCAGTGTCATCTGAGTAGGTTTCATTTCACCAAGTCCTAGCTGTAAGTATACATGGAATGGAAGTAAGTTCACACTGGCTCCTAAGTCAAGTAAATATTTTTCTACCCGGAAGTTACCTATTGTGAAAGCAATGGTAGGAGAACCTGGGTCTTTGTACTTTGGAGTTGTGGTGTTCTGAATTATTGAACTTACATGACTAGCTAAAAAGGCTTTCTTATGGACGCTAAGTTTTCGCTTTCGCGTACACATATCCTTAAGGAACTTGGCATAAGCAGGAATTTGCCTAATTGCATCTAATAAGGGAAGGTTTATGGTAACTTGCTTAAAAACCTCCACTATGTCATTAAAGTTCGATTCCCTCTTTGTTGGTACTAATAGCTGAGGAAATGGGGCATCATCAGAAACTTTATCAGTCTCTTCAACTACTGGTTCTGAGAGGTGAGATTCTGAGGGGTGAACTACAATATGTTCACTATCGGGCATGGTTACCTTATTGTCTACAACTCTACCACTTCTAAGGGTTCTAACATCATTCAATTGATTCGATGGTTTTGCACTTAATTCATGAACTCCTCTAGGGTTGGGTTGTGTTTGACTAGGAAACTTACCTTTTTATCTCAAAGAATCACTTATCAGACTAACCTGGGTTTTTAACTCGGAAATAGCCTGACTATTTTCTTGTCCTATCCTGTTACTAGCTTGTAGACTCTGTTCTACGGATAACTGGAATTTTGCAGTTTGCTGAGTTAACAAGGAGAGAGATTCCTCTAAACTTAGGATTTTCTTATCTGACTGATTATGAAACTGAGCTAGTCCTGAAGGATTCTTAGTATAGCCAAAACCTGGGGGAGAATTAGAATTACTAAACTGACCTTGACTTTGGCCCTTAGACCACGAAAGGTTCGGATGGTTTCTCCAACCAGGATTATAGGTTTCTGAATATGGGTCAATATTTTGACGGTTATCAAATCTAGTGTTATTATAAAGAGCATTGGCCTTCTCTTCAATATTCTGGCCTTCCCAAAAAGGCTCCACTCTACCACTAGTCTGGCCCACTCTACCCTATTAAATTTTCCTCTACTTAAAAGAATTGTTTTCTGGGGTGCCCTACTATTTTCCCATTGTTGGGTTTTTTCGGCGATTTCATTAAAAAGTTCCATCGCCGCATCAACAGTTTGGTTTTCAAATCCACCAAAGCATAGAGACTCAACCATGGTCGTTGTGGAATAATCTAAACCCTCATAAAGGATCTGAACTAGCCTAACCTTTTCTAAACCATGATGAGGACACTGGGATAATAAATCATTGAACCTTTCCAAATACCTATATAAAGATTCCCCCTCTTGTTGTGAAAATGTGCATATTTGCGTCCTAATAGACGATGTTTTGTGCCTAGGGAAAAACTTATTGAAAAAGGCAGATGTAAGTTTTTCATATGTCTCAATTGACTCGGAGTCCAAACTATACAGCCACGACTTGGCCTTATCTTTCAGGGAAAATGGGAATAACCTAAGTTTCAAAGCATCATCATCTAAGCCTCTAATTGTTAGAGTACTACAAATTTCCTCAAAATCCCTAACATGGTAATAAGGGTTTTCATTTTCTTTCCTTAAAAAGATTGGGAGCATCTGTAAGGTCCCAAGTTTCAGTTCATAGGGTGCCTCCGTTTCAGCTAACTTAATACACGAAGGACGGGTAGTCCTAGTTGGATTCAACAAAGCTTTCAAAGTTGCCATTTCTGGCACTATCGGAGCAACAAGGATTCTCTCCCCAGTCAAAGAACGTTAAAAAACAGACTCTTCAAAAGCTGGAATTTCTAGATTAAGGTAATCGAGACGCTTTGAACTACTAGGTTTCTCTTTAACAAATCTACCTAGTGCGTCTCTTTTACGTTCAGGCATACAATAGAATTTTCTAAATTGGAAGGGTAAGCAAACATAGATCAAGGCCGACTCAACCAAATCAAACCTATTGATTTCTAGCAAACAAAAAGCATGATGGCTCCACTTAGATTGTTTCTAGACCATCTTCTAATCCTTTGAACGGGAATTTGTTACAATTTAAGCAAACCCCTCTGGAATCAATCCGAGTTAACGTAAGTTGAATAGAGGCGAGGGAAGCTCGGTGGAGCTTTGATACCCAAGGCCTCACCGGTATTACAAGGCGGCGCAGTCACGCATTCAACTTACAGAAACCGTCAAGAACTTCGAAGTATGCTCAAAAGAATAACCAATATTTTTCGAATGACTTTCCTGTTAAGCTCGTTACCCTATCGGTCTCGTTCTAGTAAAAATTTTAGGCTTAGGTTCGCGTAGGTTACGTGTTCCTAAAGCGGGCAAGAAGAGAACGGTGATGAAATCCGAACCTTTATCTTGTATGGCCAGGCCTTGTCCTTTACTAGAAAAATAAATGTTTGTATTCAGTCCTCAATATATATGCATACGAAGGAGTCCAGTAACTCGCTGACAGGGGATTCGCGAGTGTTTAGAATCTTACCTCCCGTTCCAAACGGGGGATGAATCGGTTGTATTCGACTCGGGCCACTGACTCCGATATCTAGTGTACGAACCCAAGGTGCAGAGACAATATCGTAATTGTCCTCCTTCTCTGCAAACAATTTATATTTAAAGTACCCTTCCGTAGGGTAATAAAAAAAATGTCCCAAAGTCCAAAAGTCCAAAAAAATAAAGAAAAATTACAAAAATAATAAACCCTAATACAATTTTGTTTTTTTGTTTTTTTAAATAAAATAAACAAACCCTAAACTAAAATTGTCTAAAATAAAATTGTCTTCTTTTCTGTTCTTTTTGCTTTAATCTTTAGCTCCAAGTCTTTATGAAATCACCAACCTCCTTGGCTCAATTTTCTTTATGATCCAGAACCTGTAGACACAAGATAAATACCCAAAACATAAAAAAGGACAAAAATAATAATAAAAAATGAATAAAAAATAAAATAAATCTAAAACCCTAAAAACAAGTCCGCGTCGGCGGCGCCAAAAATTGATGTGATTTGTAGATAGTGGTAAAAGTGGTTCGATTCTCAGACTTGTGAAGGATATTAATTAGACTTAAATTCTAATATTAAAATAGAAAACACACTAAAAATTATAGCAAACTCGATCAAAGATGATATCAATACTAAAAGAAACATTGAGGATAAGATTCCACTATTTTCCAAGTTCAAAGTGACTAAACCAATACTTATATTTATGCAATTTTCTTGTTTAATTTGATTCTAAAATATTGCAACAAGTAGATTTTCAAAAGTAATAATTGTAAATACCAAGTATGAAGCATGAAAAGTCTTAAAACTAAGCATACTCTATCAAAATAGATCACAATCACTCAAATAAAAATCATATTCAATAATAGTTCAAGGTAAATAATCATATAATTATTGCAAATAAAAAGATAAAATAGAATATACCACTTTTTGTTGGAAAAATAGCTTCCTCTATCGCCTCGGAAATGGGGTTTAGCTCCTCATATTAATCATGATCTCAAAATATGTGTTTGTTGCTCAAAAGATGATTAAAAGAGTGAAAAGTAATAACACAGACTGTTTGCAACAGTGTATTGGTGTTGCAAAACAACTGTTACAATGGAACTGTTACAGAAAAACTGTTGCTTTGTCGCTGATTTTAAGACCCTAGAATACGACTGCCCTGCACAGCTTAATGTTTTTCAGCTGTTAAACAACGACATTGTTCTGCGACTGTTTCCCGTGCGTTAATGTTCTTCGCGTTCTTCTTCTTCAGCAGCAGCAGCAACAGAAACAGAGTTTGGTAAAGCTCTGATTTCTTCTTCTCTGGCTCACTTTAGGTTCCCAAACTCTCGACACCTCTTATATATGACCCAAGACATCTATTTATATCAAAAATACCGATTAAATCTCTCCCAAATCTTCCAAAATCTCTTTCCTTCTCTTCACGGCCAAGTTGCGGCAATTTCTTGTTTTAGAATTTCTGCGCGTTTCTGAGCTTTCCTTTTTATTCTAAACTCTTCCTTAGATAGATACAAATCTTTGGGAAGGTTTACAACGCTTTAATCTCTCTAAAATTCCCTAAAACAGGTCACACACGTGACTTTCCATATTTTCTGTTGGGAGAAAAATCCGTTGATTGAGCCCAGTCTAATCGATTTAAACACCCATATCAGATTCCTAGACCCATACGGAGTCTATCCTATGAAAATCAGAGGTTTAATCGACCTCAAACTCCTCCAAATCACGATTTCCAAAACTGTTCTTCGCTGCACCTAGTTTCCCGCCAAAAACCTGGTTTTTGAAATGTTGAAGATGGTTTCCCCTTATCCAGAGTAGGGGTGCAATTAGCAACTGCCTGGAATTGGGATTCCCCTTAGTAATTAGGTTACCCCTTATCCAAAGTGAGAGTCTGAATAGCAAATGTCCTCCGGGTGCTTTCCGACAACTTTTCGAGCCAATTTTTTCCAAAAATGTTTATTGGCCAAAAATACCTACAAATAAATTAAACACCATAATAAGTACAAAAATGAGCCCTAACAATATATAGAATCGATACAAATCGGACACAAAAATGTGTTTATCATATAGCAACGCTTGCGAGTTCGACCAAGCAGTGCTCTAATGCATATGTATATAGTATGAACTACCAAATAATTCTCCCCCTTTTTGTCAATATAAATTGGAAAGGTACGAAAACTACGGGATCATAATGAAATTCTGAAAGAGATAATTCATAACCAAAAGAGAACATATCAACTTGTTTCGATGGTTTCACATAGTCGAAACTTAGTGTATTCATCAAGGAGTTTATAAAGATACAAGATAACTCCTACAATATTCCACAGCCGCACTCCCCACAAAGATATGGCAATTAAACACAAGTTCAATTAAGAACTCTCCCCCATTATATGTCATTCCATAAAGAACAACATGAGCGACCTTACTTTTACAAGAAAAGAAGGATTTTTTTGGACATTAACAAACCACATGGATTTGTATAGTAAAATCGAATAAATTAAGCACAAGAAGATCTTATTGATTAATTTAATCTGAAACACTCAACATAAGAAAACTTACGGATCCATACAGTACTTTCACATAAAAGTGGATTAGGGACAGATCAATACTGCCGAATTTTCAAAAGTTCATTCTATCTTTTATCAATATTTGCATAATTACACAATAGACTTAACTTTTGAGCATATGAGATAATTATAATTCACGGACGTAAACACAACATATCCCATAAAATATTTTTACAATATATAAAACCAAAGAAGATTAAATACTGCAAAATCATCTTCCAAATAACTTAGTATTTAAATAATAAATCTAAAAACATTGCAAGATCAAAATCGTTAAAATAGCTATGTGTAATCACAATATTTGCTATTCCAAACCCTAGTTATCCTTCTTAAAACATAAGAATAAATTCTCATAAGAAGTTTCCTAGACATTATCTAATCGAGAAACAAATGGATTTTCACTTACTTTGAAGACTCTTCTCATACTCCCTATATTCATCAAGCTCATCTTCGATAAGATCAATCCTGGATTCGAGATTATCCATCTTGTCCTCAAGTCTTTTGATTGAAGATTTAAGTTCACTCTTTAAGGAACATACTTGTTCAATAATAAGATTCATAGTTATTAAGAGCTTATCAAAATAATGGACAGATGGATTCACATCGGAGGAGAAATCACGTTTGTCTTGACATATCTCACTATCAGAGGAATCAAAACGAACTTTCTTAGAGGGAAAGAGAACAGTCCAAACATCATCTTCTTTACTAGAAAAACTTGATGTGGACATGATAAAAGGGTAAATGAAATGCTTGCTAAGGAACGGAATATTAAAACTTAAAAAAAAGAAGATATTGAATAAGTTCCTAAAAATACCTTTGACCAAAACCCTAACAGAATTTTGGATATCCCAAAAGGAATTCTTTTGAAAAACCGTACATATATCCAGAATGTGTGCAAGCAAATTTCACGAACAGAAACGTAAGAACCGGTTCTTAGCTCAGTAAACGAATTTAGAGCACAAGAAGGAGATACATAGACAAGTTAATCATGAGAGTAGATTCTTGTCTAACTCAAGATTATGATGCATCAGAAACCTTCTTCACACCCCTCTTGGAGATTATGGTTCTTGATCAGGGGAAAAAAAAGAACAATCTCAGAACTATTACAAATTTTAATTTCTCCCATCCAGTAAAGGATCGGGTGGTTTCTCAAGAGGAGAGGATGATTTCCTTATTCCTTGTATCAGATTTCTATTTATGGAGGGAAATCCAGAAGGAGATGTATTCCTTTCCCACAATGTTCTGAATGTTCTTGAAAAGACGAGGGTACCCAAATATACCTCAATCAAAAACTTTTCCACTTATAAGTCCTTTCTCCGAAAGTCATTGTCTATGGACTGAGTCGAGACAATACAACAAATCATTTCACACTTCATGTGATCGTCTATGGATACGAGATCGAGACAATACGGCAACAAGATAACTTGTGTGATCGACTATAGATACAAGATCGAGACAATGCAACAACGAAGTATGTTTACTTGATAAATGGTTCGGACTTAACCAAACACAAATAGGATTACTCTCAAGTAAATAGGAATTAACGTTTGTGTAATTTACTTTAAGTTATAATAACAATAATTATAATTGCGAAAAATAAAAGTAAATGACACAACAAGATTTTGTTAACGAGGAAACCGCAAATGCAGTAAAACCTCGGGACCTTTTTTCAGAATTGAATACTCTCAGGATTAAGCCACTATAAAAAATCAAACCAACTTCGTATAGTTGAGACCAAGCAACTAAACCTATAGTTCACCTAGTTCCGTATGTATTCCCACGCCTCTGACCTATAATAAGTCACGTACTTGGAACAATTCCTTTGGTTCGTATTCTAAACAATAAAGGAACAACAATTTTGTTTGGTATCAACTCTTTTCAACCAAGTGATGTGAGTTCGACAAAAGGCTCTTCTGTTTATCTCAATAAACTCGTTTGTCAGGTTCTTAGATCTATCTTATTATCAACTACCAAAGTAATGGTTAAGATTTTGCAATCAATACTTTTAATCACAAAGAACTATATTGATGCAGATCTACACAACTAATCAATCTAATCTATCACAAGGATAAAACGATTATAGTTGGATCCTCTTTTATCGAAACAAGTATTGTGCACACCAAAGATTATGAACCCAAATCATAAATATTCCAAGTCTTCTTTGTCTTCAAATCTTCTTAGATCTTCAATAAACACCTGCACACAATCAACTTGAATCTCTTGTGATCAATTACACACAGAACGGAATCTGTTTACAATGGATTATCACAAGACGTCTTTAGATCTACAAACAGTCTAAAGATCCCTGTCAAAATTTCGATCTAGTTTGAGTGAATCTTATATCAGAACAGAATATTCTCAAGCATAAACAAACTAGGTGCAATCAAAGTTCAACCACCATTAGTCAATCAGATCAATCGAAAACAAATGATAAACCGCAATTATCTAGTTTCCCACCAATGGTACTAATAGAGCTTCTCAATCCCAAAGAATTCTTTAAACTGAGCGCCCGTAAGAGATTTCGCCTAATTAGGTTACTCTCCTCTCCTAATAGGCGGCTTCACCAGTAGCAACACAACTGAGATAGTTTTGCTGTCTCTGAGGATTAGTTTCCTCAAAATGAAAACTTTGATATTTATAGACCAAGGAAGTTTGGACACCAAGGAATTTCGAAAATCGAAAATATTCTCAAGATATGCAATATATTCCAGATTCGGTTTCCATAATTCCTGGAAATGCTTTGTCCAAATAATGACCGAAAATCTCTTAGAAAATCTCCAACTTGTAAATGCACATTACTAATTCTCACTTTCCAAAAATAAAATTAAAAATCTTAAATAAAAGATTCTCAATTTATTTTTTTCGATTCGGGATTTTCTTCCTTTAGATACTAAGGAATATCTTTGAACAATTAAAGATAAGCGTTATTGCACATGTTCAAAGTATGTCGACACCTTTACTTTGTAAGTTCTCTTTCATACTTACAATCTTGAAACCGATTTGCTACACTTCCAAACAAGTTTAGAATTGGTTCATCCGACTTTCAAGAACTACGTGATTGATCAAGAACACTCAATCACCAACATGGGTTTCACGGTTCTACCAAAACAAGTTTCGGTTCTACTTCCATGTGAGTACTTTGCATAGTCACGCTGGTTACCAAAATTTGGTTGACTAGGCACTAGGATAGGTTCCCCACATATATATGGTATCTAACTTGTACTTGCTGCACATGTCCATAGGATCGGTTCCCCTTTGCCTAAAAACGTGTTGCACATGTCCATAGGATCGGTTCCCCTTTCTGCTAAAAACTTGTTGCACCTCATACAAAGATCGATTCCCCTTTGTGATAGGTTGCACCTCTTACTAGGATCGTTTCTCCTTTACCCAGAGTCGGTCATACCAATAACACTGAATCGATCATACCATCTCAGGTGATTATTTAAGATTGGTTTCACTAATTTATAAAAGTCATACCAATACAAAAGTCAGGCCTTTGTGAATAGTTTGACCAAGAACATAAACAAGTCATGAGCGGTTATATTAATCACACATATTGGTAGTTCAAAAGATATGCAATGAATAACAATACCAATAATGCCTGAAGATTTCTCTTTCGATTCACAGAACAAGTTCATGAATTTACAAAGTTGACTCTAGTACATAATGAAACGACTCTTTAAATGAGTTTTGTCTCACTAATTTATGACAACCAAACTTGACATACCAGCACTTGGTGGTTTCAACCGAGCTATGCTCTAATAATCTCCCCCTTTGTCAATTTTAGTGACAAAACTCTTACACCATATGGATAAACAAATTCCTAGAATTCATTACACATACGCTTGTTTCCCGAATTCAACAGCACAATAACTTGTATACATTCAATCCATAAATGTCGTTGTTGACATTATAATAACAAAGCTAATACTCCCCCTAAAGGTAAGATAGGTAGATTTTATCAATCCGCACGTATTTTTTATTCCCTTTGTAGTCCATATAACTACAAGTATCATATGATATGCTACTCCCCCTTAGTCTATTCTTTTACTCTTTCGCTAGATAAACGTTTAAGCACAAATGTCCTTTCCCTTAGTGATACCAATCCATATAAATCAATACCAGTATCACTTGTTTACTCCATATATTTCTCCCCCTTTTTATCACAAAATGACAAAGAAACGAAAAAATAAAGGACAAACCGAAAGGATCTTACAAATCTTAATAGACTTGCAACCTATAGAGTTAAGCACGAGGGTTCCACACACCATTTTTGATAACCAATATCAAAATCGAAACTATAAAGTAGTTTTATTTTGATATGTTACCAGGAAAACAATTGCCCGAAGCAATTTTCCCTAATAGTTTAGCAAACCAAAAATCGGCTAAGCACCTTAGTTCCTTTGCTAAACCGATTGTACAAATACAATCGCTTGTTCGATAAGACCAAAATAAAGATAAATCTATTTTTCTAATCAGGTTTTAGTTATCCATATAACTTAGACCTTAAACTTTTAAACAAGACAAGTACTAGGTTAGTTAACTAGCATTTCTTGTTAAGGCATTCGATTAGACTTGAATAACCGAAACCTCCCCTTTGATAAGTCTAACTAAGATCAGAATTAACTTAGTTTCTCTTATCCAGAATCGAACTGGACTAAACAATTCATCCCGTAAACCTTTTCTTTCGTTAAGCCATAAACAATTCATACAAACCAAATAAATCAACTTGCGTAATTATTCACCTCAATCGGAAGAAATTGAAACAATATAGACATTAAAGCACCGCAATTGCACCGAAATTTTGTAAGCCTAAACGATTGATACCAAACAATCAAGCAAGATAACAATAGTTTTTCTTAACCGGAAACAATTGAATCACACACACATCCATACACAAATAATGGAATAAAACCTCAATTGTACCGAAATTTTATTAAGCAAAAGAAATAAATATATGAAATAAAATCAAGCTTTTCTTAAACAGGAAAGCGATTAACTAAGAAACTCGTTACCTCAAATTTTGCATACTCTTCTCCAATATGTTTGCATCTTCTTCCAGGGAGAATTGATATCTAAATATCATTATGTTGTCATCCTTATGCAAAACAAAAGAATAACAACAACCAACCTTTACTAGAGAAAGGTTGAAAACCGGTTTTTAACTATTGCAAACAAAAGTTGAAAACCCCGAAACACATATGCTTTTATGCTAAACCAAACGATTCAACATATTGTGACTTTTTGACATATTGTTTCTATCAGAACCCCTCATGATCCTTTGATAAAGTCTACCAACATGGGCTAGAACTTAATCCTGCTAAACCAAAAAGTCACCCAAACCATAAGGGTTCACAACATTATGAGATCGAATATCAAGGTAGTAAAACCGAAATCAAACATCCCATAAACATACATAGCAACAACTTAAAGCATTAAAGCACAGGCTATGTAAATCAAAAACTATCACAAGAAAAATTATAAATCAAATAATTGTATTCATAATAATAAGATAGTTTTATTCATAATAGACATGATACAATCATTGAAAGAAATAAAAAATTGATGTCTATTACTTTTTACAACTCAGTCCTTCATATCAGTGCTAAATGAAGACGGATTATTACTTTCAGTCTTCAGCTTCTGAATTTCTTCAAGTATAAAACCTTGTTGCTTGACCAGAATTTCTTGCAGGTGAGAAATTTTCGTGAAGGATTCCGCAAGAGCATGTAATTCTGTCTTTGATTGAACATAAAAGTCTGTCAATGCTTCAATACACTGATCTTTCCTCAGCGTATTCTCTCTTTCCTTCTTGCTAAGCCAATCCCCTTTTTGATTTTACTCTTAATATCAAGAGAAGATCCAGACTTAATCTTAAGTTGATCTTTCTGACCTAGCATCTTTCCAAGAGAAGATGTTGGATCCAGACTCATGGTTCGGACAAGGAATGACCAAAGAAGGAGAAGGATCTTTTTATAATTTTCATACTTCCGAAAATATAATATTCCTAAAAATACGAATATATCAAATATTTTCAAATACTAGATTTTATTCCCATAATCTACACACAAGTGCCTTGATTTTTCTTCTTCCTCACTCAAAATTCGGCACACATGGTGAAGAAATAATTCTAATACCAATCAAGTGGTATTAGTATGATATTTTCTCTCATTACGGAAATTTGAACAAACAGAGTGTCCTTGATCTAGCATCGTTATCATCTATTCGAAGGTTTTCCCAATCGGACATAAGAGTTTGAAGTCTAGCTTCTTTCTCCGAAGTGTTTCCTTCGAATACGGTTTAAAGATTATCCCAAGCTTCTTTCGAATTTTTACATGTTGATATATGATGTTGTAGATCACGACTTACACCATGTATTATAGCATTCAAACCATCTGAATTTTTCTTTGCAAGAGCCTTTTCTTCGTTTGAAAAATCTACTAAGCGTTTAAACTCAGTTTCCGAATTTTCTATCTTTGGACGAATGTAACCATCGACGACTAATAGCCATGTATTAAAGTCTCGTGATTGAAGAAAATATATCATAGCAGATTTTCACCATAGATAGTTTGTTCCGTCAAATCTTGGCGGAACGTTAATTGAAGTCGATTCATGAGAAATCGTGTTCATTCATATTGGATGGATCGCACCAAACATAGATTGTTAGATCTTTTCGTGTTTGCCTGATCTGATACCAATTGAAAATACGAGGGTACCCAAATATACCTCAATATAAAAAATTTCCACCTATAAGTTCTTTCTCCGAAAATGATTATCTGTGGACTTGAAAAAGCGGGGGTCTAACAACACCACCCAATATTTCGCTTAGCAATCTGTATGGACTAACTCCGAAATACTTTCTAGGGAATCAACTAGACAGTCAGACTCATTCTAGGTAAAAGTATCTCAAGGAGTTAATATCTCTCTCTTGTTTTGATTTACTCAAGCTAATAGAAATCAGCGAGTCTTTAATCAAACACAAGGAATAACTTGGATGGTACCAAAGACCAATATCCAAGGATCAATCAACGACAATCAACAACCAAAGGTCGGATTACTCTAATTAATGATCTAACGCACAACCTGTATTATTTCAATTATAAAGATAAACAATATAATGCGGAAATAGAAATAACACAGACACCAGAAATTTTGTTAACAAGGAAACCACAAATGCAGGAAAACCCTGGGACCTAGTCCAGATTGAACACACACTATATTAAGCCGCTACAGACACTACCCTACTCCAAGCTAACTTCGGACTGGACTGTAGTTGAATCCAAATCAGTCTCCCACCGATCCAAGGTACAGTTGTACTCCCTACTCCTCTAATCCCAGCAGGATACTGCGCACTTGATTCCCTTAGCCGATATCACCCACAACTAAGAGTTGCTATAATAGGATCCGGATATTGCCTATATGTAATAACCGCAATCGCAGGGTGTCTATAATGTAGACAGAGGCAAGTACGGGTCGAACCCACAGGGAGCGGTGGAAATACTATAATCAGTATCTCTAATCGACTAACCAATAAAGATGTTTTGGATTTTGAAAGAATAATAACAGAAAAATAAACTAAACGGAAAATATAAATGCACTGGGAAAGTCGGTAACCAGGGATGCGAAGTGTTAAGGATCCGGGAATATGTTGTAGGAAAATTAATCATGTTCAATCACAAAGGGCCTCAAATATACTCATGTAGAGCGGCAAACCTAACTATTCATACAGGAAAGATATTCCATTTACGAATTGTAGACAAGAATCATCAAAAATGAATTATTTGTTCTCACCTAAAAGTAGAATTTCTAAGCACTAATCATACATGGCATGAAGAGACAAGAAATATTCATAAATCAATTATTACTTAGGTTTAATGAGTTTTCTACTAATCCAACAATGAACTATACATGGCATAGCACATGAGAAATCTAGCTAGAAAATAAACATTGATAGAGAGATAAAATTATTAAAATTAAGTTCAATTGATAGAAAATCCTTGTTCATGAAAACAAATAAATCCTTTAAGTTCATCCTTTCACCTAACATGGAATTAACTAGCCATGACTTTCTTAAAAGCTGTAAACAAATATGAATAATTCTATAGCTAATTGAAATCAAATGCAAGAAATGAATCTCCAAACCCTAGTCTCCGTCGCTGTTGTAGAGGGTTCACAGCCGCAGCCCCCTCTCCAAAAACAGAACTCCAAACCGACCTCCCCCTGTTCTCCTCCTTGCGGCCCCTCATATCTCCACCCAGTAATCCGTCCACCAATGTTACGGTCCATTAATTGTAAGATGTGTAAAGAATAGGGGTGTTCATGGTCGGTTTTGGTTCGGTTTCTAGCCAAACCAAAACCGAAACCAATACTATTGGTTTCTAAAAATCTTAACCAAACCAATCCATTAACCATTGGTTCGGTTTCCAAATGGTTCCAGTTGGTTTCGGTTTGTCCCAGTGGTTTTTGGTTAACCAATAATTATGTCAAACCAAAAAAAAGATACACAAATTTACAGACAAAAAAATCATAGTTACCGATAGTATTGGTTTACACAAATTTACTGACAAAAAAATAAAATATCAAGAATAGTTAAAGCTTACTCTAATTCTAGAGATCAAAAGAAGATTTATAATATATCTTAATTTAGTTATTGACAAAAAAGTCGAGAAGGAAGACGGGAAGAAAAAGGTCGAGTAGCAGCAGCTGTAGTTGGGGGTGGAGAAGGGAGGCGACTGAGAGAAGGAGAAAGAGAAAGAGGGAGAGTATCATAATGAAATATTAGATTTAGGGTTTCTATTTATCCTCTAAATCAATGGGTAGAATCTAATACTTGTAAATCGACGGCAGAAACTAAATTTAAAAATTAATCGGTTTTCCAATGGTTTTTGGTTCGGTTTTAGAGGTCAAACCAAACCAAAACCAACACTGTCGGTTTTTTACTTTTTATACCGTAACCAATCCATTAGTAAATGGTTCGGTTTGGTTTCTTCCTAATTGGTCTGGTTTGGTCCGGTTCCAGCGGAAAATCGAAACCATGTTCAGCCCTAGTAGAGAATCAGACAAAAGGAAAAACTTGCCGTTAAAAGATTAATGATGTCGACACCATATTCTTCTTACCATACCCATACATTCATACCAAAATCCTCATGCATGTGCCCAACTGTCATATAGACATTAATGACGACCTCTGTTTTCCAAATTCAAACTTCTATGTTCTATCGGGTGCAGATCCTCTGTGACCGAATTGTTCCTGTCCTCTGTCCCGGCTAATGACAGAGTGACACCTGTTGATATTTTAATTAACTTCGAATTAATACTTAGTTAATTTAGATTAAGAGATATAATAGGAATCAAATATTATTTTTTCCCAAACCTGGTAACCAGCTTTTCACATTGAAAGACTCAGTACCTGCGGCTCTAATTCTTGGAGCGAAAAAAAACTTTAAAGAAACTAGTGACATATATGGAAATCTTGTCACTGATTTGAAACAAATTTTCTGAAAGTTGATTATCTTGTGACTGACCTTGGCTGTTACTTAAGGATTGGATTGGATTTTGATTGGGAAAATTTAATGCAACCTTGCTGTACTCTATTTTTATCACTTGAGAGAGTTCTTCAAATTCATCTTGGTCAATATCTAGATATACAGATCATGAATGAGATTGTAACATCAGTTTTGATCATGTTTGGAAGCCAATATATCTCAAAACAGATTTAAAAAAGAGATTAAAAAGAGATCATTTAGTTTATGGTTTTTTGCCTAAATGAAAGCATAAACCAAATTTTAGCTATTAATCATCTAAATCCTCATGATCATCACTTTTCTTTATATGTGATGATCATCAAAGGTGTTACAGTTTTTTCAGAGAAGTAATATGATGTTTTTTCTGGAAAGAATGTATTTAACTCCTGATTAATTAAAATTTAATTTATGAATTAATTTTAGTATACTACGTGTCGCTCTATCATTAGGCGGGACAGAGGGACACGAACATTTTAGTCACGGAGGATCTGGACCCGTTCTATCCAACCAAACTCTCCCACCGACGACCACAAATTACGGACCCCAACCTGGTATCCACCACCATAGCAGCTAGCTCGATCAACAACCAACTCGGCGCCCATTCTTCTCAAACTCGGGCCACCATCACCAGTAGACCAACACTTCCATGCCACCATCTGCTACCATCTCCGACCCCGACGGACCATCTGAGCACCTTCATTATACAGCTCCAGCCTCAATGAGACTGTTTTCATCTTGAATGACGTCTCAGGGTCAGAACCCATCAACGTAGCTCTGCGTGAAGTATCCCATATCAAACGACAACATATACCCCCAAAATCTTCTTTCCCTGTTGTATAACTTCGGAAAATCTAGCCAACATACTGAACTCCTTGCTTTCTTGCTCCACTCACGGAAAAATCCCATATGAATCTCGACCAACTCAATCACCACCACTGCCTACGTACACCATCAGCAGACTTCATTATCCATCATGGAAGCAACACCAGATCTTCGTACGTCTGCAACGTCACACCCAAACAACACCCATGCAGATCCATTCTCCCTGCTGAACTTCTCTGCAATTATACTTCACACGAACTTCACTTCTCAACACCATCGAGTCAGTTTCATCATTAGACAAAACCAAATCAATTCAAGCCAGTCAATGCCCATATCTCCCCCTTGCGTTCATTCTCACATGAACTCAAGAATTGACGCCGCTGTTAAACACTAAAAAGCACCATCACTGCCTTCAGTGGAAATTCCACAGCCAACTACTACCGGTAATAACATCTCAATTATCTGCTCATTTTAGCTCCATCCGCTTTGAACAAACAAACCTTATTTCCGGACCATATCGAACCCATTTCTCCAATGTTCTTCCTCATTCTTCACATGCACGGCAGTAACATACAAATCCTCTATCCACAGCAAACCCCGAATACCATCGTTGTTGTTGTGAAAGAGGGCCTGACCTCCATTCGATACAGTTACAGACCACATCAAACCAATCTTCATATTCATTTCAAAAGCCCCAAAATTCTGCTGATGCAGGAGACTCGAATATAATCACCACTGCCTGTAACAGCAGTTGATTCAACCATCGACAACAACCAACACCATCCTTCTTTGCAGCTGTTTTCTCAACCATCATCACTCAGCCGATTGGAAGCTTCACTCCATCTCCATCCATTAACCACAGATTCATCTCCGTTCGCATCTGCCCTCCAGTTCATTTCTCAATCACCACCGTCTGCACTGCAGCTCTGTAAATCCATCACAAACAATACCAGCTACAACTCCACTTAGAATTCGTCTTCAGTTGACAAGAAATCGCACCACCATGTTGCTGCTGTATATAATGAGCGAAATTCCAATAGTTGAAGCCTGCATCTCGTCGGCAGTGGCGGCTTGAGGAAGACATGAAGCTCAAATTCATTCTCTCGGTCAAAAACTCGAGTTGCTAGCTTTAGAAATGAATTTCTTCTGCTCTGCGAAGGAACAAAATAGGCTGTTCAGATGCCTCTGAATTTTGGTGAAAATGAGGCCACATCTACTGTTTCTCTGCAGCCGCGAGAGGGCCGGGCTTGAGTGCTGCTGATATATAAACATGCTAGGCCAGCCACATTTGAAGCTCTTTTGGTGTTGCAAGTGCCAAACACTATCTTAGCTTCACATTTCGCCATTTATCTTCGGATGATCGGATTTGCTTATATATCCTGCAAATGACTCAAAACAATCTTATTAGCGAAATAATGAGGCCTAGCTAGTGTAATTATGGGTGTAATTGTGTCGCACTCACATGCTTATCATGCTACGACCCAAAATCGTAGGCTTTGACAATAAACAAATCTGTCTCACACAGACAAGTCTATCAAAGGATCAAATATGTCTCCCACAGATAAACCCTAAAGGTTTTGTTCCATCTTTTGATAATAATCAAGGTGAACATGAACCAATTGATAATCCGGTCTTATATTCCCGAAGAACAACCTAGAGTTATCAATTACCTCACAACAATCTTAATCGTATGGTAGCGAAACAAGATGTTGCGGAATCACAAACAATGAGACGAAGATGTTTGTGACTACTTTTTATATCTTGCCTATCGGAGATATCAATCTCAAGCCAATCAATCTGATTGTACTCGTACGATAGAAGATGCAAGATCAGACCATACAACTACGATAAAAGTAGTATCGGTCTGGCTTCACAATCCCAATGAAGTCTTTAAATCGTTAACCTGGTTTTAGAAGAAGAAAACCAAAGGTTAAAGGAGAAACGACTCTAGCACGCAAACTAGTATCACACGTAAGGTGTGGGGATTAGTTTTGCACAATACTAGATGTCTGCTTTATATAGTCTTTCAAATCAGGGTTTGCAATTAAGTTACCTTGGTAACAAAGCAATCAATATCCACCATTAGATGAAAACCTGATTTAGATTCAAGCTAATATTTCTCAACCGTTAGATCGAAAACTTAGCTTGTTACACACACTTGACAATGCACGTTTCTAGGTTTGTTAACCGTACCCAAACGTATGTACTTGTTGGTTCAACAATAGTTAACCAAATGGTTAGCCATATGAGCATTTCATATCAACCATGTTCTTCTTCACCATAACTAGTTCAAATGACTTCAAGATGAACTAGTTAGAGAGTTGTTCAATTGCAAGGAAATCTCATGTACTACACAAGACACAATTGAAGCAAAAATGATTTGATTCACTTGAATCGGTTCATGAACTTTTATAGCCACGGTTTGCAAACTGCATTCCTTATTCTTTTTAAGTTTAAGTTCAGAAATCATCTTCAGATATATAACCTTCTCAAGTTCGCAGACTAGGTTCGCGGACTTAAGTTACCGGGCAGAGTTTACAAACTCCAGCAGAAATTCTCCAGTATGAGAACTTCGCCGGTTCGCGGACTGGGTTCGGGACTGAGTTCGCGGACTTAGATTCACGCAAATAGTTTGTCGAATCCAGCAGAAATTCTCGGGTTTGATGACTTCGGCAGTTCGCAGACTGAGTTCGTGGACTTGTCTCACGCCATTCTTCTGGTTCTCTTGATCAACAAAGTTCGCAAACTTTGGTTCAAGGAATAGGACTTATACATAAATGTGTTTCCACAACAATGCTTATTTCCACCATTTGTTATGTAATCTAAACTCTCATTTCAATCATTGAAACATTCTTAGAGGACGTTATATAGTTGTTATACCATTTATCGTCAAAGCAATTTTCAAGATTATTGAAACATATCATGACTTTCGTCACATGGTAAAGATAAACTTGATCGAAGCGAAAATATTACCAACACATATTTCGAGATATAGATAGGCGAGGTATACTCGGCTCGAAATACCAATTGTGTATAATCCAAGTCTATATATATAGCATATGACTTCTTGTATCAAAGAGTAGGAGATAGAGTAGATAGACTTTTGAGTGATTGATAAGTTCAAGTCTTCACATACCTTTTTGTCGAGAAGTTCCACCAGTTCCTTGAGTAGTTCTTGTACTTGTATGATGAATCACCATGAAGTCCTTGAGCTCAACACTTTCTATCCTAGTCCGAGACTTAGCTATAATAGACTAGAAATCAAGACTTATAGTTTTGATCACTAACATTGACAAACATGCTTGAGATAGCAACGCATGCGAGTTCGGACGAGCAATGCTCTAACAATCTCCCTCTTTGTCAATTTTAGTGACAAAACTATCAATATATATGGAATACAAAAAAGATAAAGAAACTTTAGTAGCTCATATTCCACATGTCTAATCTTCAACATTCCTCGAAATCTTCGTCACTTCCAAGTACTCCAATGATCCCAAAGGTTGTAAGTTTAGCATCACCGCTGTTGAAGATCCGTAGCTATAACAATGAGAAAACATAGTTCTCGATCATTGTTATACAGTGTCATAGTATCACCTATGGTGATATGTATCACTCCCCCTTAGTCAACATTCCATCTCACATGGAAACCACTCCCCCTTACACAATGATCCGAAAACCATATGTATTTGTAGTGTGAAATATATATTAATTCTCCCCCTTTTTGTCAATAAAATTGGCAAAGGTACAAGAACGGGATCATAATGAAATTTCCGAGAGAGACATTTCATGACAAAAGGAAAAAATACATACCAACTAATTTAGATGCAATCATAAAGCCGAAGCTAAATGCATTCATCAAGGAGTTTAAATATACAAGATAACCCCTCTAAAGTTCCACAGCCGCACACCCCTCAATATATGACCATTAAGCACAAGTTCAAAAGAACTCTCCTCCATTTGATGTCATTCCCGAAAGAACAACAAGAGCGACCTTAATTTCAAAAGAAAAGAAGGATTTTTATTGGACACCAAAAACCATGAGAATGATTTTCTATATCCAAAAACTCAATCAAATTAATCACAAGTAAACCCATGATTAATTTAATCGGAATACGCAACCAAATTAAACACAAAAGGTGATCAATTCAATTGATTGTGCTCACCATAAGACAACTTACGGAGACACGAAAAAACTCAACTAGATTAATTACAAGAGAGCCCCATAATTAATCTAATTGGAATACACAACCAAACTAATTACAAAGGTAATCAATTTAATTGTCATTTGTTTTGCTCGACATAAGAAAACTTACGGATCAATAACTAAATAACCAAACAAGATGATTACTTTAGTTCAATATGCTCGACATAACATACCTCAAGGAACACCAACTAAGCTAAAAAATCAACTTAGTTGTATAGTGCTCAACATAAGACACATTACAGAGCCTCACAGTAATACATAAAATATGGATCAGGCATGATCAATACTGCGGAATACACAAGGATTCATTCTATCTTCCCATCACTATTTGCATAACGATATTAATAGACATAATCCTTGAATACAAAATATTTTAACCTATCTTCCATCAAGATTGACAATATAGGCTTAACTTTTGTATTTGTCAAAAGTCCATTCATTCTTTTACCAGTACGTGAATACCGACCACGAACGACTTTACTTTTGACAAAGTTTGGGAACTTAAACATAACTTTTGTCACAGTTCACGGACGTAAACACCAATCCCATAAAAATTGCAATATAAAAAATCATAAAGATTAAATACTGCAAAACATCATCTTCCAAATACTTTTTAGAATTTAAACCAATAAACCTAAAGAAAAAAACAAGAAGATGATGAAAAATAATAGCTATGTGTAGTCACAATCATTTCTATTCAAAGCACTAGTTATTCCTCCAACTAAACCAAACATAAGACATACTAGGCAACAAATAAATAAAACAAGCTAAAGAAAAGCATACTCCAGTGCTATTCCGAACATGAACTAAGATCATATGGACGGTTCAGAATCTTCATGAGACAACGGGTCTTTGAGCTTGTGAACAACTAATTGCAGCATTAGAGAGGTGATTCTCTTTGCGAAGATCATTGATGTAAGACTTTATGAGACCAAGGTCAGCAGTAACCTTTTCCAACTCAGTTTTCTATGCATCAAGATTTTTTAGAGTAACAATGAGCTCTTGTTTTGCTTCCCCAAATTACTTAAGAAAGTCATGAATAACTTAAGCAGAGATCACATCATCCTTTTCAGCATCTTCATGAACATAGGAAAAATAACATGAAGCATTAGGATGATCTTCATCCACAAGGGTTCTTTTCTTCTTGGACTCAACAACAAAACTTTTGTCAAGGAATCCTCTTGAAAAATCACCATAGCAAGATGAAGAAGAACACATTCTTGACAACCCAGAAACCAACCTAGAGTATACGTACGTGAATTTTATAACTCAATAGGTAAGTATTTAAGGGTTTCCTGAGGAAGGGATTTTAGGGTTTAAACAGTTGACTCGTGCCAGAACATGGATACCCGTTCGAGTGCAACATTACCCAGAAAATTAAGGCCCGCAAACAAAATTTTTGCTACAACTCAGTAAACTCAATTAGGGAAGCAATTCAGAGTAGTTGTAGAAAGAAACAAGACTCAAACGTGGACTTCCTAAAGAAAAAAAAAAGGAAAAAGGGAGCAAATTTAGACACAACAATACCTTAAGCACAGCAAATCTGCATAGTTTAGCTATGGACGATAAGAAGATAGATCAACTCAACAGACGCAAATGCCAAAAGTATACCTGATTAATAACACATCTTACTCAACAGGTTTTTTATGAGTAAGCTCTTCAAACCTTGTGATTAATTAGCACAAGTATGAGCCACGAGCTCATCAAGAAATTTTTGTTTATGGTCAAGTCTCTTTTTCCTCCAAAATCTAGAGAGGGACTCCTTTTCATGTGAGAAATTATCATAAAGCTTATGTCATCAAAATACGAGACATAGTTTGAGTTCTTACCAGAATAATTTTGGCTTGAGGAGGAAGACAACTTGTTGACGAATTCTTTATACCCTTCAATTTTCTTTTTCAGATTATCTCTCATTTCATCAATTTTTCTTTTTTCTTCCGAACTTCCTTTCTCAACAGGAGCAGCATTATTTCCAGAGACCACGACACGATCTTCCTTTAGATGATGTTTATTAAGACGTCTGTTTTGTTCTTGAGTGTTCGAGGAACTCATTGAACTGAATTTCCTGGTAACATACACAGGGTACGTACTAAAACCAATTGGTTTAGACATACGAATGTCAGGTACACCTTTAAGAATTAGATCTAAGGTGTGTTGAAGTTGAAACAAGGAGTTTTTCTTCAACCTAGAGGTTCCCTTTCGTTTAACAGAACTCTTTGTCTCACAGACAAGACATACTTTCTGATCATCAGAATGATTAGATAGTACAGTCTTAATATCATCGTTAGAAGATTTCTTCCCTCCATTTGATGTGCAACATCCTTGAGTGATGGTGACTTCAGGCACATCTGTTTTACTAAAAGGGGCTTCTGTTTTTACTTCTGAGAATGAACCATCTTTATTTGTGTCAGAAGTACTTGGCATATTGGATTGCTTTGAGCATCCTTGAATAGAGAGATTACTCAAGAGATGTTCAATTTCCAGGGCATCCTTTTTGAGGCTCGCCTCAAGAGTCATGCACGAAGACTGATCTTCAGCATTACTTTTGGATTTGCAATCATTTACTACACCAAGAAGAGTATCGACATGGTTCTTCAACCGATTAAATTTAGCAGCTTGAATTCTAACAAGATTTAGAATCAATTACTCTAATTGATGATCTAACGCCAACCTGTATTATTTCAATTATAAAGATAAACAACATAATGCGGAAATAGATATAACACAGACACCAGAAATTTTGTTAACGAGGAAACCGCAAATGCAGAAAAACCCCGGGACCTAGTCCAGATTAAACACACACTGTATTAAGCCGCTACAGACACTAGCCTACTCCAAGCCAACTTCGGACTAGACTGTAGTTGAACCCCAATCAGTCTCCCACCGATCCAAGGTACAATTGTATTCCCTACGCCTCTGATCCCAGCAGGATACTGCGCACTTGATTCCTTTAGCCTATATCACCCACAACTAAGAGTTGCTACGACCCAAAATCATAGGCTTTGACAATAAACAAATCTGTCTCACACAGACAAGTCTATCAAAGGATCAATCTGTCTCCCACAGATAAACCCTAAAGGTTTTGTTCCGTATTTTGATAATAATCAAGGTGAACAGGAACCAATTGATAATCCGGTCTTATATTCCCTAAGAACAACCTAGAGTTATCAATCACCTCAAAACAATATTAATCGTATGGTAGCGAAACAAGATGTTGCGGAATCACAAACAATGAGACGAAGATGTTTGTAACTACTTTTTATATCTTTCCTATAGGAGATATCAATCTCAAGCCAATCAATCTAATTGTACTCGTACGATAGAAGATGCAAGATCAGATCACACAACTACGATAAAAGTAGTATCGATCTGGCTTCACAATCCCAATGAAGTCTTTAAGTCGATAACCTGGTTTTAGAAGAAGAAAACCAAAGGTTAAAGGAGAAACAATTCTAGCACGCAAACTAGTATCACACGTAAGGTGTGGGGATTAGTTTTTCCCAATACTAGATGTCTCCTTTATATAGTCTTTCAAATCAGGGTTTGCAATTAAGTTACCTTGGTAACAAAGCAATCAATATCCACCGTTAGATGAAAACTTGATTTAGATTCAAGCTAATATTTCTCAACCGTTAGATCGAAAACTTAGTTTTTTACACACACTTGAAAGTGCACGTTTCTAGGTTCGTTAACCGTACCCAAACGTATGCACTTGTTGGTTCAACAATAGTTAACCAAATGGTTAGCCATATGAACATTTCATATCAACCATGCTCTTCTTCACCATAAATAGTTCAAATGACTTCAAGATGAACTAGTTAGAGAGTTGTTCAATTGCAAGGAAATATCATGTACTACACAAGACACAATTGAAGCAAAGATGATTTGATTCACTTGAATCGGTTCATGAACTTTTATAGCCACGGTTTGCAAACTGATTCCTTATTCTTTTTAAGTTTAAGTTCAGAAATCATCTTCAGATATATAACCTTCTCAAGTTCGCAGACTAGGTTCGCGGACTTAAGTTACCGGGCAGAGTTTACAAACTCCAGAAGAAATTCTCGGGTATGAGAACTTCGCCGATTCGCGGGTTCGCGGACTTAGCTTCACGCAAATAGTCTGTCGACTCCAACAGAAATTCTCGGGTTTGAGAACTTCGGCAGTTCGCGGACTGAGTTCGCGGACTTGGCTCACGTCATTCTTCCGGTTCTCTTGATCAACAAAGTTCGCAAACTTTGGTTCAAGGAATAAGACTCATACATAAACGTGTTTCCACAACAATGCTTATGTCCACCATTGGTTATGTAATCTAAACTCTCATTTCAATCATTGAAACATTCTTAGAGGACGTTATATAGTTGTTACACCGTTTATCGTCAAAGCAATTTTCAAGATGATTGAAACATATCATGACTTTCGTCACATGGTAAAGATAAACTTGATCGAAGCGAAAATCTTACCAACACATATTTCGAGATATAGATAGGCGAGGTATACTCGGCTCGAAATACCAAATGTGTATAATCCAAGTCTATATATATAGCATATGACTTCTTGTCTCAAAGAGTAGGAGATAAAGTAGATAGACTTTTGAGTGATTGATAAGTTCAAGTCTTCACATACCTTTTTGTCGAGAAGTTCCACTGGTTCCTTGAGTAGTTCTTCTACTTGTATGATGAATCGCCATGAAGTCCTTGAGCTCAACACTTTCTATCCTAGTTCGAGACTTAGCTATAATAGACTAGAAATAGACTTATAGTTTTGATCACTAACATTGACAAACATGCTTGAGATAGCAACGCATGCGAGTTCGACCGAGCAATGCTCTAACAGGACTGAGTCGAGAGAATACAACAATTCGGTTCACACTTCGTGTGATCATCTATGGATACGATATCGAGACAATACGATAGCAAGATAACCTGTGTGATTGACTATGGATACAAAATCGAGATAATGCAAAAACGAATTATGTTTACTTAATAAATGGTTCAGAGTTAAGCAAACACAAATAGGATTACTATCAAGTAAATAGGAATTAACGTTTGTGTAATTTACTTCAAATTATAATAACAACAATTATAATTGCGGAAAAAAAAAGTAAATGACACAGCAAGATTTTGTTAATGACGAAACCGCAAATGCAGAAAAATGCCGGGTCCTTGTCCAGAATTGAATACTCTCAGGATTAAGCCGCTATACAAAATCAAACCAACTTCGTATAGTTGAGACCAAGCAACTAAACCTATAGTTCACCTAGTTCCGTCTGTATTCCCACGTCTCCGACCTGTAATAAGTCACGTACTTGGAACAATTCCTTTGGTTCGTATTCCAAACAGTAAAGGAACAACAAATATGTTTGGTATCAACTCTTTTCAACCAAGTGATGTGAGTTCGAAAAAAGTCTCTTCTGTTTATCTCAATAAACTCCTTTGTCAGGTCTTAGATCTATCTTATTATCAACTACAAAAGTAATTGTTATGATTTTACAATCAATACTTTTAATCATAAAGAATTGTATTAATGTCGATCTACACAATTAATCAATCTAATCTATCACAAGGATAAACCGATTATAGTTGGATCCTCTTTTACCGAAACAAGTATTGTGCACACCAAAGATTATGAACCCAAATCAGAAATCTTCAAAGTCTTCTTAGATCTTCAATAAACACCTTCACAAAATCAACTTGAATCTCTTGTGATTAATTACGCACAGAACGGAGTCTGTTTACAATGGATTATCACAAGACGTCTTTAGATCTAAAAACAGTCTAAAGATCCCTGTCGAAACTTCGATCTAGTTTGAGTGAATCTTATATCATAAGAGAAGATTCTCAAGCATTAACAAACTAGGTGCAATCAAAGTTCAACCACAGTTAGTCAATCAAATCAATCGAAAACAAAAGATAAACCACAATTATCTAGTTTCCCACCAACGGTACTAATATATCTTCTCAATCCCAAATAATTCTTTAAACTGAGCGGCCGTAAGAGATTTCGCCTAGTTAGGTTACTCTCCTCTCTTAATAGGCGGCTTCACCAGCAGCAGCACAACTGAGATAGTTTTGCTGTCTCTTAGGATTAGTTTGCTCGAAATGAAAACTTTGATATTTATAGACCAAGGAAGTTTGGACACCAAAGAATTTCCAAAACCGAAAATATTCTCAAGATATGCAATATATTCCATATTCGGTTTCCATAGTTCCTGGAAATTCTTTGTCCAAATAATGACTGAAAATCTCCAACTAGTAAATGCACATTACTAATTTTCATTTTCCAAAAATAAAATTAAAAACCTTAAATAAATGATTCTTAATTTATTTTATTCGATCCGGGATTTTCTTCCTTTAGTTATTAAGGAATATCGTTGAACAGTTTAAGATAAGCGTTACTGCACATGTTCAAAGTATGTCGACACCTTTACTTTGTAAGTCCTCTTTCGTACTTACAATCTTGAAACCGATTTACACATCCAAACAATTTTAGAATTGGTTCATCTAACTTTCAAGAACTACATGATTGATCAAGAATACTCAATCACCAACATGGGTTTCACGGTTCTACCAAAACAAGTTTCGGTTCTACCTCCATGTGAGTACTTTGCATAGTCATGCTAGTTATGAAACTTCGGTTGACTAGGTACTTGGATCGGTTCCCCACATATATATGGTATCTAACTTGTACTTGCTACACATGTCCATAGGATCGGTTCCCCTTTACCTAAAAACGTGTTACACATGTCCATAGGATCGGGTTCCCCTTTCTGCTAAAAACTTGTTGCACCTCATACAAGGATCGATTCCCCTTTGTGATAGGTTGAACCTCTTAGTAGGATCGTTTCCCCTTTACCCAGAGTCGGTCATACCAATAACACTGAATCAATCATACCATCTCAGGTGATTACTTAATATCGGTTTCACTAATAAAAGTCATACCAATACAAAAGCCAGGCCTTTGTGAATAGTTTTACCAAAAACATAAACAAGTCATGAGCGGTTATACTAATCACACATATTGGTAGTTCAAAAGATATGCAATGAGTAACAATACCAATAATGCCTGGAGATTTATCTTTCGATTCACAAAACAAGTTCATGAATTTACTTCCTTAAAACAAATGTAAAACATTGTTTCCTAGGATGAAATCTTCACCTTATACCCATACAGAATCACAATAGCATTCAAACGATTATATCGATGTCTTATCTACAAAGTTTAATGGTTAAGCAATAAACCTCGTATTGTATTCCTTAATACTATGTCTAACTAGAGTATAATCATTCATGCTTCGCAGTTTTGTTTTCAATATGCACGACTTGAAAGATACGTTAGGGAATGAAACAGTTCAAGTCAAATATCACTAACCTTAAGTGGAAGGATGATTTTGTCGTTGTAGCTCCTTACTTCTTCACTTCTTCAAGTCTTCGCAATACTTGTAATGTCTCATATCCTAGTACTTTCAAGCTAACCTATACGAAGTTGACTCTAGTACATAATCAAGCGACTCTTTAAATGAGTTTTGGATCACTAAACTATGACAACCAAACTTGACATACCAACGCTTGGTGGGTTCAACCGAGCTATGCTCTAACAGTTCTCTTTATCGATTTTCGCAGACTTGAATGGTTCTGAATATCTCTTTCATAAGTGACGTTAATTTCTTATGAGATATTCTTCTTTTCTTATGATATATAAACTTAGTAGAAGAAGACTTTTCAAGAAACTTTGTGCAATCCATCTTTGAGTGATCCTGTTTTTTACACATGGAAGACTTAGGATTTATTGTGCCCTTGTATTTATTCACGTCTTTCTCTTTACAAGAAGAACTTGAAGGTGACATGTTTTCTGGAGTAGTATGATGATTGAGTTTAAAGGAGTTTTTTGAAGTTAGGCGATCATTCTCCTTGTGATCACGATTGCGAGATATCGTATTTTCTTGTCTTAATTTTTTCAGTTGACATTCCATATTTTCAATCCTTTTAATCCAGGATTCTTTCTCCAGTTGAAACATACTCTTCATTGAGTACAGATCTTTGGTCAAGAGATCAATTTTCTCTTCCAGAGAAGTTAGATTGTTTACCATGGAATGATCAGAGTTGTTGAAGAGACAGGTATGATAATCATCAAAGTAAGTGAGAGAACTTTCACAGGCTTCTTCCTCGGGACATTAAACAAGAGTTTCCATCCATGCTTTGGTTTTCTCACTAACTTCCTTATTAGAGCAACCAAAGATATGATGACCGTATCTGTAGTACCTGGAACAGGTTCCATTATCATAGTCTTTGTGAATTTTCATATCCATTCCATTGATTGATGAAGAATATTTTTTACGAGACTTTCTCTTTCTTCGTCTAAGATTGTTTTTTAACTGTTGCACAAACTCTGAAAAAGTCGAATTAAGGCAATTCTTATCCTTCATATCAATGAATTCAGGACCTAGAAAATTTAAATCATGTGCAGCAACGGAAATGCAAGACACGTGAAGTTTTTCTCTTTTACTTAGTTCAAGATCAAAATTATTTAGCTTTCCAACAAGAGTATTTATGGAAAGTGTTTCAAGGTTATTTCCTTCAACGATGGCATGTTTCTTAGAATCGTATCTAGCTGGCAGCGATCTGAGAATTTTCATCACAATGTCCTTTTCAGGAATAGTCTTACCCAATGCAAAAGATGCATTAACAATTTCAGACACTTTGTGATTAAACTCGTCAAATGAATCTTCATCAACTGATGGATTTCAAATAGTGATTGTAGTTGTAGAGATAGTGGTAAACAGGGTCTTTTCAGACTTGTGAAGAAAACAGTTTTTTAGATTTAAATTTAAATAGGCAAATAAATTTGTTTGAAAACTTTAGGGAAAAACACCAAGACTTGGATTCCACCGTTGACCCATTATTTGATAAATTCTAATAATTAATATTCATGCAATTTTTCTTTTAGAGTGATTCTAATATTATGCCTTTTTGTATATTTTTGAAGTAATAATTGTAATCACAAAGTATAAAACATCAAAAGTTTTTAAAACCCAGCATGCTTCATCAAAATAATTCACAACTATTCAATAAAACTAATATTTCAAATTCAATTCCATGCAAATAATCAAATAATAATATTGCAAATAAATAATAAAGTTAGAATTATACCATAAATAAGGACCAATGGCTTCCTCCGTCGCCTTGGCTAAGGGGTTTAGCTCCTCATCCCAAAAACACACTCACAAGATAAATTCATGGCTAAATAGATGTTTTTATTGATGATATGGTGTTTAACAGAATTTTTGCAACGCTGTATAAGTGTTACAGCGTGACTGTTACAATGTTCGAAAAAAGACTGTCTGTAAACGATACTTCTGAACTGCAGCAAAATAACGACACAGTTATGCTGCTGTAGGTGCTATTGAAGAACGACGCTCCAGGAGCGTCTGTTCTTCGTTCTTCGTCTTCCTCCTTGAACAGCAGCAGCAGCAACAACAATCAATGGTATCTTCCTCGTTTCGGCTCTGAACTCTCTCCTATTTCTCTCAACTTTTCTGTTGTTACAAAACTTTCCCAAGATATAAGGGAATCGAATAAGAGAAGATATCTTCCCTAATCCTCCACGTAATCTCCAAAATTATCTCCACAGCAGACCCGTGAAAACATCACCTCTGTTTTGCTTGATATCGACGATTCAGCCCAATATGCTCGACCCAAACGCACACATAAACCCTGTTTGGTCCATTAAAGTCCATCCCAATCGAGTTTGGCAATTGAATCTCCATAAAACACGTCCAACAATTCGAACCCTAAACTGCCAGAGTTGAAAACCAATTTCCCGCCAAAATTTTGTTTTGAACGTGAAGAAGAAGGGTGTCCCCCTATCCTGTTCTGTGTCCCTTTAGTACATGCTCTGAAATGGGGTACCCCTTATCCATAGTGAGAGTCCGAATAACACTTTCCCCTTGGGTGCAAATAGTAATTTTTCTGGGATATTTTCAACACTTTTTCAGGGTTCCTCCGGGGTATTTCTGGGGTGCTTCCAACATACTTCTGGGGTGCTTCTGGTACGTTATCTACGGAGGTTCAAATGCCACATTTTGATCCAATTTCGCCGCAAAAGCTTATTTCTCCAAAAACACCTACAAAGACATAAAATAACCAAATAAGTACAAAATCGAGCACTAACAATATAAACAATTGGGACAAATTAGACACATAAATGCGTCTATCATCATCCATACGAAGGTTTTCCCAATCAGAATTTAGGTTTTGAAGCCTAGTTTCTTTCTAAGAGGTATTCCCTTCAAATACGGTTTCTAAAATATCCCAAGCATCTTTATACCGAGTGCACGTAGTCACATGGTGCTGAAGGTATGGGGTAATGGCATGGATGATAGCATTTAATCCGTCAGAATTTTGCTTTGCAGCGAGAATCTCCATAGGATCATACTTACCAATATCCTTTGCAACAGTTAGATCGTTTACTGTAACTAATGGAGGATCATAGTCATTAACAACACGAATCCATGATTAAAAATCACGCGCTTCAGTAAAGGCACACATAACAATTTTCCACCATAAGTAATTCGAGCCATCGATGACTGGCGGTACGTTTATAGAGATAGCACTTCAGTCCATAGAGTCTGATTGCTACAAACACAGACTTATGAGGTCTTAGCGTGTTTGCCTGCTACGATACCAATTGAAAAAGCAGGGGTATAACAACCACATCCAATAATTCGTTCGGAAATATGTATGGACTAAACTCCAATATAATTTCAAGAGCATCAACTTAAAAGCTAGCTCAATCAAGAAATTTATCTCTATTTCTCAATCCAATCAACAAATCAAACAGATATAAATCTGTGAGCCTGATTGATATGCGAAATAACACATTTACAACTACTCGTAATTGTCGATTGGGTCAAGCTCAGTAGCATCATTTGAGAACATTTGTCAACTCCTCCAACTGTATCATACGTGCCTCCGATGTAACCTGCACATGTTACAAACGTATTTGCTACGAGAGTGTCATTCAAAACCATCTTTTATCTTGGAAAGTATGATAATTGAAACACTGAATTTCAGAGAGGTGAGAAATGGAGGCGCAGGTGTGTGAGACAATTCGAGTGAGGAAGAACACGGATGAATTGATGAGTTTTAATGCTTGCAGTTATAAATCAACGGCAGCGACAAGGTCTTCTAGACTGGATTCTCGGCAAAGTTTTAGCCCCATCATCACAACAAACTCTCTAGACTCGAAACCACTTTCCTAACCCATTCTGCCGTGCTTCTTGGCTTCGATTCCAAGTCCTAACCATCTGCAGAGACTCATCAAACCCATGGCTAGCCGGACTTAAGACTTGGTTGAAAAACTGGTCGATCCGGCCTTTTGACGAACACCTTGTCTGCGCCTATCAAACTGGTGAAGGTCATGTGTTATCTATATATAGGAGATTGCACAATAACTCCTTCCCTGCAAATCCATGTCTAAACACATTCAATCACACACATTTATTACTTCAATCAGATAGCAGCAGTATCATCTTTCTTGATTAGTTTCTCCGCAAAAAAATCATTCACAAATCTTCCCAAACTCGAGTTTGCTTTGCTGCCAAAACGAATAAAGACTACCCCATTAATCCTTATCTTCTGTGAACTTCCAAATACCACTTCATCTTCTTTCTCGGCCAAAATCAATGGCAGAAGCTTGAGCTTCTTCATGGTTTCTCGACAATTAACAGATCCTAACAAAACCACCAAACCCGTAACACACTTTTCATTTGTCTTGAATTCGTAATCTTCTTTGAACCCTTGGTACTCATACATGGACCTTCGGTTTGCCAGCGTTGAGAATGGTGCAGTCATCTAGGTCGTGTCCTGAACTGATGAATTGAATTTGTGAAAGTCTCGACCTAATTTCTTATTTTGGGTTAAAAAAGGTTTGAGCTGGGGATGATGTTGTTGTGGATACTCTGGTTTCAACACGCGGCTCTAGAAAGCAGCTATTATCTTTTAGGGATCATTTTGTGAACATAAAATTTTTTTAGGGGTGTAAAAAAAATAAACCAAGTCAAATAGTTAGACACGTCATCATATATCAAATCAACGCGGGTCAATGTTTGGTCTTTAGACCAAACACAAAGGCTGGACAAATGTTAAACCAAACTCAGGTTTTGATCAAAACTTGAGTACCAAAAACCAAATAACTCAAATAAGTAATGTTTTGACTAATATAGTTAAGAGAGATATCACTAACCTAACCGATACAACCATCCTCTGATTAGTCCAAATTGCTTTATGCATTTCAGTCAATACACTCAAGAGATTCATTTCATAATTATCTTTATAAGAAGCATATTTTGAGGCATCACCATCAATTAAGAATAAATTAAGAATAATATTTGTGGGTATAAGAAAAATAACATCATTATTACTTATCAAGGTCTATTACAAAACTTTGATTGGTTACCTAGCAACAAGCTGGGCTCCAACTCCCTTTTGAATAACAAACTTATTTTTGATTAGAATAATAAATTTGTTTAAATAAGATAAGGACACATGGTAATAACATCATATACCATAATATAATGTTAAACATGCTTAGCTTAAACTAAACATGTATTAGCTTATTCTAAATAGAATTTAATGCTAAACTACAGAAAATCTAATAGTGTTTACATGCAATGTAGATCTTACCAAATGCATCAACCCTTGCTGCATGTGTCAAGAGAGTAACATGTGGTTTTTGGTTTGCAATAAATATGTAATGAATTACCTTCGATATGATTAAATATATCTTTGTAAAGATGACGCAACATAGTCCCATTTCCACTGATAGCAGCTACGGTAAGTGGGTCGTGGAATTCTTGATTACATTCTCTTAACAAGACAAGATTCTTATCTTATAATTTCAATGCTACTACCTTCGGATACAGTTGAGAGGGTACGGTTATTCTGATGTATGTCATTGTGTCTACTTGACTGATAGTCATCAACTTCAATAGCTCCCTCGTAATATCAACTTTGCCTAACCGAACAACAACATGAAAGGGTATTGATCCATCTGTTGTAATTTCACGTGTCAGTGCCTAAAGTTCATTATTACTAAAAAGATTATTACTGGGAATTCTCTGAAAAAATCATGTGTCGCATGCCACTCTATTAAAAAAATTTTGTTTGTTTTATCCCTAAAATTCATTATTACCTTATCCTTGAAATAAAAAGAACAAAAAATACTGAAAAGGTTTCCTCAATATATCACTTATTTTTGAAAGATTTCCCCTTCCCCTACAAGTTTTTAGCATAAACGTCTATTAAAATGCTTCTAAATCCTTTTACATAGACGTTTGTTGAAATCTCTCGAAACCACGAAATCACACATTTCAAATTTCCAAAACCTAGGAATACGTATAAATTTGGAAGACTATTAGAAAGTCGCTATGTCGTAACAAAAAAAGTTCTAAAATATTTAAGAAAATTTTATCAACTGATGAGAGATTTGGAATGTCTTTGAAAAATCCTATGAATTAATCTGAAATCACTAACTGGTCTGTTTATGATGTTAACATACTCAAGGTGTAAAACTTTAATACTGGTAAAATAGAAAACTGCAAACAATAAATGTGAAACTAATCTTCATGTGTAAAGGTTTTTTTCTTTATCAAAGTTCCTAATGGAAGTTTAATTAACTGGAGGTCAGTCTATTGAGTTTTACTATATACAAAGATACTTTTATACAAAAGATATTGGGAGATTTTTTGTGAGTTCATAAATTTTGGGACTCTTAGTTTTTGAAAATCTTGGTAATTCATAAACACAAAAGATTACTGGATTTGCACCTTACGTAAATCAAATACGAAAAATATTATATAAAATCTTTTTTACAAAATAAAATATGAAAAACAATTAAAATGAAAAGGTGTAAATCTATGGATACCTAACATATATTGTACTTATTTTGTTAACGAAATTGGAAGGAGACGCACATGAGGAATTGGAATCTCTCATGCTTATACGTATCTATGAAAGATATTATCAGTTTTTTCCAGCATTTTGTAGCGATTTAATTGTAGCTTATTTAGTTACTGCTGCGATTTAATTGTAGCTTATTTAGTTACTGCTATCACAGCATTTCCCAATGGCAACTATAACTTCTTTCTCTCTCTTCTCTTTCCCTTTCTAAGAAACCTAAAAAGAAAACCATCCCATTTTTCCTGATTTGCTCAGACTACTTGTTTTAGTAAAATTTGTATAAAACTGATTTTAATTTATAAGTTATTTTGTTGTTTTTTAATAATTTTCTTCATTATTAGAGTGTTTCTTACCTTCGCTATAATGGATATTTTTGGAACCCACAATTGGGGGATATCAAAACTAATTGGGAGATATGAATTACTTGTCCCAACCAAAGGTGTCTGCTAATTATGGAGTGTTTTTTGGGACGAAAATACTAAAACACCCTTCCCTCAAAATAAAAATTAAAAAACTTAAAATCAAAAAACAAAAACATATCCCCCATTTTCATCTTCACCTCTTATTAATTTCTTTTAGGGTTAGGACTTTGAAACCTAAATATTCCCCACTCCCTTTCAAATTCTAGATTTTCCCCACTCCCTTTCAAATTCTCTTCTCCTTCTCTACCGGCTCCTCACTTTGAAAACGATTTTTTTTTAACATTTGGAAGTGATGAAGACCATGCCGGAAGTGATGAAGACCATGCCGAAAGTGATGAATACCATGTCAAAAATGATGAAGACCATGCCAGAAGTGATAAAGACCATGCCAGAAGTGATAAAGACCATGCCGGAAATGATGAATACCATGTCGGAAGTGATGAAGACCATGCCGGTATAGATGAAGACCATGCCGTAAAGTGATGAAGACCATGCCGGAAGTGATGAAGACCATGCCGGTAGTGATGAATACCATGCCGGAAATAAAAATTTTACATCGCCGGAAGTGATGAAGACCATGCCGGAATTGATGAAGACCATGCCGGAAAATGGTGCCGGCATGCTTGGTAACTAACATTCAACGCCGTAACTTAATGCCGGTATGCTCGATAAAAATCTATCAATGCCGGTATTCAAGTGAAAAAAAACAAGTTTTTGGATACTTTACATCATGTGACGGCATAGAAATTTAAGCACCATGCCGGTAGCAGTACCGACATGCTCGATAATTATGAAACTGTGCCGGCAATGGACTGAAAACCAGAAGAAAAAAAATTCAAAACAGATTAGGTTTTTTGGTTTTTTGGTTGAATACTATGTCAGCAAACATTTATGAAAATTTATGAAAATTCCAAATACTTAAGATTTTTGGTTGAATACTATGCCGGCATGATTTTTCAACAAATGAAAATTTCCAACAAATTTTTGGTCGATCACCAAAAACTCTGTGTAGTGGCAAACATTTATGAAAATTTCCAACAAATGCCGGCATGGTTTTTTGGTTGAATACTATGCCAGTACCGAGCTTTTTCAACTGCAAAAATGGTGGATTCAAAGGGAAAAAAAATCAAATTTTCAACTTCCTAGCAGCAATTCTCTCTTCACAATCATCCTCCACTTTCACAAAAAAAATTCCCTCTCAAATATTTTTTTCCCTCCTTTTACTCTCACCTCACTCACCCAAACACAAATAAAAATACACACTAATCTATCCCCCAAATACTTAATATTTTTACTAATTTTAATTAACCACTAAACCTAATTAGTGAGGGGTAGATTAGGAATTAAAAAAAAATTAGACAAGGGGTGACCCTGATTTGATATTTGGATCCATTTTTTGTCTTTTTCCTCTATCCCCTAATTAGTTTTGATATCCTCCAATTGCGCGTTCTATTTTTGTCTGCACTTTATAAAGTCTTTCCACAACATATTTGTTCGTGATCCATTATCTAGAATACAAGTACATCGATAATTTGGTAAGTCCAAGATCAAGTTCTTCTTCAACATATAAATAATTTAGGGTTTTTGCTACAAATGAAGAGTTTTCAGACAAATCACTCCTCTGTTATATGAGCATCTCTTTTCTGTAAAGAAAATTAATCAAAATGGTCGAATAATAATTTTGAGCAACTTCTTCTCCAAAATGTACAAGATATTGGTGCTATCATAGTAAGTCACTCTTTATCTTCGCGATTTATTTGTTTTCTTCGTATTTGTTTTATGTTGTTCATGTTTATGATTTACTTGGTTTTCTTGAAAACCTTCATGTAAACATTTTTAATTTAAATAAAATAGTAATGGTTTGACTATCTAAAGAATAAAATATATAACATCATGAAATACTAATGGTTTGACTATCTAAAGAATAAAATATATAACATTTCAAATTGAGAAACCAAAACTTTTTTTCAAATGAAAAAAATCGATATATTGGGAAACAATGTTCCTCTACTGAAACTATTTCCCTTCTTCTCCATTATGCTTGAATTTGTATGTCCACTTAACACGTATTGAAAAAGCGGAGGGTCTAACAACACCACCCAATATTTCGCTTAGCAATTTGTATGGACAAACTCGAATATACTTTTAAGAGAATCAACAAGACTCAATCAATTAAAAGTACATCAACGAGTTTATATATCTCTCTCTCTTGATTTGATTTCCTGAAACAGAAACTGCTTGTACTAATCAAATACAAGGAATAACTCGGATGGTACCAAAGACCAGTATCCAAGGATCAATCAATGACAATCAACAACCAAAGGTTGGATTACTCTAATTGATGATCTGACACACAACTTGTACTATTTCAATTATAAAGATAAAACAATATAATGCGGAAACTGAAATAACACCGACACCAGAAATTTTGTTAACGAGGAAACCGCAAATGCATAAAAACTCCGGGACCTAGTCCATATTGAACACACACTGTATTAAGCCGCTACAGACACTAGCCTACTCCAAGCTAACTTCGGACTGGACTGTAGTTGAACCCCAATCAGTCTCCCACTGATCCAAGGTACAGTTGTACTCCCTACGCCTCTGATCCCAGCAGGATACTGCGTACTTGATTCCCTTAGCTGATTTCACCCACAACTAAGAGTTGGTACGACCCAAAATCGCAGGCTTTGACAATAAACAAATCTGTCTCACACAGAAGTGTCTATCAAAGGATCAATCTGTCTCCCATAGAAAAACCCTAAAGTTTTTGTTCCGTCTTTTGATAATAATCAAGGTGAACAGGAACCAATTGATAATCCGGTCTTATATTCCCGAAGAATAGCCTAGATAAATCAATCACCTCACAACAATCTTAATCGTATGGTAGCGAAACAAGATGTTGCGGAATCACAAACAATGAGACGAAGATGTTTATGACTAATTTTTATATCTTGCCTATCGAAGATATTAATCTCAAGACAATCAATCTGATTGTACTCGTACGATAGAAGATGCAAGATCAGATCACACAACTACGATAAAAGTAGTATCGGTCTGGCTTACCAATCCCAATGAAGTCTTTAAGTCATTAACCTGGTTTTAGAAGAAGAAAACCAAAGGTTAAAGGATAAACGACTTTAGCAACGCAAACTAGTATCACACGTTAAGTGTGGGGATTAGTTTTGCAGAGTTGCTAGATGTCCCTTTATATAGTCTTTCAAATCAGATTTCGCCTTGGTCACAAAGCAAACAATATCCACCGTTAGATGAAAACCTGATTTAGATTCAAGCTAATATTTCTCAACCGTTAGATCGAAAAATTAGCTTGTTATACACAAATGAAATGCACGCTTCTAGGTTTGTTAACCGTACCCAAATGTGTAAATTGTTGGTTCAACAATAGTTAACCAAAAGGTTATCCATATGACCATTTCATACCAACCATATTCTTCTTCACCATAACTAGTTCAAATGACTCAAATGAACTAGTTACAGAGTTGTTCAATTGCAAGGAAATCTTATGTACTACACAAGATACAATTGAAGCAAAGATGATTTTATTCACTCGAATCGGTTCATGAACTTTATAGCCACGGTTTTCAAATTGCATTCCTTAGTCTTTATAAGGAATCATCTTCAGATATATAACCTTCTTAAGTTCGCACACTAGGTTCGCGGACTTAAGCAACGGGGCAGAGTTTACAAACTCCGGCGGAAAATATTTGCTAAGATTTTCCGCCGGTTCGCAGACTGGTACTCACGCAAAAAGTTTGTCAACTGATAAGCATGTAAATGCTACATTTTATACCCATATTTATATTAGCTAGGATACAATATTTTAGTTTCTAATACTATTTTAGTGCTTTCGTAGAAAGTACAAGTGAATTTGATCATTCAGCGAATAAACAGCAAAATGTGAGACTTAATGGTGTTTGCGACGAAAATTGCAAAATGCGGTTGGCCTGGTATTTCCATATATCAGAAATCACAATGATGAAATGTGGTTGGCCTGGTATTTTCATATATCAACAATCACAATGATGAAACGTGTTTGGCCTGGTATTTCCATGTATCAGCAACCACAATGATGAAATGGGTTTGGCCTGGTTTTTCATGTATCAGCAACCACAATGATCAAATATGCTGGACTGGTATTTCTATATATCAGAAGCACTTATTATGTTGGCCTGGTGTTTCTATATATCAGCATCACTTATTATGTTGGCCTGGTGTTTCTATATATCAGCAGCACTTATTATGTTGGCCTGGTATCTCCATATATATCAGCAGCATAGAATTATTTCATAGCAGAGGTCACAATGGGCAGACAAGTTTTAATTTTCTCTTCAATTAATGCATGGTGAAGCGAGTCGTCGTCAACACACTAATGCCACCTAAGATTGGTCAAGAGTGACTTTATTATTTTTAGCATAAGAATGGAAGAATATCACCTCCATGACTACGTGCAAATGAAGTGTAAATGAAGAAAAAGGAAATATTAACATATCTTTTCCTTACATAAGTTCTCTTGCTATATATATATATATATATAAAGAATCTGAAGGAATGTTTGAGACTAAATGACGTCATTTGTGCAAATACAGTTAAGGTGCGCCCAACACATGCAAGAAAATATCATGCTTTTTAAATGAAATTAATTCATTTCCTTGATGGTTTCATATACTATGGAAAGTGGAGATTCGCTGATACTTTACAATGTTTCGTCATATTATGACACGCGGCACAATATTATTGGGCGGATTGTATTTCATGACATGTGGCAGACTTTTATTGGGAGGTGATGTGGCGACGACGTGAATTCATCCGTGGGCTATATTTATGTGTTGTTTCAAAATGAAAATGAGGGGGTCGGCCATAGTGCTGCAACTAAAGAAGGATTTTGAAGTTTTGTTTTCTATTCTTCGTTTTTATTAGCTAGAGTTTGATTTATTTATATTGATTTATGGTTTTTTGAGAAAACCATGTCTAGCTAATCCATGTTAGGGTGAACGGATGAAGTTGTAGGTGATTTATTTTATGTTCTTGAATAAAGTTTCTACCAATTGAACTTAATGATAATGTTTGTGATTCTCTTTCAATGTTTCACCTTCTAACTATATTTTTCATGTTCTATGTCATGTATAGTCCATAGTTGATAAAAAACTATCTGGTGCTTAAGAATTCTACATTAAGGTGATAACAAACTACCATTTTGAAAATGATAATTCTTGTCAACGATTCTTAATGAAATATCTTTAGTGTACTAGTAGCTAAGTTTGCTATTTAACATGAGTAAATTAGATATTTTTGTGATTGAATACAAATAACTTTCCTACAACGGATTCCCGAAACCTTAACACTTTCAAATATTTGGTTACATTTTTATTATTTTGCTATCATAAAACTCTCAAAAGCATCATATTTGATTACTTAGTTTTTTTGGTATTAATTGGTAGAGTATTTCACACTCCTCGTGGGAACGATCTGTACTTCCCATTGTCTACTAGTTAGACGTTGTGCACTTGCAGTATATTATTGTAAGTTTCCGAGCCTACCATCAACTCCAGCAGAATTTCTCGGGATGAGAAGTTCGGCAGTTCGCGGACTGAATTCGCGAACTTGGCAACAAGCCCGGCTTCTCTTGATCAACAAAGTTCGCAAACTTTGGTTCAAGGGATAGGACTTATGCACATATGTGTTTCCACAACAATACTTATGTCCATCATTGGTTATATAATCTAAACTCTCATTCCAACCATTGAAACATTCTTAGAGGACGTTATACAGTTGTTACACCATTTCTCGTCAAAGAAATTTTCAAAGTGATTGAAACATATCATGACTATCGTCACTAGGTAAAAATAAACATGGTCGAAGCAAAGCGCTTACCAACACATATTTCGAGATATAGATAGGCGAGGTATACTCGGCTCAAAATACCAAATGTTATAATCTAAGTCTATATATATATAATACGACTTTTTGTATCAAGAAGTAGGAGATAGAGTCGATAGACTTTTGAGTTACAGATAAGTTCAAGTCTTCACATACCTTTTTGTCGAGAAGTTCCACCGGTTCCTTGAGTAGTTCTTATTCTTGTATGATGAATCGCCATGAAGTCCTTGAGCTCAAATACACTTTCTATCCTAGTCCGAGACTTAGCTATAGTAGACTAGAAATCAAGATTTATAGTTTTGATCACTAACATTGACAAACATGCTTGAGATAACAACGCATGCGAGTTCGACCGAGCAATGCTCTAACAATCTCCCCCTTTGTCAATTTTAGTGACAAAACTATCAATACATATGAAATACAAAAAAGATAAAGAAACTTTAGTAGCTCCTATTCCACATGTCTAATCTTCAACATTCCTCGAAATCTTCGTCACTTTCAAGTACTCCAATGATCCCAAAGGTTGTAAGTTTAGCATCACCGTTGTTGAAGATCCGTAGCTATAACAATGAGAAAGCATCGGTCTTGATCATTGTTATACAATGTCATAGTATTATTACACAGTATCAAAGTCCAATTGTATCACAACTTCAATAATAATACTATGGTGATATGTATCACTCCCCCTTAGTCAATACTCCATCTCACATGGAAACCACTCCCCCTTACACAATGATCCGAAAACCATATGTATATGTAGTGTGAACTACATATTAATTCTCCCCCTTTTTGTTAATAAAATTAGCAAAGGTACAAGAACGGGATCATAATGAAATTTCCGTAAGAGACATTTCATGATTAAAAGAAAATACATACCATCTAATTTAGATGCAATCATATAGCCGAAGCTAAATGCATTCGTGAAGAAATTTAAAGATACAAGATAACCCCTCTAAAATTCCACATCCACACACCCCTCAAGATATGACCATTAAGCACAAGTTCAAAAGAACTCTCCCCCATTTGATGTCATTCCCAAGGGAACAACAAGAGCGACCTTATTTTCAAAATAAAAGAAGGATTTTTATTGGACACCAAAAACCATGAGAATGATTTTCTATATCCAAAAACTCAGTAAAATTAATCACAAGTAAATCCATGATTAATTTAATCGGAATATGCAATCAAATTAAACACAAAAGTGATCAACTTAATTGATTATGCTCGACATAAAAGAACTTACGTAGCATACGACTAACATAACCATTAGAAAATGAATAGGATAGTCGTTCATATACTAAACATAAGAGGAATCTTACGGAGTATGAAAATACTCAACTAGATTAATTACAAGAGAACCCACAATTAATCTAATTGGAATACATAACCAAACTAATTACAAAAGTAATCGATTTAATTGTCATTTATTTTGCTCGTCATAAAAAGACTTATGGAGCAATAACTAAATAACCAAACAAGATGATTAATTTAGTTCAAGAATGCTCAACACAAAGTACCTTACGGAACAACCAACAAAGCTAATCTAAAATTAATCAACTTGGTTGTATCGTGCTCAACATAAGACACGTTACGGATCCTCAAAGTATTACATAAAATATGGATCAGTGAAGATCAATACTGTGGAATACACAAGGATTCATTCTATCTTCCATCACTATTTGCATAACTATATTTAATAGACATAATCCTTGAACACAAAAGATTTTAACCTATCTTTCATCAAAAAATTGACAATATAGGCTTAACTTTTGTATATGTCAAAAGTCTATTCATCCTTAAATCAATACATGAATACCGATCATGAACGACTTTACTTTTGACAAAATATGGGACAACATAGTTCACAGACGTAAACACCAATATCCCATAACAAATTGCAATATAACAAATCATAAAGATTAAATACTGTAAATCATCATCCTCCAAATATTTTTAGAATTTAATACCAATAAACCTAAAAAAGAACAAGAAGATGAAAAATAATAGCTACGTGTAGTCACAATCATTGCTATTCAAAACACTAGTTATTCTTCCAAATAAACCAAAAAGAAGACATACTAGGAAACTAATAAAACTCAGTTTTCCTTGATGATTTCATACCTCTGGAATGGTACATCGAAATAGGAGTCACTGATATCCTTGATTTTGTTGACCGTAGAGACACCATGTTCATGAGTCAGAACGTTAGTTTTTCGATAAACAATGCGAACAAAGTGTCGAGCCTTAGCGCAGTCAAGAATAACTTTCTTCTGATTCTTGATCAAGATATTCTGAGTACTAAGGATTTTTTCATGTCCATCAATAAGCTGGTTGATCTGCAGTTGAAGGTTAGCAAGTTCGTTCTTTACCTCATTCTGAACGAGAATTAAATCCTTGACAGATTATCCAACCCAAGAGTTATACACTTTCCTTTCAAGCATCTTCTTCAGAATAAACTCTTGAGCAGGATCACTTCGTTTGAGATCATCCTCTACAGTAGGGTTAACTTCTTCTTTGGGAACAGTTTCCATTGAGTTCCTTTCTTGAAGATTAATGAACACATATATGAAATATATATATATATGTTCAAGTGTACACATTAGATGGAAACCCTAGAGTTCCTTGAGAAGATGTGGCCGTTTGTGGACTAAGCCATACGCCAAAGAATGGACCCAACCAGGAAAACTGCATACTGTGTCGCTTTCAAAAAAAATCAGCCCTAAAAAGAAAGGTCACAGTGAAAAAGGAAGGAAATACTAAAAACTCAAATCAAGAGATATCAAACATACAAACTAATGGAACTCAGCTAATTACTTGAGCATCTCTCAAACATCATCCTTGTATCTCTCAAGTTAGATACAAGAATGGAACTTTCTGCTACTAGGTAGCAGAGGGAGACATAGTCTCACCATAGGTTTTAAGAGAGTAGTTGTGATTTCCTCCAGGATATTTGATCTCAGCATTTCTTGTCTTCCCATGGTAGTTTCCATTTTTAGGGAAATTTCTCATAGATCTTCTGGAAAGCTCAAGAGAATGAGCATTCTGATTACCGATTCTAAGACCTCTAGAGATTGGTTCAAGAGGATTTTCCGAGATGGGTATCCAAACTCTAGACTTAGATTCACCAGAGTTGTTCTTATAAGCACAGGTCATGATTTCATCAGCAACATAAGACTTCATACCACTAGAATGCACAGAAGTCCTGTAATGATTCCTAGGAAGGAGATCAATTTTATAAGATGTCTGGTGTTTTGTGAGCATGAGATTCACTGCAGTAGTCGACTGACTATTTACCCCATTGACAGTGGAAAGAAGCAACTTACGAAGTCTAGAAATTTGTTTCTTCTTGGCAAAACAACAGATAGCATAGTGATTCCCTTTTCCACAGAAAGTACAGGTTCGTGGAGAAGACGCAACAGAGGGCATCTGTTTTAACTTTACAACCCTGTGAGAAGATTGTAAGTTAAATAAACTTTTCTCGACACAATCTTCTTTTGTAGGATATTTCTTCATGTACTGTATGTCAAGAGGAACAGTTGGAACAGAAGAATTTTTCATTAAGACAGAGTTTTCCTTTTCCAAGGTTATACACTGTTCATGGGCTAGTGAAAGTAATGCATCTAGCTTCTCTTTTTCAACACGAAGTCCGTCAAAATCAGATGAATGCGTCTTGATCAAACGTTTTTCTCTAATTGAGCCTTCTTTGATAACCTTTTCAAGATCACAAATCTTTTCACGTGGTAGATTATTCTCTTGAAGAAGTTTCTCAGTATCCTTAGAGAAGGACTCAATAATTTTATAGAGTACACGTTCTCGATCAATAGATTTTTCAAATTCATCGATGAGTTGATCATGATTCTGAAGATCAACAAACTCGGTAGAATTTTTTGCGATTCTGGTGAGCTCCATTTCAGCGTTCGCCATTGTGTCCAATGTCTCATTGGAGGAAGAGTGATCAACACAAGATGAGACAATCTTCCTACCTCGGGATTCGGAAGAATCAACTAAGGAACAATCCTTTGAGGTATTCTCGGGACAACTAACATAGTTGAAATCTTTAGGAGGCATCCTGGTATGCGTAAGATATTTTGTCCTTAGACTCAGATTGCTACAAACACAAACTTGTAAGGTCTTAAACGTGTTTGCCTGCTCTGGTACCAATTGAAAAAGCGGGGGTCTAACAACACCACCCAATATTTCGCTTAGCAATATATATGGACAACCTAGAATATACTTTAAGAGAATCAACAAGACTCAATCAATTAAAAGTACATCAACGAGTTTATATCTCTCTCTCTCTTGATTTGATTTCCTCAAACAGAAACTGCCAGTACTAATCAAATACAAGGAATAACTTGGATGGTACCAAATACCAATATCCAAGGATCAATCAATGAAAATCAACAACCAAAGGTTGGATTACTCTAATTGATGATCTAACGCACAACCTGTATTATTTAAATTATAAAGATAAAACAATATAATGCGGAAACTGAAATAACACAGACACCAGAAATTTTGTTAACGAGGAAACCACAAATGCAGAAAAACCCCGGGACCTAGTCCATATTGAACACACATTGTATTAAGCCGCTACAGACACTAGCCTACTCCAAGCTAACTTCGGACTGGACTGTAGTTGAACCCCAATCAGTCTCCCACTCATCCAAGGTACAATTGTACTCCCTACGCCTCTGATCCTAGCAGGATACTGCGCACTTGATTTCCTTAGATGATCTCACCCACAACTAAGAGTTGATACGACCAAAAATAGCAGGCTTTGACAATAAACAAATCTGTCTCACACAGACAAGTCTGTCAAAGGATCAATCAGTCTCCCACAGAAAAACCCTAAGGTTTTTGTTCTGTCTTTTGATAATAATCAAGGTGAACATGAACCAATTGATAATCCGGTCTTATATTCCCGAAAAACAGCCTAGATAAATCAATCACCTCACAACAATCTTAATCGTATGGTAGCGAAACAAGATGTTGCGGAATCACAAACAATGAGACGAAGATATTTGTGACCACTTTTTATATCTTTCCTATTGGAGATATTAATATCAAGCCAATCAATCTGATTTTACTCGTACGACAGAAGATGCAAGATCAGATCACACAACTACGATAAAGGTAGTATCGGTCTTGCTTCACAATCCCAATGAAGTCTTTAAGTCGTTAACCTGGTTTTAGAAGAAGAAAACCAAAGGTTAAAGGAGAAACAACTCTAGCATGCAAACTAGTATCACACGTGAAGTGTAGGGATTAGTTTTGCGGAGTTGCTAGATGTACCCTTATATAGTCTTTCAAATCAGGTTTCGCCTTGGTCACAAAGCAAACAATATCCACCGTTAGATGAAAACCTGATTTAGGTTCAAGCTAATATTTGTCAACCGTTAGATCGAAAACTTAGCTTGTTATACACAAATAAAATTCACGCTTCTAGGTTTGTTAACCGTACCCAAACATGTACATTGTTGGTTCAACAATAGTTAACCAAAAGGTTAGCCATATGAGCATTTCATACCAACCATATTCTTTTTCACCATAACTAGTTCAAATGACTCAAACGAACTAGTTAGAGAGTTGTTCAATTGCAAGGAAATCTTATGTACTACACAAGACACAATTGAAGCAAAGATGATTTGATTCACTCGAATCGGTTCATGAACTTTATAGCCACGGTTTGAAAATTGCATTCCTTAGTCTTTATAATTTTAAGTTAAGAAATCATTTTCAGATATATAACCTTCTTAAGTTCGCACACTAGGTTCGCGGACTTAAGCAACCGGGCAGAGTTTACAAACTCCAGTAGAAAATCTCGGCAACGACTTTCCGCCGGTTCGCGGACTGGTACTCACGCAACAAGTTTGTCAACTCCAGCAGAATTTCTCGGGATGAGAAGTTTGGCAGTTCACGGACTGAGTTCGCGGACTTGGCAACAAGCCATTCTTCTAGTTTCTCTTGATCAACAAAGTTCGCAAACTTTGGTTCAAGGGATAAGACTTATGCATATATGTGTTTCAACAACAATACTTATGTCCATCATTGGTTATGTAATCTAAACTCTCATTCCAACCATTGAAACATTCTTAGAGGACGTTATACAGTTGTTACACCAATTCTCGTCAAAGCAATTTTCAAAGTGATTGAAACATATCATGACTTTCGTCACTAGGTAAAGATAAACATGGTCGAAGCAAAACGCTTACCAACACATATTTCGAGATATAGATAGGCGAGGTATACTCGGCTCGAAATACCAAATGTGTATAATGTAAGTCTACATATATAGCATACGAATTTTTGTATCAAGAAGTAGGATATAGAATCGATAGACTTTTGAGTGACATAAAAATTCAAGTCTTCACGTACCTTTTTGTCGAGAAGTTCCACCGGTTCCTTGAGTAGTTCTTCTTCTTGTATGATGAATCTCCATGAAGTACTTGAGCTCAACTACACTTTCTATCCTAGTCCGAGACTTAGCTATAGTAGACTATAAATCAAGACTTATAGTTTTGATCACTAACATTTACAAACATGCATGAGATAGCAACGCATGCGAGTTCGACCGAGCAATGCTCTAACACGTATCATCTACTCGACATGTAGGATTTTAAAGGGACAAAATTGTTCCCACAATGAAATTGTTAATATTTTTTGATTTATATTCCAAAGCCATATCATTGGAAACAAAAACATTAAATCGAAGAAAAAAAATCTCTAGACTTTCTACTTTATTTTCTAAATGCGACAAATATTTACTGATTTATTTCCCAATTGGGTTGGTATCCTTATAAGAAAAAACAAACTACACTTCAAGCCACAAAAGTAAAATAAATTATGAAAATTAAAATTTTATTTGGCATAATGAATTGGAAAAATAAATAAAGTTACCACCTTGTCCCAGTACAGCTCTCACGACTAGCTCTAGATCCTTCACAACAACTGACGCGAAAGAAGCATAAGCATTAGCATTGCTAAAGGTTATTGAGTGGATAAATGAGCTGTTACTCCAGTATTTTGGATAAAAAGTGATTTCAAAACACTTTTCTTACATGCTCAAGGAAATCTTAGCAAAATCAAATGACTGAATGAAGAAATTATAATTCCTGCAAAGTTTACCTTATCTTCGGTTTCAAATTCTACTTTTTTGTGTTTCAATTTGATCAATAAAAAGGCAACATGTGGCTGAAAAACTAGCAGAAGAATCAAGAAACAAAGGCCTAAATTAAGATTTCCATCCTTCAACAATGCCAAATTATATTTTGGAATTTCTGTTTTCGGAAAGGATGAACAAAAAATATGGATGATATATGATCAATTATCAGTATTTCTCTTTGCTGGTGCATCTACAAATTTTGTATTAAGAGAAACTAACTTGTAAGGGTTGTTCGTGCACTAGCATCTATAGTTATGAAAGGAGCAACCAACAACATTTAGTTTCTTCTCGTCTTTTTGGTTTTTAATATATGGAGGTTAACTCACACACACAAAAAACAAAACGAAAAAAACAATCAGATGACAGTTCAATTGCCAAATATAGACTGCTTGAACTCTTGTATTTCCTGATTCATTCCCTTTTCCCCATAGTGCTAGTGAGAAATAGGATAGTCGATTTCCACCATAAAAGGTTGGGTTTCCTCTATTTTCCAGATTTTTTGTGTAGGTAGTACTGTTTGAACTTGTTGAGAAAAATAGGTTTAACGTAGTGGGTTATTTCCACTGGAAAATATTGTTAGAGCACTGCTCGGTCGAACTCGCAAGCGTTGCTATCTCAAGCTTGTTTTTCAAGTTTAGTTGATCAAAACTATATACTTAACTTCTAGTCTACTTATATCTATGTCTCGGATTAGGATAGAATGTGTGGTTGAGCTTTAAACTTCACGGCGTTCACCAATTGAATACGAAGATCTACTGAGGAGCTTGGAGGAACTTCATCAACAAAATGTATGTGGAGACTAAAACTTCTATATCACTCAGAAATTTTTTATATTCTATCTTCTAATGAGACTAAGTCGTATAGCTATATAGACTTTTACATTATCCACATTTGATATTCAAAGACGAGTTTATCTCGCTTATCTTTTGCTCGAAATATGTGTTGGAAACTTTTTGGTTTATCCATGTTCATCATATTCTTGACGAGTTAGTTGGAGACAATTTATTTGTTGGAAACTAAATATTATCTTGGGAAGTTTCATATTGATCATTCGATCACTTGAAAATTACTTGAAGCTAATGGTTTGTGTGAGACAACCATTGTCGTCTTCCAAGGATGTTTCAATGATTTAAATGAGAGTTTGGGACGTTTACCTATGTCTGGATACAACACGGTATGCATACCTAGTATGCTAATTGTATTGTAATGATTCAGGTCCAGGAACCTTGCTTGCGTACCTAGTATGCGAAAGGTTTTACCTGAAAAGGTGATGCAGGAGCATTTTATGTTTCTTTAGGGATGTTTTTAATCTAAGAATGTCCTAGAAAATAGGGAAGTTTCGATAGTTGTTTCCGTATTTACTTTAGAGTTTCTTTGTTTAGATTTATCTTTCTAGTATAAATAGGCGACTAGGTATTCTTTAGAGGGCAGACTTTATTATTGATTTTATGAAAATAATTGTTAGATTATCAATGAGTAATTTGGCTTCTATACCTAGACTCAATTTATCAACGTCTTGTTGATTTCCTATTGTTCTATTCTTCAAGTAATCTGTCTATTGTTAGTTTATGCCCTATGTTGCTAGCCTAACCCCATCAATTGGCGCTAGAACAAAACATAAACCCTGGCTAGCTATAATGGCAGGAAGAGTTAGAGGTGGTGGTGGAAGAGGTACTCAAACTTATCAAGAAAAACTTAACGAGATTAGAGTTATAGTTGACAATATGTTTCCACGGTTGGAAAGGCTGGAGCGACAGAGATCCCGAATGGAGATACCAGAAGGCCGACGCAACCCTTTAGATTTATCGGAAGGAGTTTCTAAAGTATATCTATATGAAGATGCAGTAGTCCATGAAAATCTTTTTCATAGACCTGTTATTCATGAGGAAACACCATTCTCAGTACGCGAGAGTGAAGAAGATAAATTTATTGTGGATTGGGACTTACCACCAGTCTATGATAGTTATCTAGAAGTTGAAGAAAAAGTTTTGCTTACTTCTGATGGTATTGATCTGGAAGACAGTAACCTAGAAGTTGAAGAACAAGGTATACTTACATCTGCTGATATCAATTCTTTTATCAAGGACGGCGTCGTGGGTAATCCCATAAGCGTATATCGTTGTGTTTGTAAAAATATATCTTTGTATATGGTAGACAACCTTAATGCAAGGTCAAATTTTTATAAGTACACGGAAGAGTTCAAACGTAGAGAGAATTGTACCGGTAAAATTCGTGGGCGAATTGTCTCTAATAAAGGGAGGAGTGTTATGATGGAGGATTTATCAAAGTGTATGACAAAAACTATTACTTCAAGTTTTTTTTTTTTTTTTTTTTATTTTGTAAATTGGAAATGAATTAAAAGACTAACTTGGGGAGTTAGGAACCCTTACATCATTAATAGTAGAGTTGTATAATGCAGAGATATGGTATTTCTCCCTCGCATTAGATTTATCTACTTCTAAGTGCGACAAAATACAAGTAGGAGAATTCTTGTCCCAAGTAACAAAGTTTGCATAATGTTTTGCTTCCTTAGAAAGAGTGTCAGCCACTTGATTTACTATTCTAGGAATATAAAAGAAACCCAATTTTTTTTTTGCATTTGTTGAAAAAGTACTTAGTTTCGTCCATAAGCGATTGATTCTTCCATTCTATTTGAGATGGTTTCCCGTTCAAATAGTCGAACAGGTTTTTGCAGTCACCTTCCATGATGAAATTAGACCATCCATTGTTCAATGCCCATTTTGATCCATGCCACAAACCTAATGCTTCCGCTTCTCCAGGGGTAGTTGCTGAGATAGGGCCTTCTCTTCCTTGTTCGAAGTTTCCTATGTCATTTATTAAGATTAAAGAGAAACCTGCAGGCAAAGACTTTGAAACCCAAGCAGCATCTATATTAAGTTTAAATTGGGATCTCCTAGGAGCAGGCCAATTAGGTGGTTCCTCTGCTCTTACTATGGCCCAATAAGCATTTGTCTCCACTCCAAATTTCTAAATATCTCTTTATTTCTGCTCCTAACTGGGTACTTGTTTTCTGTTTATTTTCAAAAACTCTGTCACATCTTTCTTTCCATACTTTGGTTATAATTTTTTCAAAGGAGATATAAGGGTCTTTCTTTCTTATCCATTCCTTACATATATCAAGAAAATTTGTGGAAGTGTTAAAATACAGAGTGATAGGGGAGGGTGAAGTTGCCCACACAGCTTGAGCAAAAGGACAGAATAATAGAAGATGTTCTAAAGTTTCATTTTCCTTACACCCAAGGGGACAATTAGGGTGTACATCAGGCATGAATCTAGATAGTTTCAAATTAGTAGATATAACATCTCGTAAACATTTCCACACAAATATTTTAATTCGTTGGGATACATTAAGTTTCCAAAGATTAGACCAAAAGGAATCAGGTTGTCCTAAGTTGTACAAGTTTTCTATTCTTTCATTGAGTTTGTTGTACATAGACTTAACAGAGAATATACCAGAATTGGTGAGCAGCCACCTAAGTGTATCAGGTTTACCTGTGGCTATTCTAATATTACATATTTTCCTAGCTATCTGATCTGGAAAGTTTCCAAAATTATTGTAGAATTCCACTTCAATTTCAATGGATCTAAAAGATCATTCACAAGGGTTAAACTAGAGTTAGTAACTGTTTTGTATCTGTTAAGGTTATTTTCCATCTGTGGCACCCAGTTATCATCCCAAACGTTTGCACTAGTTCCATCCCCTATTTTCCAAATATTGTTCTGTTCCACTAGTTGTATTCCTTTACTGATACATTTCCATATCCAAGAGCTAGAAGATGGGAGCCTTAAAGACTGACGATTTTTTGAAATATCTAGGTTTTAATTGTTTCACCCACAGGGCATTAGGTTATGTTAACATCCTCCATGCTAACTTAGTAATCATAGTTAGATTGAACTTATGAGCATTTCTAAATCCTAGCCCTCCTTTTTTTAAGGGTTTACAGAGACAAGTGTAAGATTTAGGGTAATATCCTCTATGGTTTGTTTCTTTACCCACCAAAAGTCTCTTTGCAAGTTATCTATTTTTTTTTTTGTGATTTTCTTAGGCAGAATAAAGCAACTCATTTGATAACTAGCCATACTGGCTAGAGTTGCTTTATTGAGAACCGGTTTACTTGCCTGAGCTAATGTATTTCCTATCCAACCTTGAATTTTTTGCTCCATGCTTTCTACCATTGTTTCAAAAAATTGAATCTTAGCTCTACTAATGAAAATAGGTGTTCCTAGATAGGTGTCTCTTGGGTCAATTTTTTTTTATCTTTAACAGTTTGCTAATCATTCTCTGATGCTTTGGCTGGACTTTTTTACTAAAGAAAACACCAGATTTTTCGAAATATATTAGTTGACTTGAAGCTTTGCTAAAGGTATCAATTAAGGTTAGGATATTATGACATTCTATAAGATCAGCTCTAATAAAGAGAAGGAAATCATCAATAAAGAATAGATGAGAGATAAGACTACTTTTTGGAGTGATTTTAACTCCATGGATAGTTTTCTCATCTTCACTGGATAAAAGCATTTTAGAAAAAATTTCCATACATATTATAAAAAGGTAAGGAGATAAAGGATCTCCTTGCCTAAGACCTATAGTAGGTTTAAAGAAGTCCCTGGGACTCCCATTAAGAAGGACAGCAATAGAGGAGGTGGAAATGCACTAATGAATTAAGTTACATAAATTAGAGTCAAAGCCGAAAGCTTTCATTGATGAGATAAGAAAGTCCAAGTCAACCCTATCGAAAACCTTAGACATGTCAATTTTGACTCCCATTCTAACATGTTTCACTTTCTTTTTCTTAAAGGAGTGAATGATCTCTTGGAAAATAATGATATTGTCATAGATTTGCCTTTTAGAGAGAAAGGCTGCTTGGAAAGGGTAAATGAAATTATTCAGCAATGGTTTAATCCTATTAGCTAGAATTTTGGCTATAATACATAGTGTTGCACAACCCTATGGGTCTAAAACCACTTGGGTCCTTTGGATGTCTACTTTTAGGAATAAGAAAAAGAAGAATTTTATTAAACTCAGGGTGAAGAGTTCCAGAAATGAAGAAGTTCTGAATGGCCTCAATGACCTGTTCTCCTATTGTTTCCCAATTTAGCTTAAAAAAGCTTGCTGGGAAGCCATCTGGGCCAGGTGATTTATTTGGTTTAAGCTGTTTAATTACCAGCCAAATCTCTTCACTAGATGGCACAGAATTGAGAAGAATGTTGTCATTTGAAGAAATACAAGGGGGAATATTCTGAAAGATATCAGAGCAAGGCAGAGGATGAGAAGGTGGAGCTGAAAAGAGATTCAAAAAGGAGTCTTTCATAGTACCCTTAATTTCATGCCTTTTGAAAGTAATATCATTGTTACTTTTTCTAAGGCACTCTATATTGTTCCATTTACGTCTTTTTAAAGTTTTGGTATGAAAATATTTAGTATTTTTTTCGCCTAATTTAATCATTATCTCTATATTGTTGTTTTGCTATAGCTTCTTGGGTGTCATAGAGCTTTTCTAATTCAGAAAGTTTTTTTTTAATCTTATCCTCTTTCTGATAAACAAACAAAGAATTATTTAGGTTGTCTATTTGGTTTAGGACTCTGTTGATTTGTTTAGAAGGTAGCCCAAAAATATTTTTCTTCCAAAAAGAAAGATTGGTTTGGAGCAGGTTGAGATTCAAAATTAATGTTTCAGTTGATGAATCTCTAATAATATGGTTCCAGGAATCCTTAATAGTTTGCACGCGAGTATTTTCCTTTTGCCAAGTGTCATAAAACTCAAATGGATATTCCAATCTAGAGCATTTAGTATCTAAGGTTAAAACTATTGGGCAATGGTCTGAGCCCACTGCCACAAGATGAGAGAGATCAGAATTAGGGAACTGAGAAGACCATTCTAAATTTGCAACAACTCTATCTAATCTTTCCTGAATATTGCTAGCTCCATCTCTATGATTATTCCAGGTATATTCATATCCTATAAAGCCTAGATCAGATAACCCTGCATTATTTAAGATATTATGGTAGTAATTACAATCAGATTTTTTGAAAGGTAATCCTCCACTTTTATCCTCCTGACTGAATATCATATTTAGGTCCCCTAAAAGAACCCAAGGCATTGAGTTTTTATCTACCTGTTCAGAGATCTCTATAACAAAATCCCATGCTACATTTCTATCACTAGGATAAGGACTACCATAGAAGCAGGTGAGCAACCATTTTTTGGACTCAGAGTTAGTTTGTACTAATACATTAATCATATTGAGATTCCATTGAACTATTTCAAAGTAGAATCCATCTAACCATGCTAAGGCTAGTCCTCCTGCCAAACCTACATGGTTCACTATATGGGAATTAGGATAATCCTTAATGAGCCTTTTAACTAAATGTTGCTTTGATTTAGTTTCCTAAAGAAATAAAATCTCAGGTTTATCATTTGTGATAAAATGATTTAGGTGATTTTGTGTTAATGGGTTTCCACAGCCTTGGACATTCCAGGCTAAAATTTTCATAATTATTGCTTTCATTTTGTGTAAATGGGGCTTTAAAATCAGACAAGTGATGAAATACTAGCAAAGAAAAGCAACAAAGGAAAAGAAATTAAAGCAAGTAAAGAAACCCTATTAAGAAAATGCAAGCAGATTAAATCATTAACTAGCAGAAAGAATAAATTAATTATACAGTAATTAGGATTACTTGGAATTCAACCTTTTGCACTGATGGGGAATCCAAAGAGAAGGGTACTGGTAAAATTTCATCTTCATACTGGTTTTGCTCCTTCATATTAGATCCATATTGATCTAATTGTAATGATTTATCCGAATTCGAAACTAATATGCGCAGACCCTCTGATGAAGAAGAAGAAAGGTACTCTGGGATTGCAATATTGAAGGCATACCTAGGTTGGGTTCTAGGAGATGCAAAAGATGCTTGGGATGAATGCATGACATTATTAATGGGATTAAGATGAGATGCTTTAAAGGAAACTGAGCTTGATCCCACAGAAACAGGAGATGGTAAGTTTTCATAGGCATCTTCGAAAGAAGAAGAAGAAAAAGATAATCTTCTATTGACAGTACTAGGAACCAGAACTGAACTCTCTCCATTGAGCGGAATAAAATTTGGTTCAAGACTAGGAACCAATACCTCCTCTATGGGTTCCATATTCCTAATGACTCGACGAGTTTCTGAGTTCCCCGAGTCAGCCGATTTAGAACGGGATCCATGCAAGGGAATAAAATTATCTGGAACATTGAAGGGAAAAGTACGTTGCCTAGCATTGAAGATGATGCCAGGGGCATATCCTCGTCATAAATCACTGGTCCTAGAACTTCATAATCTCTATTAACTTCAGTTGGATCTATGACTGCATCTGCAGGCAAAGGATGTTCTTCTCGAAATAAATCATACAAGGTTTCTCTATTGCCAGGAATATTCAAAAGAACTTCTCAACAGATTCCATATTTCCATGAGCATCAGTATTGTCAGTAGGGTTCCATATTTGGATAGGAGTATTGTCAAGGTAAAAGATATCATCACCTGGTGTTGCCGAGTGCTGCGATATGTCATAAATATATTCTAATGGTCTATGCTGACGTATAGCACAACTGTTAACCTTATTACTTCAAGTTCAGACTTAAATAATAGGAAGTTTTATCACAATAAAACTTGTGCTGAAAATTATGCAAGTAGAACTCGAGGGCGAATTCTCTTGAACTCCAGGAGGAATGCTATGGCAGAAAACTTAGTAGAAAAATTCAGAAACAATGTCACAGCCTATCATGACATTAGTGCTTACGTGAAGGACGCTCTCGTGCAATTGCCCGCAACAACAGGTAGACGATGGACTACTGAACGTCTAACACCTGTCATTGCTGCATTGGTGATGCGTTTACCAAGTCAGGGAGATGGTTCACAGCACGGAGGTTCAAGGCTTGGAGATTGCTTAGCGCTAAAAAATTCGTCGCATACAGGTCTTCCATTTTCTATTAGTGTTCCTAGAGTTGTTTGTGCTGCTGTTAAGGCATCGTATTATGATGCTCAAAGAAGTATGCATGGCATTGGTCTTTTTATCGTGATGCTACATGTTTTTATTGTTTATTTGGTCGTGTCTTACCAAGAAAGGATAATAATTGAATGCTATGACTGTGAGGAAAAAGGTATACTTTTCGCACAAACTACGAAAAGCCAGGGAAGTTTTACTCATACAATCGACGACATGGGAGGATGTTCAGAAGCAAACAGGGGAAGTGAGTACTTATGAAGAAAGTCGGGGAGAGCATCTCTCTGTCATATCAGTTTATCAATTATGTGAGAAATTGGGTGGTGAAGTCATTAGAGAAACACTAAAGAAGTTAAAGTTACTCGTTGGTATAAGTAGTGCAGATATTCTCACAGAGGTCCATATGAAGACGCTTGCTCAGAGACTTCTATTGCACAAGAACAGAACTGATGACCATGTAAAGAACATTTTGGCAAAACAAAAGATAGAGAGGATGGTCACCGTTCGACATTGGTAAAGGAGTATGACAGGGTGATAAATTTGTGGGGCAATATCAAAGCAAAGTACAGTCTTATGCGGCCAGTGAAACAATATATCTCAACAATCTTATTGTATGCGAAACAATGGTTCAGGTTAGTGTTTATTATCCTTAAGAGTGTAGTCACCTTTTGTCTGAAGGTTTTCACTGCAGTCTTATCTATGGTTGTTGTTCAAGAAGAGTCGAAACCGAAAGAGCAACTAGTAATTACCAAGCTAAGTCATTTATCTGTTTTATATGAAACAATCAACACGAATAATGGGCAGTACATAGATACACCTTATACTATTCATCAGTGTAGGGAACTTAAAGGAGTTCAAATTATGGTTTTTTTTTTGATCGTGGCAAATCAAAACAGACACCATATGACTATAAGCTGATTAATAGTGTGTATGTTATGGATACAACTGTTGGCACGAGTAATCTGCTGTTCATAAGGACAAAAAATACTAAACAATTGGGTCAGAAATTACTAGGAAAGCAAAGGAGAATTTGGTTGCTTGCTTGTCGTGATTCAACAACTAGTCCGGGTAAGAAGTTAGTTTGTGCTGAGTATCAAGAAGCAGTGACAGAATCAATGCTTATCGACATACCTAAATCGGGAATCAGAAATGAAGATTGGAGTTTCGTGTTTGATCGTGGGAAAGTAGTGGGGATATCCTACGACACAGACAACATTACTTTCTCATTGCTTTTCAGGATCTCTAAAGTTTTGGGTTTCATTTTCGATCATGGGAAGGTCGAAGTGACAACAAAGATATATGCAGAATTCATATAACATCTCATCGGAGCTTAGATTTTCTTTCAACCTGGGGTGGTTGATGCAGGAGCATTTTTTTTTCTTTAGGGATGTTTTTAATCTAGGAATGTCCTACAAAATAGGGACGTTTTGATAGTTTTTTCCGTATTTACTTTAGGGTTTCTTTGTTTAGATTTATCTTTCTAGTATAAATAGGCGAGTAGGTATTATTTAGAGGGCACACTTTATTATTGATTTTATGAAAATAATTGTTAGATTATCAATGAGTAATTTGGCTTCTATACCTAGACTCAATTTATCAACGTCTTGTTGATTTCCTATTGTTCTATTCTTCAAGTTTTCTGTCTATTGTTAGTTTATGCACGATGTTTCTAGCCTTACCCCATCATAAGGTAAGGGAACCTTATTTGCGTACCTAATATGTGAACGGTTTTACTTTAGTTGGGTCCGGGACGATTGTTCGCGAATCTGGTTCGCAAACGGCTTGACTAGGCCAAGGTCCGGAGCTGCTGTTCGCGTACCTGGTTGGCGAACACAGTGGTAAAGTTCTAGAATCGGTCATGTATGATTCTTATACTCATAAACTAATAAATTTATGAATTAAGGAATGCAATCTTTGCAAACCGTGGCTTAATGTTCATGAATTGATTATTGTATAAGTACTTTGTACCGTTACGAATTAAACAGATTTCGATTCAATTTGTTCATATATATTTCTATGATATAGTGAAAAATTGAAAAACTTTATTTGAAACACAATTAGATTCATTTGATTATTTTTCATGACTGATTGATCTTCATATTTGATCTAGAAATGTTAGATGAATACGACTAAGACAAAAGTGTTCATACGACTAACTTCGGTTAACTATTATTGAGCCAACTCAATATACACGTTTAGATACGACAACCCATATCTAAATGAAGGTATATTTCATTTGTGTGTAACAAGCTAAGACCATTTAATGATGGATATTGATTGCTTTATTTTTAAGCAGACTTAGCTTGAATCTTAAATCAGGTTTTCATCTAATGCTGAATATTGAATGCTTTGTTATTAAGCTACCTTAGTTTTGATTGAAGGCAACCCTGATTTAAAATACTATATAAGGGAGAACTATAGCAATGGGAAAACCGAATCCCCGCACTTTTGTGTGTTCCTAATTGCGTACTAGAGTCGATTCTCCTTTAACCTAGGTTTTTCCTAAACCCATTATAGGTTAACGACTTGAAGATTTCATTGAGATTCGTGAAGCCAGATCCAAGAATTTTTTTCTGTAGTTGCGTAATATGATCTTACTTGTTCTATCGTATTGAGTTTTATCTTGTCTCAGATTTACTCGTTATCTCCGATAGGTAAGATATAAAAAGTAATCACAACAGTTCTTTGTCTCAGACTCTTGTGATTCCGAAATAACTTTTTATGTTAATCAGCTGGGTTATGATGAGGTGATTGATATTTCTATGCTTCTCTTTGGGAGTATATGACTAGATTATCAATTGGTTCTTATTCACCTTGATTTATCAAAATACGGAACAAAAACCGAATAAATAATAGGCATATCTGTGGGAGACAGATTTGTTTATAAGTTTTCGACTTTGGGTCATAGCAAATCTTAGTTGTGGGTGAGATCAGCTAAGGGAATCAGGTGCACAAAATCCTGCGTGGTTCTAGAGGCATAAGGAACGCGACTGTACCTTAATCAGTGTGAGACTTGGTTAGGGCTCAACTACATTCCAGTCCGAAGTTGACTTGTAGTAGGATAGAGTCTGTAGCAGATTAATACAATGTGGTGTTCAAATATGGACTAGGTCCCGGGGGTTTTCTGCATTTGTCGTTTCCTCGTTAATAAAATTTCTGGTGTTTGTGTTATTTTTTTCCACATTATATTTTTATACAATTGAAATATCACAGGTTGTACGTAGTTCAATCAGTTGATAAATCCAACCTTGTTTGTTGGATATAACTTGATTGACACTTGGGTATTGATATTTGGTATCGTCCAAGTTATTTCTCATATCAACCAGGCTCGCAGATTTATATATGTTTGATTTGATGATTGTATTGAGAAATAGATAAAAACTCTTTGATTTAATTCTTGATTGAGCTCACTTTTAAGTTGGTGTTCTCGGAATTATATTGGAGTTTATTCCATACTGATTTCCGAACGAATTATTGGGTGTGGTTGTTATACCCCCACTTTTTCAATTGGTATCAGAGCAGGCAAACACGCTAAGACCTCACAAGTATTTTTTTGAAGCAATCCAATGTGTATGGACAATAAAGTTTCTGTTAACGCTTCACCAGTTTCAGGTCCACCCAACTCCAAGTGTATGTTAGAAACCATCAATGAGGTTGTGGGTTTTGATCTTGAAAAAATTATCAAAAATCTTTGTCGAGAGAAACAACGATTGATAAGGAAAATTGATGGTCTTCATTGTGAAATTTACATCAAAGATCCTGATCTTCGAGAATGTTCTGAAAAGGTTGTTGATCTCCAAAATAAGTTAGATGAACAAATCCGGATCAATACTGATCTTGTTGCATATATTTCAAAGTATAAGGATTTAAAGAATGTCAAAGTATCTTCAAATGATTTGAGAAACCCCTTTTATCCTTCTTTGAAGGATTGTCGTAAGTCGGAAGATAACCGAGGGTTAGGCTTTGTGAATCCTGATATGACTCATAATTTCTTAGATAAGTTTTGTGATGTTGGTTCATGTATGTTCTGTGGTTCTCGTGATCATTTCCAATAAGCATGTATACTTTATAAGAAAAGTTTAAAGGTTGCTAGTGATCTTCATAAGAAAGTTGAAAAACTGTTTACTACTCTTATAAGGTGTAAAAAACTAACAGGAAAACCCAAACGGGAAAGTAGTGTTAGTATGGGAGATTTTTCTCTAAAATCAACATCACCCTTCCATTGGTTCCTTGGTAGTGGATGTAGCCAACATATGACAGGTGATCTTTCTTGGTTTGTAAACACAGGAGATTTTGAAGGAGGACCAGTAATATTCGGAGATGGGAGTTGTTTCTACATAAGAAAAAAGGGGACGATCAAATTATCAGGTGTTCTTGAAATTCATGATGTCGTATACGTTAAAGGTATGACTTCTAATCTTCTTTCTGTTAGTCAAATTTGTGACAAGGGGCAGTGCGAATGGATGTGACATTCTAGACAAGACTAGAAAAGTGATTTTCAGGGAACTCGTAGTAAAAATAACTGTTGTCTCTTGGATACTAAGTTTAATAATTGTTGCAATTTGATTGAAGTGGAATCTACACATCTTCGGCATGAGCGTTTTGGTCACATCAATTATCGTCTTCTAACTAAGATCATTAACAAAGAACTTGTTAGAGGCGTTCCTAAAATCAATGCCCAGATTGATGGTGTCTGTGGTGCCTGTCAAAAGGGTAAACAAACTAAATTCTCACATAAATCATCTCGAAATATTCTCGCTAAAGCTCAACTTGATTTAATTCATATGGATCTCTTCAATCATATTTAACAACCTACTGTTGCTGGAAAGAAGTACGCTTTAGTTATGGTGGATGATATTACACTGTAGTGATTACACTATAATTGATATACAGAAACAGCTCTTGGTATTAGATTGAAGAGAATAAGATGAGAAAATAGAAGAATCAGAGATGAGAAGAGAAGTTGGGGTTGAGAGAGAGCAGAGATGAGATAGAGAAGAACTCAATAATTCATTAACTGGTTGATTCTCAAAACAACATCCACAAGAAAGATAAGGACGACATTCCTCAGGCTAGCGTGTGAGTCACATGCTAGCATCTAAGGCAGACTGAATTTACTAAGGGCACCAGCTAAGAAGGTTAGCCCATAACAGACATGACTAAGGGACATGACATACACCAGATTCACTTGGGTGGCATTTTTAGTTCATAAAAATGAAACTCTAAGTGAGTTTAATATTATTGTTAATAGAATCCAAAATGATAGCTAAAGAAAATTAGAAGCGATCGTGGTACTGAGTTCAAGGACACCAAGGTTTTTTAATATTGTGATAAACTGGGGATTATTCAAAAATATTATATATAAGGGAGAACTCTAGAAACTTGGAAACCTAATCCCCACACCTCATGTGTGATACTAGTTGCGACTAGAGTCGATTCTCCTTTAACCTTAAGTTTTTTCCAAAACCCTGTAGGTTAACGACTTGAAGACTTCATTGGGATTGTGAAGCTAGACCCAACTATTTTATCTGTAGTTGTGTGTTCTGATCTTGCTGTTTTCTATCGTATTGAGTACTATCTGCTCTAAAATTTGCTCGAGATTTAATCTCCGATAGGCAAGATAAAAGTAGTCACAAACATCTTCATCTTATTGTTTGTGATTCCACAATATCTTGTTTCGTTTCCATACGATTAATATTATTGTGAGGTGATTCATAATACTAGGCTGTTCTTCGGGAATATAAGTCCGGTTTATCAATTTGTTCCTGTGCACCTTGATTTATCAAAAGACGGAATAAAACTCATAAGTATTTCTGTTGGAGACATATTTATCTATATCAATAGACTTTTCTGTGTGAGACAGATTTGTTTATCAAGTCTTCGACTTTAGGTCGTAGCAACTCTTAGTTGTGGGTGAGATCAACTAAGGGAATCAAGTGCGTAGAATCGTGTTGGGGGTTCAGAGACGTAAGGAGCGCAACTGTACCTTGATCAGTGTGAGATTGGTTGGGTCTCAACTATATTCAAGTCCGAAGTTCATTGGTAGTAGGCTAGTGTCTGTAGCGTCTTAATACAATGTGGTGTTCAAAGCTAGACTAGGTCCCGAGATTTTTCTGCATTTGCGGTTTCCTCGTTAACAAAATTTCTAGTGTCTGTGTTATTTCTTTTCCGAAATATATTTTTATACAATTGAAATATCACAGGTTGTGCATAGTTCAATCAGTTGATAAATCCTACCTTGTTTGTCGGATAGAAAAACTTGATTGACACTTGGCATTGGTCTTTGGTACCGTCCAAGTCATTTATCATATCAATCAGGCTCGCAGATTTCTATCTGTTTGATTTGTTGATTGTATTGAGAAAGAGATATAAATTCTTTGATTTAATTCTTGATTGAGCTCGCTTTTAAGTTTGTGTTCTCGGAATTAAATTGGAGTTTAGTCCATACAGATTGCCACACGAGTTATTGGTGTGGTTATTATACCCGCTTTTTCAAATATATTATGCTAAAAAACAAGAAAGTTATTTTAGGGGTTGCAGAGTTTTCCTTCGAGGATCACAAGAAGAGAAAATGGGAAAATTTAATAGTAAACTATATAATTTTGATAATGGTCAAACCACCTTTAATTTGTATTAACAAATTTCATTAGTTTAGCTAAGTATATGCTAGTGGTTATATAAAATTAATGAATATGATTAATAATTAGAGTTTGAAAATGAAAGTTAATTTTTTCTTTTTGCAATTTAGAGTATCCAAATTTGCATGTCTAACTCGTTCTATGGTTGGAAATTCATGAACTCCCAGACGTAAACTAGAACTTACTTCTAGGAGCATATGATTTTCTAGGTGTAAAAAACTTACGTCCAGATCGACAACCACCAAAACCCAGTCACATTTAGGTTGTTACTTTTGGTCACTCCACAGTCACATATGGATGGCTTTCGGAGTAAGTATTTTTACGTCTATGGTTAGAAAATTTTTGACGAAAACTTACTTCTATAGCTAGAAAAGTTCTGATGAAATTAAGTTTTTTATGAGTCAGTTACGGCTGGGAGTTCATCGTTTCACAGCCGTAATAGTAAAAAGTATCCAACTTACGACTGGGAGTTTTTCGATTCTCATCCGTACATAATTTGTTTTTTAGGGTTAGGAATTCATCAATTCACAGCTCACGTAATTTGTTGTTTACGGTTAAGAATTCATCAATTCCTAGTCGTAGGTAGTTCAGAAACTGAAAATTGAATTCTATATTGTTAATCTATTTAAGCAATCAAAAGTAACACAAAATAATGGGTTTGTAGAGTCTTACTTAATAGAAATCATGGATGAAAGATTATCTGGTTATTGAGGTATTTCAACTTCTTGATTTATCAATTCATCATTTTCTTCATGGAGTTTAGTTATGAAGGGATGGTAATTTTGACAATTACTATGTACTTGGAAGCCTCCTATCCACATTCTGGACATTTGAATCAATATGCAGCTTTATAAACAACTTTCAAAAATGAACCGTGTTTTCAAGCATACACAAGTCTTTAGTGTTCTAGTGAATAAGTTATAATTGGATCACTAAATGGTAAAAGAACAAACATCTCTATCCATTTTTTTATAATGACAAAACTGCCCCCGTATCCTTTATTTATTTTTTCTAAACAAAATTGTTTACAACACACAAGTTTGGTTAGAACATAAAAATAAAAACCAGCCGAACTGGAGAAAATAAAAATGAAACTAGCCCAACCTCAATATTGTTCTTGTTTATGAACAATGCACTAATAGATTAGGTTTAAATTTAAAAAAAAAAAAAAAGGGATTTTATGACAGTTGCAAAGTGAAAATCCGCTGACAATTGAAACGAATTATTAGTCGAATTGCTCATTGTTATTCATTCTGAAGATGCTGATCAACAGTTGGATTGATAAAGAAACACGAAATGATGGTCGAACTTCATTTTATGAAGAACAAAAATGTTCAATTGTCCTATTTTTTGTTTAAATTAGCGGAACCTAAATTCGGCAGTTACATAGTGAAATTTGGTTGATTGCCTCTCACCCAAACCTAAATATGTTTTAATAAAAAAAAATTAGGTCCAGCAGATAACTTGTTAATCGAACTTCTGCGTATTTTTTATATACGAAAAGCACCGAATAAAATTATTAAAAAAATTAAAACATAAACTAATCGAAGGTAACTAACTAATTTACCTAGTTGTAGGACACCCATTATCACCATTTCTAGGATAGTATGATTTATCAATATGCCCCAGAACACGGTTATTCTATTTGGATATGTCATGATGGGGCCTCTAGAGTAAATCCAGGCTTGGCAGGTTATGGATTCACCGGGAGAAAATCTGATGGCACTGTCTTAGCTGCCGTGTATGGGGGTATGTATGGGAATTGCCACTAATTTCATTGCTGAGGTTTTGGCAGTTACTAATGCACTGAAACGGGCTTTTGAGGTTGGCGTTCAAATTGTTAGGGGTCAAATGGTTAGAATTCATTTTCATTCTCGTAGTTTAGTACTCCCTCCGTCACTAAATAAAAAAAAGTGACTATCACTTTTTCATTTTAGCTTAAAATGAAAAATGATAGTATCTCTTATTTAGGAACGGAGGTTTTTAGTATTTCATGTGGTTGTAATCTTTGGCAGTTGATGAGAAATAAAATTTTATGATCAAGTAAAAAAAGATATGTAAAAAGTTGGTTACAAAGTGCTTTTCATCGGAATAAAAACAATCCCAAAATGGGGCTTACAAGATGGCTCTGATTGGATGTAATCGATCAGAATAACATCCTGCGTCCACCAAAACTTTGTATGAATTCCTTTTCTTGTGGAGAGTCATTGTCTAGATACAAATACCACAGACTCCCACTCTAGACTACAAACTACATCCTGCATCCACCAAAACTTTGTATTAGTTCAACTTCACATTACATGAATGCAAAAAGGACTTTTAGAACAAAAACAAAGAAAAGGATCTGAAACTTACAGACGGGTTTTGGAGGTCGATGTCAAAACTGTTGATTGAAGAAGTCTCTCCCAAAACCTCAACCTGTTTTCCACCTGCAACGTCAAAGAACTATTTATTCACTCCACAACAAATTATCAATATTTGGTGGTGATACAAATGGATCAAGTAGATTACTACTTAACTGAAAACACTGCATCTACATCTATACCTCAACCTCATTCGAGGACGACATACTAGCCCAGAAAATATAAGGTATGGTCACCAGAACCATGTGCATCAAGACTACAATAGCATAAACATGACACTACACTTATACTGCCAGTGTTTTCTCTTTGACTTATTTGATTATAGTCAAAATAGCGTGACAAAAATCACCCGCTACTGGTACATAAATAAAAATTAATGCAGATACAGATCCAACATGCACCTTGTTCAATTGAAGCAAGAATCCCGTCTTCTGAGCACATCATGACAGGTAGAACCCGTGTTGATGAAGTGTTGCTAACATTCTGAGACTGCATGTAAGAATCATATTGAACCTCCCAGACCTCACTCTCAGAGGGTGAATTTACTCCCCCAACTTGTGCATCAACCCCCGAAAGAAGGATTGGCTGTTGTTGCCACCGCAAGTCCCATGCAAATATAGTACCTGATGAGCCTCCAACCTGAAAATAAATAAAAAATAATAAGCTATCTTGTTAAGGATAAGTTGCCAGTTTCTAGTCACAATAAAATCTCATCATGCATGAGTGGTCAGATTCTAGATTCTAGAACTTAGAAACCCATTGGGCAAGAATAACCATGCATCTTTCTTTCTCCCCACTAAGTCATACTGACAGCAAAATGCCATCGTGTTATGTATGGTTCAATTGATGAACACATCACACATCCTAAGATAACATCGTCTAACAAGTTCATGAAGTTACTGCAAGGAAGTAAGAGAGGTGGAAAAGGCATCTTACCACACAGACATGCTTTCGTGAAGGATGAATGTCGATTGAGTGTACAATCCCAGATTTACTTCTACGAGCCCTGCAATGAAAAATGCCACAAAAGGTACATAAGTATGAATATATTCACATAATAATAAGTTTCAAGTACAGTGAAATGGTACAGAACATACTCCATTCAACAAAATAAAATGTAATAGAACTTCTCGCTAACATTCTTCCATTCACATTTCACAGCAGTAATTCACAGCACTAAGGTACTAAAGGTAGAGGTGGTATTGTCCGAAATTCAAGTTTATTTTCCCCTTTTCTTGCTAACACCTTAAAGAATAATGGACAAACATCTCACATACTATATCGAACCCAAGTTGCTAAACAATATCTATTGAATCAAATGGGTTTGATATTGTCAAAACAAGTGATAACTGTTTATAGATTAAGGATAACACATCAATATCCACAGCATTTCTACTTCTCAAGTATCCAAAAGATTTCTAGCTCAAGGATTTTAGCTTAGATTTCCATATAAATGCAAAATCTTACTGAGTTATTCTATAGTCCTATATATTCAAATTGACTAATAGAGCACTCTCAGTAAACAAAATCATCTACAATTGAAAAAACCCATGAATATGAAGTTTTAATCTTACCAATCACCCTTGAGCTGAGAAACAGCACCACCTGGTTTTCTCTGATCCCACCATTGAAGACTAAACCCTAACCCACCAGTAGCAAACTCATAAGGTGAAGCCCATTTAACTGCAGCATACGATACCAATCCATGACTATCAAAAACCCTTTTATAACCCAGACTAGATTCACCAACATTAACCAAATTAACCCTCCCATCTTCACCAACAGTAACACATTCAGATCCAACACCATTCAAATCAATCCCAGAAATAGGTCCAACATGAAAATCTTTATCAGAAATAGAATTCTCAGATTCAATAACAACATTGAGTGGGTTAGTAAGTAACAAATTTAGAGAACCATCAAACGAGGATGCAGCCATTAGGGTTTTTGATGGAGTTTGAGAAACTTTAAGAGATGAAATTCTTGAAGAAGAAGTCCATGATGATTCAAGGTGAAGAGATGGGTTTTGGTTTGTTAATGAATGGATTTCAATGGAAGAAGAATCAGTATCTGGGTCATGGACTGCTAGTGAGATGAACCTATCAAAGGCTGAAGATGGAGATGGAATCCAACGAAGTGCGTCAATGTATTTTGATTGCGGGAATCTGTAGATTTTTGGAGACTCCTTTTCAAATTCCATTTCCATTTCTATTGCCATTTTTTGATTGATTGAATTCTGTGAAGGTTTATAAGAAGGTAAAGCTTCGGGGGGTTTATCAGCTTTTATGTAGTCAGACTAGTTGATGACCTGTACGACGGACAAAAAATAACAACAACAAAAGAACCATATTGGTGGGGTACTGGGGTTGCAAGTTGCAAAGAGTAATGGTGCTAGATTAGTAGCTAGGGTATGACTACCTTCTAAGAGCAGGTCTTAGATCACCTCCAATCGACGGTGAGAGTTTTATTTTCTTTTGACAAGTAGGATTTTAGATTTTCATTTAGATTAAATCCATCTCCAACAGTAGGTCTTATAAAGTAGGAGGGGTGTCAAAATAAATATGAAGGTCTTAGAGAAAGTCTTATTTAGACCTTGGGAATGACCTCCATGTCATTTTTTTTGACTATTTTTTTAATTATTATTTTTATATAAATTTTTCTAAAACCAATAGGAAAAAATAAATCACTTTTATCTTTATCCAAAAAAACAAATCATAAAACTAAGACCCCACACTACTGGAGATGTTTCATGAGAAAAACATTACTCTTTTTGCTACATATATATAACCCCACAAATAAGGACCTAAATAAAAACTCCACATAGGATTTATAGTACCCACTGTTGGAGATGATCTTATGGTGGAAGAGTTCCATCTTCCACGCCACCTCAGCATTTGGAATTGTGGATGGAAGCGCAAGTGTATTGGTGGAACAACAAAAACGCTAATCTTAATAGCACTAAGCGCTACTCTGAATAGCGTTTTTTAGCGCTATTCTGATTAGCGCTCAACGCTATTAAGATTAGCGCTTTTTCTCTCAGCCATTAGATTTTCAATGGCTCATTTTAAATCTACGGATAAAAAAAAATGATATTCTAAATAGCGTTGAGCGCTATTCTGATTAGCGTTTTTCGTCTTCTAGTTTGCTATCCTGATTAGCGCTTTTGGTCTTTTAGTGCGCTATTCTGAATATCGTTTTACGCTAATCTGATTAGCACTACCATGGATTCCACGGACCATTCCACGAAACCATGGAACACTACTTGGATTTTTCATGAAAAACACCAATTTGGAAGCCACTAGACTTGACATTCCACAATTTTTCCACACTTAGAATATGATGGATTCCACCATAAGACTTGCTCTAAGTCCTATTGGAGTGCTAATCTAGCAGCTAGATTAGCACTCCACGTCAGCTGAGACCACTGCCCAGCGTTGTTTGGTTCAGCGCTTTAAATCTCAGCCGTCATATCAAAAAATAAATCGCCCAGCGTTGTACCATTCAGCGAAAAGATAATTTTTGTAGCGCTGAACCATTCAGCGCTACTATCTCGCTGCTAGTTTAAGTGCGATCAAAGCTAGATGAGAGAACTAGTGTTAACAAATAGGCCACACTTTTTTTTTTGAATTGCAACACTTACCTGCTAAGCAGTTAAAACTAGCCCATAGGACTTAGCCTAACAAAATCCAAGTTTCTTGTTTATATCTTATATGGTTTTTGCTTTTTTGGGATCCTTCTCAAGTAAACTGGTATCCTCTGCTATACCGTGTGACCTTGTATATATATTGTCTTTATAAGCTAGCGTGTTTTTATAACCATCGGATAGTAACATATAATAAGTTTTAACCGTTGATGATAATTGAACAACTGTCCCTAACATAAATTGTAAATAAGCCCTCTATTATAATCTCCATGTATTACAACATTTTCTTATAAGCCCTCTTCATCATTGTCTCTTTGCTAACTAGGAAAAAAGTTTTCCATCATTATCCGTGAGAACCGGAAGCATTCGCAGATACAGATCAAAGAATAGTAGAAATGGCTAGGTAATCCGATGCCTTTATAGATTTACTTTCTTAATGATAATCTCCCCGCATAATTCCGATAATTCTCACAAAACAAATTTTGTATAAGGGATTGTTTGGTAACCATTATTTTAATGGATTATCAGCTTATAATCCATTATGCAGATTATAATAGATTTTATATGCGTTTGGTAACCATTATAATAATTGTTTATTTTAATCATAATTGAAAAAATCCATTATTTCCATAAACAGGAAAAAATTGTTTTGAAAATTTATTATAATCAATTATTTTTCTAAGAAACTCAAATTGAATTTTTTCTTCTTCTTTTCTCTAAACTATCGAGAGAGAGACAAAAAAAACAACACAAAATTGGTTAAAAAGACCAAAATCAATAATTCTTGGGTGAAAAGGATATTTAGATTTTGATATTGTTTAAATGGACAAAAATTTAAAAATAGTCAGGATGTAAACAGTTTCATCCTACCCATTTTCAAATACTTTCTTTTATTTTTAATTTACATCAGGATGCATCTAGTTTCATCCTTGCGATTTTTTAAGTTTAAGTCAGGATGAATCCAGTTTCATCCTTGCTATTCTTTTGGTGTCCATTTCACTCGTACTAATTTTTTACTCGTCCATTTGAACCATGTTTTAAAAATATTTGGACAAATGACCCATTTTCCGAAAAAACAACATAGGACTAAAAAAATATCATAGATCATTGTTCTTTCCTCTTCTTTTTGAGATCATCATTCTAAGATAATCAATTATCTGAAAAAAGTGTTTGAAAAATTTACTTTTAAAATGATTATATCAACATCATTTATCAATTTATAATTATCTATAATCATAAATAGATAATCATAAACTTTACCAAATAAGGCCTAAGGGTCTGCACGATTTGATTATGCTCTTTTGAGTTTAACCACAAAAACAAGTAGTACCCACTATTTGATTCTCCTCAAAAAATTCTAGAACAAAGAATTATTTGCACTTTGAATGTGTACACATATATCTCACTATCAGACACGTGTATATAAAAAGGTACGTGGAAAGCATGCAGGCCAAAACATCGAAGCATGATGCGTCACGAAACACCGAATAAACCCCGAGGAGTTACTTTATCTCATCCCAAAAGAGGAGCTAAGATCAACGGTGGAGAGAAAGTTAGCTGACACGGACTGACAGGGGCAGAAGACACTTGTCTGACACGAGCAGACCCCTCAACTACCCACATTAAACACTCTGAGCAGTGTACGTGTCGACCAACCTGTGGAACGAGCGAGGATGCCTCTGCGGGATCAAGGGGCAAACACAGACCTCCGCGTGATGGACGCAAGGACACAAGAAGATAAGGTTCCAACGGTCTTCAGAGATGGGTCCCACGTTCTAACCTTATAAATACCCAATCTCCACCAAGAGGATGGGGGATCGAAAATATCAGGAAGGGAAGGAGAGAGAGAGAAATAATAAGGGTAAGTTAATCTCTTAGAGGAGAGAAACATGTAAACCCCAAAAGTCATTCAACTATTCGTGTAACCGTGAAGAACATAGTAAAACAACAAACCCCGTGGATGTAGGCCTTAGTGCTGAACCACGTAAACCTTGGTCTTATTTACATTTCAGCACTTTACATTCATTTAGCTCCGTGCATGTTTGCTTATATGTTTTGTTTTCCTTAATACTTATATCCCATGCACAACGCCACGCATGGAGTTGTTGGATGAGGCCATGATAAACCCGAAGGTTTTGAGCCAATGAATCAACACCAGGGTACCATCATCATAATCTCTTTAGATGTTAATGATTGATTGTGAGCGTTCGGACCCCTCGTGGTTGTGTGCTCACAATTTGGCGCTAGAAACAGGGACTTCGTCCCGGTAAAAGATTTATCTTGTCCTGTGATTTCATTTTAATTTGGCATATGATTGCTCTGATTTTATCAGCTCGGACCGTATAGATCATTCGTTAACTGTATTATGTTCAAAAACCCACCTTTGGTCTTCGATAAGAGTTATTGTTCTAAGCGGGTTATTGTTCTAATCCATCGGATTTACAATTTTCGTAGTTTTTATACTAAGGATCCTTTAATAAAACTTAACCCGTATTTATAGCCTGCGGGTATTAATTCCCTCTTGAAAAATTGTATTTCGCCAACTAACCCGCTTCACGCGGATATTCCCGTTTCTGTTGTTTGAAATAACTTATGCAGAGAGAACGTGTTGTGAGTAAAGAAGGCAAGTTTACGCGAGATTTTTATCAACAAAAGGGCACGTGATGGAAAAGACGCAGGAAGCAGGAAAATCCAAAGCTTTGTCAAAAGAAACACCCAGGACAACCCCGATCATCACCCGAAGCAAGCAGAAAGGAGATAAAGCTAAAATGACCAATCGAAGGCAAGATACTGCAGAAATCACTTCACCCATGAACGCTAATTCAGTTGCAGCGGCGGCTCTCAGAGCAGCAACGATAAAGTACGGGGAGGCTGCGGTAGTCCCGAAGGCTGCGGAGGCTAGCAATACCTTCGCCATGAGTCAACTTAATCAACCAAGAGAAAGGGTGGATGAATCCAGAACATTCCAACCCGCGCACCTTCTAACCTTTGGAATGCCGCTAACAAATAATCAGAATCAAACCATACCGGCGGCTCTGGCACCGCAGAGGGGCGCTCACTCCAATTTGGAAACACCAGCAACCGAAGCTGAACCCCTGCCACCTTTAGTACAGACCATGGAGGAGGGCGGCACCACGGCTGTAGCGGCACGCGCTGGGACTCCCAATCAGGGGTCCAACCAATCACACCGACTAATGGCTGAGCTTGAGGAACTGAGGAAGAACCAGCAGGTTTACGCAGAAGCTGTAGCTCTGTTGGCCAGAGAAAATCAAGATTTAAAGGAGCGGATTGCTCTAAGCACGAAGACCAGCCAACAACTTGATGAAGCAAGCTCCAAAGCACCAGAGCCAAACCAAGACTGTAGAGTCGTCCTAGCGGCTAATGAAGACGCGACAAGGAGACGTAGCGTATCCGACCCGGATTATGACGATGGAGAGTCAGACGGTAATGAGCTGAAGAATTTAGAGCACCAACGCGCAATGGAGGAACTACGAGATGAGATGATGGCAGAGATCAGGCAATTAAAAAATAAACAAGGTGGGGGAAGGTTAGAAGAGGTCATGAGAGAAGCTAACTCCACGCCCTAACGCATCGCTTGGCCAACACCCCTATTCCACTGAAATGCCCTGTCCCGACGTTCGAATGCTATGATGGATCCAGCGACCCTGCTGCACATGTTCGGTACTACAACCGTGTCTTAGCTAGATGGGGTCAGAACGACGCCGTACTCTGTAGATACTTCCCGTCAAGCTTGAAGGGATCGGCGTTATCATGGTTTGATAATCTGCCACCAAACTCCATCCACTCATACGACCAACTCGCAGAGAAATTCTTAAGAACATACATGTACAACAAGACTGTAAACACCGGGATGGATAAGCTCTTTTCACTAGCAATTGGCTACAAGGAAACCACGAGGGAGTACACAAACAGATGGCATAAGATCTGCCAAGCCATAGGGAGCGTGGACCCAGTGGTAAGCATCAACTGCTAAATGGGGCTTAGACCGAATGAGTCCCCTATTTGTTGAAATTCACGGGAGCGTGCCCAAGACAGAAGGAGATCTCCGAATAATTATCGAGAAGCACGCTCGACTTGAAGAAATTCAACGGGAAAACCCGAGGGCATATCCGCAGAGGTCTCACCGCACCAATTCAGCGGAACAAACCAATGGGGCCAAAAGGGGTTGCTCAGATGAGAGACCTCACGAAGATAGGAAGGAACGGAGGGATGAACGAAGAACAGGCGACCGAAAATTCGAAGATCAAGTTTACACGAAACTCAACGCTAGCTATGCTCGTATCCTACGAGAGATCAAAGGGAGGGAAAACTTAGAGTGGCCATGGTCTAAGGGAAAGCAGCCCCCGAGATCCGAGAAGTCTAAAGATTACTGTGAGTATCACTGTTTCAACGGACACCAGACCGAAAAATGCAAGAACCTTAAAATAATGATCCAAAAATTAATTGATGCGGGAGAGCTCAAACATTACATACGAAAGGAGGTTACCGAGGACAGATCCAAACGAACCAAACCAGTCCAACTTCCGGAAGAAAACCGAACAATCAACACCATCTCGTGTTCCGAAGCCACAGGACCCTCACTCACAGCGCAGATTGGAAAAAGGTTACGGAAGCAATTCGAAGACCGCTGCGAGTTATATAAGGTCGATGGGATAGCGGTGGACGAACACGAAGAATGGATGGAATCTCCTATCATCTTCGATGCCGAGGATATCGAAGAAGATATGGAAGACCATAACGATCCCTTGGTCCTAACATTACCAGTAGCTGGATGTAACCTCAAAAAGATCCTCATAGACGGGGGAAGCTCTGTAAATGTCCTATTCTATGATGCATTCAAACGGATGAAGCTCCATGATGAACAGTTGATGACCTCTTATCACACCATCTACGGATTCAATGGAGCAGCCACGAAGCCCTTGGGAGACATCGTGTTACAGGTTAACGCAGGGCCCATGAAACTGGATACCCGATTCAGTGTGGTGGACACCCCTTCCCCCTACAACGCCATTATTGGACGACAATGGGTACACAAGCTCAAAGGAGTTGCGGCAACATACCACCAATACCTCAGATTTCCAACACCTGAGGGAATAATGGAGATCAAGGGAGATCGAATCGCTACGCGAGAGTGCCAGGCCACTCAGGATCATATCAACAATGAGCAAGAAGAGCAGCGAAAAATCCGAAGAGTAAGAAATCAAGAAACCGCGAAAGAGAAGCCGTAGACCTATTCCTTAAGGAAACTACAGGAAAAGGCTTGACGAAAGATGGTAATGTCCAAGGCTCGGAAACAAGTACCTCAACAACCAGCGAAGAGAAACACGCTAAATAGCAATTAAAGAGCGCCCCAGTCCTCGGAAACCCGAAGCCTGTGTTCACACCAGTAGAACCCAAAGGAAATCAACATAGGAACGGAAGAAGACCCGAAGATGGTCAAAATTGGGACCATCATGGACGAAGGAAGAGAACATTCCTTAACCAAATTACTTAAGGAATATGCGGATGTGTTCGCCTGGAAGTTAGGAGATATGCCGGGGATTGACCCAAAAGTAATCCAACATGAACTACGCATCAAACCGGGCACGCCCCCGTTCAGGCAGAAAATACGAAAAGTGGCTCCAGAATATCATGAGGCGGTAGAGAAACAGAACTTCGGAAGCTACTAGATGCAGGATTTATCAAGGAAGTCAAGTACCCTACCTGGATCTCCAACATGGTCATTGTTCCTAAGAAAAATGGAGGGGTTAGAATATGCATCGACTTTACTAATCTCAACAAGGCATGTCCAAAGGACAGCTATCCCCTGCCGAGCATAGATCAACTGGTTGAAGCAGTTGAAGGTACGAAGAGCTGTCATTCATGGACGGATATTCTGGTTACAACCAAGTAGCCCTGGCAGAAGAAGATCAGCCACACACAGCGTTCTATACCCCACATGGCCTTTATTGCTATACCAGAATGCCTTTCGGGCTCCGAAACGCAGGGGCAACATACCAAAGGATGGTCGATGCTATCTTCAAGCCATGGATTGGAGGAACCCTAGAAGTCTACGTGGACGACATGCTCGTCAAAAGCAAGCTGCGTAAAAATCACCACCAGGACCTGAGGAATATCTTCGAAGCAATGAGACAGCATCACATGAAAGTGAATCCGGAGAAATGTACTTTCGGTGTCACCTCGGGGAAGTTCCTCGGGTATCTGGTGACGAAAAGGGGCATCGAGGTAGACCCAGAAGATTCAAGCCATAGTAGAGATGCCGTCCCCAAAGAATCTGAAGGAAGTGCAGAAGCTCAATGGGTCCATAGCAGCGTTGGGCAGATTTATTGCACGGTCTTCGGACAAATGCAAACATTTCTTCAATATTCTTAAAAAAGGGAGCAGGTTCGAATGGACCGCCGAATGCGAGGAAGCATTCCAAAAAATCAAAGAACATCTAGCTTCAATCCCGATCCTGCAGAAGCCAGACCCTGATGAAGTTTTGGCACTGTACATAGCAGCAACGGAGGACGCAGTCAGCGCGGTATTAGTCAAAACCAATACAAAGGTAGAACAGCCTATCTATTACGTCAGCAAGACACTCAATTCCGCGGAAAGAAATTATACTAAGATTGAACAACTCATCCTCGCACTGGTATGGGCTACCCAAAAACTGAGAACCTACTTCCTAACTCACCTCGTCAGGGTACCATGCAAAGCACCATTGGAAGCAGTCCTCAAAAGCACGGGAAAAGTGGGCCGAATAGCCAAATGGAACACCCATCTGGACCAATTCAACATCATTCATGAAATTCAACATTCTCAGAAGTCCCAAGTCTGGCAGATTTCTTAGCAGACCTCCCCCTTGACAACGACGAAGAGATTAAGGGAATACCAGAAGCCGAGGAAGAAATCAAGGATCCAATGGATATCCTCGAACCTGCGAGTCATAGACAATGGGAAGTCTTTGTCGACGGATCTAAAAATAAGGAAGGAGCAGGAATAGGTATTGTCATTATCACCCCAACTGGAGAAAGGATTATACAGGCACTTAGATTGGAATTCAAAGAGCATACCAACAACATTGTTGAATACGAAGCTGTCGTACATGCCCTACGTATAATAATAGAGATGGGGGTAACCGATGTAAGGCTGACAAGTGATTCGCAGCTTGTCATACGGCAAATAGGGCTCGAGTATAATGTGTACGATGACACCCTTTCAGCTTACATGGCCTTGGTCCAAACATTGGCATCACAAATCCCGAACATTAAGTTCCGGCACTTATGCAGAAGGGACCTCAGGCACGCGGATGCCCTAGCATATATATCATCCATGCTGAGGGATAAAAATGCCGAAGGTATTAAAATAGCAAGGGTATACGAGCCTTCGATTGCATCTCAATTCTCCTTCGCTACCAATCAAGATGTGATGGAAGAAAATATCGAAGACCAGGTAGGAGAAGACATCCATAATGACTTTGATGAAGAGACATCCTGTCAAGAGCAAATCAAGACGAAGACTTCAGCAACGAAGATGACTGGAGGGTGACAATACATGCCTTTCTCGAAAAAGGAAGCTTACCTGCGGATCGGAAACAAGCTAGGAAGATGCTCTCCAAAGTGGGAAGATATGATCTTCGGGGGGGGTCCTGTATAGAAATCCTTCCTTGGACCATTACTACGCTGCTTGTCCCGGAAAGAGGGGCATCGAATTCTAAATGATATCCATTATGGTGACGCGGGGAATCATAGCGGCATGAGATCACTAGCTGACAAGCAAAAACGCAAGGATATTACTGGCCGAATGATACAAGATGGCGAGGATGTCCCGACGATGTGAAGAATGTCAGCGCTTCGCGAAAAAAATCCACGCGCCGGCAACAATGTTAAACTCTGTCGATAGCCCGTGGCCATTTGCAAAATGGGGCGTAGACATCGTCGGGCCTTTCATCGAAGGATCAGGGAAGAGACGATTTTTGATAGTAGCCACGGACTACTTCAGTAAATGGGTGGAGGCTAAGGCCTTGGCCAGGATCAGAGACGCGGATGTGTTCACTTTCATATTCCAGAACATCATTTGCAGATTTGGTATACCTGCTGAAATTGTATCTGATAACGGCAAGCAATTACAGGGAAAAAATATAGACATGCTCTTCGACACTTTCAAAATAAGAAAGAACAAGTCCACCCCCTTATACCCTCAAAGCAACGGACAAGCGGAAGCTACCAACAAGACCCTCGCCCTTATACTCAAAAAACAATTAGACGAGCATAAGGGAAGATGGTGCGAACAACTGCACAATGTCTTATGGGCATACAGGACAACACGAAGATCCGCTACCGGGGAATCCCCGTTTCTTCTAACTTATGGAGCTGAAGCAGTCATACCTACGGAAATCCTCATGCCAACCACGAAGACCGAAGCTTGGGAGAAAAACCTCACAACAGATATGATGTTAGAAAGGTTGGACGACTTGGAAGGAAGAAGGGAAGTAGCATTGCAAAAGATGGAAAATTATCAACGAAGACTAGCAAGGGAGTACAACAAAAAGGTAAAGCTACGGAATTTTGTAGAGGGACAGTATGTGTTGAGAACAATCCCACGGTATCAGCAAGAAAAGAAATGGGGAAAGTTAGCACCTACATGGGGAGGACCTTTTATGATCCACGACATTGCGGGTAACGGTTCCTACTACCTTCGTAATCTAAAAGGCGAGGTCCTCCGGCATCCTTGGAATGCTAAATGGCTCAAACCATACTTCCCATAGAAGCAACGCAGATTTGAATCTGCTTGGAGTGTACCAGAAGAAGAAGGGAGCCTGACCGCTCCACATGTTTCTATCTCTGGAAGAGGAATTGCAGACCTCAACTTATCAATCAAACAAGCTTTCAAATTATCAAGTCAGTGGAATCTACCTACAATATTGGGGAAAGTAGTTAATCTACAATCTCTCAGGGCTCCCCCATCAGTGTCCATAAGTGTAGGACCAGGGGGAAGGCACCCAGCAGAAAGAGATACCCAACCAATCTTAAGGCAACGGGTCGACGGAATGGGTGCGTAAATATTTTAATCCCATATCCTAGAACGTTGCCCCGGCCCCCACCGTCTGGGAATCCTCTGGCCCAGGATTCGCCAGCGGGGTGACAGGTCTCAAGACGATCACGAAGGTACCTTCCTTCAGTATCGCACTCAAAAACACTTAAAAACTTTTGTTTTGATTTTTCACAAATACTTAAAATAAAAACAAAACAACATTGTAGGTATATCAAGAAGAGGATTCATTTCATAAAGGGTGATTACAAGAAGTGAAAGGCCAAAGTCAAGGATACACAATCAAAAAATATTCCTTTTACAGGATCATCAGCAAAAAATATCCTTGTTACATGATTACAAAAAGTATAATGATGCCGCGGATCCTACAAAACGCTGCGATCTCTACCTAGTGGCGGCCCCATCGGCAGGATTATTCCGAAGACTTGATGGGACGCTCCCACCAGAAGAGGGGCCCGAGGAGCTGGGCAAGGCAGAAGGAACGGGACGACGAGGATAGTTCTTCACGAGACCATGTTCATTCCTTAGGCCAAGTTCTATCCTCTCCAGCATCTTGTTCGTCTCCTCAGCCAATTGACAACGAGCCTTGTGTTAATAACTGTTGTCCGCTGTTGGGCTTGGGATAATAACGAAGATAGCCGATTCACTTCTCTAGAAGCAGCACCAACGGCCTCCTCGCGGGTTGCTGCTAAATTCTTGAAGTGATTGGTCTGTTCTTCCTGCTGCGCTAAGGAAGATTGAGCCTTTTCAAGTTTTTCATTTGTGACGCGAAGGCGTCCCTCGAGCTCTGAAAAAGACAACACCACGGAGTTAGCGTAGAAAAAAAACAAGGTCACACTCGATGAAATGGGATTATACCTTCGACACAAGCCGAAGCCTCTTCATACTCATTAACAACCGCATCTCGCGCTTCATCAAGATGATCATATTCCGCGGATAATTTCTTATAGTCTAGTTGAAGGTTGGTGAGAGTAAATTGACAGGCATCTAATTCTACCTGCTTCATCGAGTCCATATGACGAAGGTGGTCGACCTCTTTATTTATCTCTGAGACCCCTTTGCTGAGTCTGTACATGCACACTTCGAGATTCCTCTCAGACTCAGCATGACGAGCTACGTCGGCACGAGACGCGGAAAGAGCATTGCTGAGAGCGTAGACTTCAGCACGAGCATCATCTCTTTCTCTGGCAAGACAGAGCATATTATCCTGGACCCCTGAAAGAGGAATGGATCGAGCCGTCTGTAATTCTTCTTCCAACAGCTGAATCCTAGATTCCAACAAGGAAGTACGCTCACGGGCTTCCCGCAGATTATCACGGGTCCACAGCAGTGTGCCATTAAATAAAGCACGATCATGGTTGTACAGATTTTGCATGTCGACCATCTGAACATGCCGCGCGCGCCATACCTCAGCCCGAGCATCCCATTTCTTAGCTTCACTCTTAATTTTCTCAACCAAATCTCTAATACGAGATTTTTGAGAACTCTTTCGTTTCGAAGCCATATCAGCTCGGGGACGCCACCCACTGGAGATAGGGTGGGGAGACTCAGACAGAACAACTAAGAGATAAAAGAATGACGACATACGGCGAGGGAAAAGAACCAAACCTGTGAAAGTGGAAACTTGGCTACGAGTTTGCTCTAACTCAGCGCGCACTGCAACAAGTTCTGAACGAAGATCAGCCTCTGCTTCACCCAGCTTTTCTTTCTCCTTAAGGCTTTTCTTCAGCTCTTCTATTTCCACCTCAGCCGCAGATAATTCCTTTTCTCGGTGACGAAGCTTAGCCTCGAGCTTCAGAGATTTCGCTTTGAAGAACTGATACAGCACGTGGTTACAATGCTCGCTCCTCATCATCTACACATCAAGATGACAAAACATTATTTCACCGAAGCGTCTGATCGTCACGTAGAAGTATGTACGAAAATTTACCTCCAGCACACGCTGCTGCGGAAAGCCATATTGATACCCGTCGGCGATAGCCATCATATCGGCAACGGAAGTAGGAGGCTCCGGCACGAGGGTAGCTTCGGGAACAGTCAACCTTTTTCCCCAGGCTTCAGACACCTGCGCCTTAGAAGACATCTCCATCATGCGACGGGTATACGCGGTTGATTCCTTTTCCCCAGCAACAACAGGAGCGGGATGAGAGACAAACAGAAGATTCTTTTCCTTAAACCAATCCATGATGGCGTCCTCACCCTCAGACGTCGGCGACTGGGGAAGACTATCGGCAGGCGCATCAACGACAGATTTTCCTTCTCTGACACGACCCCCTCAGCACGAATGTTGGCATGCTCCTCCGCGCCTACATGCACAGCAGGCTCCTCCGCACCAACATCTTCTACAGTAGCATCCCCATTACCATCACCACCAAGAACATCCCAATCATCATTGGGGGAAAGTAAAGAGAAGTCCTCGGGAAAATCGAGGGCTTCGTCAAAGAACTCCCCCGTGGAATACATCCGATCAAAAGAAAATTCTTGAGAAGTGGGAAGGGTATCCGCGACATCACCAGCAGGGACGGAAACATCCCCGATGACAACGTCATCAGCCACCACTTTGTTCCTTCCTTCATCACCAGCGTGACCAGCGAAGACCTCTTCTTCGACATTGATAGGGGAGGTACCAGTACGTTCCTCCCCATCTGTAATCTCGTCCTCAGCAAACTCTTCGTTCACTGGACTAGTAACTTCTTCTTGGGCTCAACCTCGCCCATCACCGTAGTAGAAGACTGCTTCGGCCTAATCTTTTTCTTCTTCAATACCTGAAACCAACACCACAAAAAGAATTATTTTTCCCGTCTGATGGAAGTTCTAAAAAAGAAGCGCAGCTAGAATCTGCGTACCTGAGCAGCTGAGATATTCTTCGGTGGGAGTATAGCACCGGAACCATCCTCCTCGTCTCCCTCTACGACGTCCAGGGCATAAGGAAAATTCATGCCCGCAAAGTTCAGACGCCAGGGGCAGAAATCTCCATAGCGAACAGGAGGAGATTCGCGCGGCTTACTATTCTCGGTAGGCCGCCAACCGCGGGGACCAGGAATCCAACCGTAAGCCCACGGACCAACTATCTCGATAACGGTGGCGTGCCACTCGTAGTCATGATCGCGCTTGATCCTCTCTCGCGCGGGGAAGAGTTTCCGACGACTGGACGCCTCCGTGCCAGGAACATACTTCAGCTTGGCATCGCTGACCTCATTTAACAGACGAATCTCGCCTCGAGGAGCAGGGAGATTCCGAAGGCTGACACTCCACGGCTTGCGATTCCTACTATTGACGTAATCACCGAAGGAGTTATTGAAATTCTCAGGAGTATACCATTCCTTCTCCATGGGATTGGGGACGTAACAAGTCATCGACGTTTCCCCCTTACTCCGCAGATAGCATTCCTTCAGGGCGCGGAGATAATTCCCCGATAGTTGGGATACGGAACGGCTGTGAGTATTGGTGGAAGAACCCTCACGACTAGCGAGCACGTCGTAGTAGAAGGAATCACCTGATTTGTACAACGGCAGCATCAGACCAGCTCGAATGCCCCAACCGTCGTTAACAAATGAAATTCATCGAACTCATACTTGGAGATAAGCTCATACGTAATATCATCCTCAGGGGCATAGAAACGAACCCCGAAGGCTTGAAGCTCATGCTTTTCCTTGAATATTTCAAGATCGATATGCTTGAAGGTTACTTTTTTCCTGCTAACAGAGACACTGCGTATCAAGGGAGCAGCCTCATCCTCCTCGGCGGGGCCGGATGAACTAACGAACGCTTCCGAAGCTTTTCTCTTCACGGGGGGATTCTTTGAAGATTCAACCCTAGGAGCTACCCTTCGTATTCTTCCCTTTAAAAGTTGGAGAAGACCGTAGATGATGCTCGGGCACTAACGAACGTAGAGGAGGAATGTCAAAAGCAACAGCGGGGCGGAGCCTGCGTACTCCTAGTATCATCACGAGGACGAGCCATTGAGCGATCAAAGACTCTTCGAACCAGACGGAATTATCGGAGGAATCTCTTCCCTAGAGGACGAGGCTTTCGCTCCAGAAGAAACTCGACTCCGACGAACATCATCTTGAGACTCTCGACGCGGAGGAGATCTCGATAACCCAGAATCAGGAGTCTGATAAGTAGGCCGCGGACGGTCAGACATGGCTGCGGAAAGAATAAAATCAAGAACAAGTTACAACAATAAAAAACTACCAAAATCAAAAAACACATCCATAGCAATACAACCACGATAACGTAGCAACCCTAAAATTAATATACATGCTCAAAATTTCACCCTCGAAGTAATGGCTTCCTTAATTTAAGATGAAGAACAGGGGCAAACTAGTATGCAAGCATCAGAAGAAGTTCTTCATCACAAACAAGGAACAACAGTAGCAGAAAATTCACAAATCAACACAGCATAAAACGGTGGAAATAAAGAAAAGAAAAACTTACCGGCAAAAACAGCAGTAGAAGAAACAAACAGGAGAAGCGGGCGTGGTTAATGCTAAGGTGGAGAGAATTTAAGATCACAGGTGCAATGAAGACTGACAGAAAATTTAAGATCACAGGTGCAATGAAGACTGACAGAGAATTTAAGGTCACAGGTTCAATGAAGACAGACAGAAAATTTAAAGGAAGAATGAAAACTGAGAGAGTGTTTAGGAAGAATGAAATTAAATTTTCTTTCTATCCTTAAAATACCCGAAGAAAGAGAAGAAAGGAAGGGAGGAATGGGAAACGTGCCCGTTACATAAGCAGTTAATGCACGAATAAAAGACGTGCCCAAGTATCTAGGAGAAGTTATTAGAGGAGAAGAATATGCGACGATAGTTTTTCTTCAAGGCACCCATTAGTCATTCAAGCCCGAAGAAAAGGGGCAAATTGTGTACAAATATATCTCACTATCAAACACATGTATATAAAAAGGTACGTGGAAAGCATGCAGGCCAAAACATCAAAGCATGATGCGTCACGAAACACCGAATAAACCCCGAGGAGTTACTTTATCTCATCCCCAAAAGAGGAGCTAAGATCAACGGTGGAGAGAAAGTTAGCTGACACGGACTGACAGGGGCAGAAGACACTTGTCTGACACGAGCAGACCCCTCAACTACCCACATTAAACACTCTGAGCAGTGTACGTGTCGACCAACCTGTGGAACGAGCGAGGATGCCTCTGCGGGATCAAGGGGCAAACACAGACCTCCGCGTGATGGACGCAAGGACACAAGAAGATAAGGTTCCAACGGTCTTCAGAGATGGGTCCCACGTTCTAACCTTATAAATACCCAATCTCCAGCAAGAGGATGGGGGATCGAAAATATCAGGAAGGGAAGGAGAGAGAGAGAGAAATAATAAGGGTAAGTTAATCCCTTAGAGGAGAGAAACATGTAAACCCCAAAAGTCATTCAACTATTCGTGTAACCGTGAAGAACATAGTAAAACAACAAACCCCGTGGATGTAGGCCTTAGTGCTGAACCACGTAAACCTTGGTCTTATTTACATTTCAGCACTTTACATTCATTTAGCTCTGTGCATGTTTGCTTATATGTTTTGTTTTCCTTAATACTTATATCCCATGCACAAACGCCACGCATGGAGTTGTTGGATGAGGCCATGATAAACCCGAAGGTTTTGAGCCAATGAATCAACACCAGGGTACCATCATCATAATCTCTTTAGATGATAATGATTGATTGTGAGCGTTCGGACCCCCTCGTGGTTTGTGTGCTCACATTGAATTTTTACATGTAACATGCCTATGATTAAAGGAATCCCGAACTGTAACTGCCTGTTCTTTTCGTAATTTGGTACCAAATCAGAAAAGGAACTGACCTAATTATTTTCAACTTTGTTAAAGGAGAAAAACATCAACAAGATCAAATCCAGCCTTTTGCGAATTACATACATTTCTTAATCTATTCAGTAATTTCTTTGACCGAGTTGATCGACAAGAAGAATGAGAAACCCTTTCTCCTCTATTACCATCATCAATGGAGCATGCCTTCGCCTTTTTTTTACCAAGTATTGACGTTGATGTTCAAATGTGTAATTGGAGATGATTAAATTTTAATTAATCATAACTGAATATGGATTTTTAGTGTTCTTCAATTTTGATTTTTGTGATGGTGGTGCTTTCCGCAAAGGGGTAGTGCAGGTGGCGGTGATAGTGGGTTCTCTTCCAAACTCGTACAGTCGACATGAAGAAGGGTTTAGATATAATAATAGTTTAATTTAGAGGACCTATTAGGAATTCAATAACAGGCAACAACTTTATAATGATATCGTGTACGTCCGTTTCATATCCAACGGCTGATTACTTGCTAGCTTATAAACCATCTCCGCACTATCGTGCGGGATAACACGACCCTAAAAGAATTATGAAATAATAGTCTCCTTTCTTACGATGTTGTTTATGGCTTAGACGGTTTAAATTAATTTGTGCTAATAAAATAAAATTTATCTGGTGAGTTAAACTAATTAAGGTTAGGATTAAGATTAGATTAGATTAATGATCTGATTTATAGTCAGTGTTTGAAAATGAAAATCGAATAGTTTTTGTTTTTGTTTTTAGATGGAGAAGTATAGGTAGGAAAATCTCTTTTAAAATTCCTAAAATTTAAGGCTTTTTCAATCCAAATGAATGATTCTAACAAGAGTTTTGAGATAGGTGATCCTCATCTTCCATATCAGATAAGATAAGATATTTCTCGCCTCTTAAGAATAATTGTGTTATGGATGTTAGTTAATCAAGAATTTTTAATCCACACTCAAACTCAACCTTGTTATGAACCTTATTGTGATTTTGAAGGACCAAGCTAAGAATATGAAGAAACAAATGCTCAACATAATGAGGCATACCTCTAACCTAACTCCAGTTACAATTTTGTTGCTTCAAATCGCATAAAATGCATAGAAAGTTGGATTTTTGTACTCTGAAAAACCCAAATTTTCAGTCGTAAGCCGTCATAAGACTCATAACCGAATCTTCCAATTTTATAAGTCTAAATAAGATCTGAATTAACTTAGTTTCTCTTATCCATAGTCAATTTGGACTAAACAAATGATCATGTATTTCATTAAGACAAAACAATACATTCAAACCAAAATAATTGACTTGCACAACTATTTTCTTAACCGGAAGCAATTGAAACAAACATAGACATTACAGCACCACAATTGCACCGAATTTCTTAAGCAAAAACACTTGATACCTAACAATAAAGAAGATATCAAACAATAAGCCAAATAAATTGACATAGTTTTTCTTAAACGGAAACAATTGAATCATACACACAAAAAATTGCACCGAAATTTTGTTAACCGAAAGAAAAATATATGCAATATAAACATGCTTTTCTTAAACAGGAAAATGATTAACTAACAAATTCGTTACCTCAAATTTCGCAGCCTCTTCTCCCCAGAAAGATATATTATTAAGTGCAAGTTCAAGTAAGAACTCTCCCCCAGAAAGATATTTAATCGGTTTTAACTAATGCGTGCCAATAGCAAAAGTTGAAAACCCGAAACACATACTCTATTCTAAACACAACTCATGTAAACATAAATTGATTCAACATATTGTGACTTTTCACATATGAGTTTCAATCAGAACACCTTATGATCCTTTGATAAATTCTACCAACATGGGCTAGAACTTAATCCCGCTAAATAAAAAAGCCACACAAACCATAAGGATTACATCATATGAGATCGAATATTAAGGTTAATGAAAACCGAAATGAGACATCCCATAAACCGAATTCACATAGCAAAAACATAAACATTCATTCACAGGCTATGTAATCAGTAACTATTACAAGAAAAAATTATAAAGAAATAATTTTACTCATAAATAATGATAGTTTTATTCAAAGATAGACCTTATACAATAATTGAAGCAAATGAAACATTGATGTCTATTTTTCTTTTCTAATCGCGTGTCTTGTGAAGATCGCTTTCGAATTCTGGATTCAAATTCTTCTGAGCCTTTCAAATAAAAAGTTTGTTTATCTCGAACAATTGAGATTGAAGATCAGCAAGTACTTCTTTTGGATCCTTTATCATTATCTCATGATGCCTAATACAACTACTATCAGTAAGAATTTGTTTTCTCAGCGAATCTTGAAGATTATCGGGTTGTAGGAAATTTTGAGTTTCATTCATAACCGATGCACATAGTGCCAAATCATCTAGAGATGGTCCTTCTTTCACCGATTTATCCACTGAAGGAAGATAGTCTTCTTTCGGACAAGAAGACTATATATATAATTTGGTTAACGAAAACCGAATATATTTATCCCAAAGGTAAAATACATCGATCATGAGATTATTGTTACCTAATAAAAGAACAAACTTACAAATTCTGCCCAGATTTTATGCCTCCTCATAACAGATTTTGGGCAACAAGTGAGGATACATTTTTCAACTCAATCAGTGTGTGTTGAGGTGAGAATTAATCTCACCACATGTAACAAAAACATCCTTAGGATGATTTATATATGAACACAATAGGTTGTGTTTCTCTGTGTTCATTCTTTCTCTTATTATCCAAGAGTCTGCAACTTCCTTTCCGGATCTAATAAACCCATCAGCCTTCAAATATTATATGCCCTTACGAAGTACCTTGATGAATTTATTTTGTTGGAGATTCCAATAGAAGTTCGCAGAGTGACTATCACTTTCACATAAAGAACTTAGCATATTGTCAGAAGATTTTGAAAGCGAATTACCTTTTCCTTTGTTAACTTCTGACAACTTTGGTTGATTAGGAATGTCAACCAGTTTCTCTTGTTCAGACTTTGCCTCTTGAGTTTTATCTGACAAGGATTTTCTAAGGTTATCAAGTTTCCTGTTTAACTTTAGATTTTCCTTAATCTCCAACTCAAGTTTACCAAAACAGTTCTTTAGGAGTTGATTAGACTCGCTACATAGATCACTGTTAGTTTTGGAAAAAAGTGCATTGCAACTTGATATTCCATCATAGGTTTTCTCCTATGGAATATCATCTAGCATAGTAACATAATCCTTGTTGCACTTATGCGCCATTTTGCTAGAACAATATTTTTCCATATGTCCGAACCTATGGCACTTGAAACATTGGATTTCTCCATTAGATTTTTCATGACAAAAAGATAATGCATCAGGATTTGATTTATTTTTCAATCAAACATCCTTAATCCGTTGTGTTAGGAGTATAATTTTTGAGTCAAGCTCTTTTTTAACAAGTGTTTTATCCTTTTGACAACGTTCCTCAGTCTGATTTATACTTACTTCTTTCGGAGATTGATTAGTATTATCTGAGATATCAGATCCAACATTTATGTTCTTCAGCAGAATTTACCTATCAAAGATCTTGAACTTTCCTACAAGGGAGCTTCATGAAAGTATAGAAAGATCATTAGCTTATAGTATAGCATGTTTCTTAGACTCGCATCTGGATGGTAACGATCTGAGAATCTTGCATACTATTTCCTTTTCAGGTATAGTCTTTCCAAGTGAGAAAGAAGCATTGACAATCTCAGAAAATTTAGAGTTAAACTCCTCGAAGGTATCGTTATCATCCGTTCTAAGGAATTCCCATTCAGAAGAGAGGGATTGAAGATGAGCTTTTCTTTTTAAATCATTCCCTTAAAATACAGTCTCAAGAGTATCACATGCTTCTTTAGAAGTTTCACATGAAGAGACATGATGTAAAAGATCATGACTCACTGCATGTATTATGTCATTTAAACCATCTGAATTCTTCTTTGCGATAGCTCTTTCTTCATACGTATAGAACGATAAACGTTTGAACTCAGTTTCCGAATATTCCACTTTCGATCATTCATATCCTTCTTCGATTAATAGCCAAGTATTAAAATCTCAGGATTGAAAAAAAGATCCCATAGCATATTTCCATAATGTGTAATTTGTCCCATTAAATCTTGGTCGTACGTTAACTGAATCAGCCATTGGATTCAATTCTTATAGGTTGGATCGCACCAAATACAGATTGTTAGATCTTTTCGTGCTTTCCTGCTCTGATACCAATTGAAAAGACGAGGGTACCCAAATATACACCATATTATTTTATTTATCCACCTATAAGTCCTCTACCGAAAGTGATTGTCTATGGACTGAGTCGAGACAATACAATAAATCGATTCACACTTCGTGTGATCGTCTATGTATACGAGATCGAGACAATACGACAACAAGAAAACTTGTGTGATTGACTACAGATACAAGATCGAGACAATACAACAACGAAGTATGATACTTGATAATAGGTTCAGACTTAACCAAACTATATAGGATCACTATCAAGTAATGCAGAGTTAAGTTTGTGTATTTTATTTTTAATTATAATAACAATTATAATTGCGGAAATAGAAAAGTAAAAGAAACAGAAAGATTTTATTAACGAGGAAAACTGCAAGTGCAGAAAAACCTAGGGAACTAGTCCAGAATTGAATACTCTCAGAATTAAGACACTATACAAAATCTACACCAACTTCGTATAGTTGAGACCAAGCAACTACCCCTAGGTCACTTAGTTTCCTCAGTATCCCTGCACTTCCGACTGTAATGAGTGGACGCAGTGGAACAATTCCTTTGGATCGTATTCCAAACAGTAAAGGAACAACAAATCTGTTTGGTAACTCTTTCGATTCTTTCAAGATAAAGATATCTCAAGTCATAGGCAAAGGCTCTTCCGTTTAATCTAATAAACTCCTTTTCCTGGTTAGATCAATCTATCCAATAACTACCAAAGTAGTCAAGTTTAGATTCGCACTCAATCAAAATAAATCTCAAAGAGATATATTGAGAATGTCGATCTCACGCAACTAATCAATCGAATAAATATGATTCTAGTTGGATCCCAGCCGATCAAGGTTTGTGCACACCTAAAGACATGAGAACTAAATTAGAAATCTTCATCGTCTTCAAATCTTCTTTAATCTTCAATAAACACCTGCACAACACCACTTGAATCTCTTGTGAACAATCACACACAAAATGGAGTCTGTTAACAATGGATTATCACAAGATGTTTTTAGATCTACAAACAGTTCTAAAGATCACGTCGATACTTCGATCTAGTTTGAGTGAATCTTATATTAGAAGAGAAGATTCTCAAGAATAAATAAACTAGGTGCAATCAAAGTTTCAACAACCGTTAGTCAATCAAATCAATCGAAAACTAATAACACTGGAATTATCTAGTTTCCCACCGACGGTACTCGTAGAGCTTCTTGATCCCACATAAGTCTTTAAACGATCGTTCGTAAGAGATTTCACCTAACTAAGAAACTTTCCTCTCCGAATAGACGACTCCACCAGAAACAACAAGAATAAAGTCTTCCTGGCTCTTAGGTAGTTATAGACCAAGGATGTTTGGGCACCAAGGAATTTCCATAACTGAAAATATTCTCAAGATATGCAATGAATAGCGAAATTCGGTTTTCCTAACTCCGATAAATTCTTGTCCAAAATTTCCGAAATCTCTCAATAGAAAATCTCCAATTAGTAAATGCACATTACTAATTTTTATTCTCTAGAGATATGCATTTACTTTCTGGTAATCAAAGCATATAAAACCAAAAACCTTAGGATCTCCTTGAGTACTGAGGAGATCCTAAGATTATTCATATGATAAGAGTTATTGTACGTGTTCAAAGTATGTTGACATATTTTCACTATAAATCATTATTCATATTTACATGGATTTACATTCTCGGAATCGGTTATACCATACTTCCAAACAAGCTTGGAATTGGTTCACCTGTATTCCAAGATTATTATGTAATTGATCAAATATCAAATCACATACATGGGTTCAATCAGTTCTACCAATCATTAGGATCGGTTATACCTCAATATGGAAATACTTGTGACCGGTTACATAAGTTATCAGTACCAGTTACATCAGTTACTAGGATCGGTTACATCAATTACCAGGACATCTTACCATATTCTCATGGTATTGCTTGTGATCGGTCACACCAGTTACCGAGATCGGTTACACCAATTACCAGGACCTGCTACCAATTACCAGGATCGATTACACAACACTCTGTGATTGGTCACACCAATTACTAGGATCAGTCACACCAATTACAAATATCGATCATACCATCTCATGATGATTACTTAGGATCGGTTACACCAATTAATAAAAACTAGTCATACCAAATCATTAGTCAGGCGTTGTGATTAGTTATACCAAGATACATAACAAAGTTATGATCGGTTCTACCATCTCACACATATTGGTAATCCAAATATTTGCAATGAATAGTACTAATAAACCTAGTGATTTTCCTTTCGATTCATAAAACAAGTTCATGAATGTACTTCCTTTAAACAAATGTAAAACATTGTTTCCTAGGATGAAATCTTCACCATAACTCATTCACATAATCATAACAGTATATACAAAATTATGTCGATGTCATATCACAAAGTTCAAAAGATAAGCGTTACACTTCGTAGTCTAATTCTCTAATACTATGATCATAAAAATATGACCATGCCACATCACTAGAGCATTATACAATATGTATAGTATATACAGCTCCGCAGTTATGTTTTCAATATAGCACGAATTTAAAGATACGTTAGGAATGAAACAGTTCAAGTCAATATTACTAACCTCGAGAGGAAATATGATGTTGTCGTTGTAGTTCGCTTCTTCTTCACATTCTTCAGGTCTTCGGAGTAATACTTGTATGCCTTGACATTCCTAGACTTTCTAGTCTAACCTAAACGGATTAGTTGACTATAATATATAATCAAGCGACTTTAGATGAGTCTTGACACACTAAAATATGACAACCAAACTTGAGATACCAACATTTGGTGAGTTCAACCGAGCTATGCTCTAACAATTACCCTAAACATTTACAATATATATGTATAGTCTCTTAGTCAATTTATATAATACCAACGAAATCATCCACCATTATTGTCTCACTATAAACGCTAATTTGAGTAAGAAAATGTATTTGCACTTAATTCCAAGGTATTCACTGAAGGGCATATGATCCTAAGCTAAGGGGTTTTACAATCTTCCCCCTTAACAAAAAGGATTATCCCTCGGAATCAATCTACGTTTACTAATCTAAAATTCACATAGTGCCTTATTGTGGTCCAATTAGTCTGCTAACCGTGTATTAGTGTACTAAATGTTTGCATCAACATTTCCCAAAGTATATAATCATCTGAGCAATATAAATGCAACCCCAATGTCATTGTATCTTTCCATGCAAAGCAACACATATGCGACCCCTCGGTCATCGCAACTTAGGAAATTAGAACCAACCAAAATTAATGCACAAAACAATCAACACTCACTGGCATAACATAAATAAGCAAAACGTAGAAATAAGTGGGTTGGAAAAAAAATACCTTCCATCTCGACAACATGTTCACCATCACCATGAGGTAATATAGCATTCATTCTGGGTTTTTCTTTCCTTATTGGTACTTCACGACGTTTCCCATTATTCTCAACTCCGTATTTATTTTTATTTGGACAATATGGAGATTTGTGTCCTTGATCGTTACAAGCATAATAAGGCCCTCTAAACACGTAAGTTTTCTCATGTCCTCCGGTTCTTAGTGGTTGAGGCACTTGAGCTACTTCTCTATGGTAAATGATCTTCTCATCTGCTCGTGGCTTCTTCCAATTATCCCTTCCAACATCATTACGTTTCTCATTCCGCTTAGGTTCTACTTTATTTTTCCCAGCTTCTTGGATGCTCAAACAATGTGCCCTAACACAATTCACCACATTGGCATAAGTATCAAAACTAGGATTTCCAATGATATGGCGAGCGATCCCACCATGTAATCCACTCAAAAACCTTTTGATTCTATCAGCTTCTATAGAAATAAGATGAGCATCAAATATAGACAAACGATCAAACTCACACTCGTATTCAAACACTGTTTGATCTTCCTTGTGCTTTAGTTCTTCGAACTTCCTAATCATAGCTTAACGCTCGGCTGGCGGAAAATAGTGTGCAAGGAACAACTCTTCAAATCTTGTCGAAGTAACCTCCATGGCGTCCACCGTCCTTTCTATTGACTCCCACCATGTTGTTGCATTTACCTCCAATAAGAAAGCGGTCATTCTCGGTTTATAAGCCCCAGAACAATCAAACTGATCTAGTATTGTATCCACTTTTGTGCACCACTGATGTGCTTCAGTTACACCTCCCTTTCCTGTGAACGAAGGGGGTTTCATCTTTAGAAAATATTGGTAATACTGAACCCCAAGACTTCATGTTTCTCTCTACAAATGCAGGTCCATTCATTTCTGGAGGTGCCACATTTTCCGTACCTCCATGTGGACCATGCCTCTGATCTAATGCCGCTGTGATCGCAGTATTCAGCATTGTTTGAAGGTTCTCTAATGTAAAGGCGTTGGGCCCACCCTCTCTTCCTTCGGTATGAACAGATCTAGAGCCACCCATGGACCTAGTCATATGAGATCGAGAGCTACATGTGGGCCTAGTCTCATCTTCACTACAAGATCTACTACCAACATTATGTGAGCTACTTTATGCCACAGAATCCTTAACAAAATCCTCACTCATTCGGCCACGACCATGGCCTTAAATATTACGTCTACCGCGACCATCCATCCTCTAAGAATGGAAAGATAAACAAGAAAATATCAACACATATTTAAACAAAGAAAACAATCAGAGTGCTCCTAAAACTCGTCCCTAACATGATCAAACAAGACTCTACACCCGCTCCCAAGGATTTATGTTACTAGGGATTTGATACCACTTTGTAACGCCCCACTTGGAATTCTAGGTCGGCCTCCTTAAAATCTCAAGTGTGGCATACTCATGGACCACTTTACACACTCAAATCGTCAAGCCAACAAATAGTGATCGGGCTATTGTATGGAGAACATTGACAACAATCCATAAATAAATGAATTTTATTTAATAAAACTGATAAAAGTTGTGAGGTCTAAGTTTGGTTGGTTTGATGGAGTTTTGTTCTTTTATGCACTGAGTGTTATATTGTTAATCATTAAAAAGATGTCTGTAAGGATACTGCGATTTGTTTGAAGAAAGCGCACGAGAAACCTTACTTTGTTGGAAAAATTAACAACATTCGTAAGAACAGCTCTATTGTAGCTGCAACTAAGGAATCTACCTCTATCAAAACTCCTGCAGTTAAAAAGATTCAGAAAAAAATCGTCAAATCAAATGTGTTCATCCCCCAAAATATGGTGACCTTATCAATTTAGATTCTTTACTCAAAGGTGAAGAGATTTTATCTGAAGAAGACAGTCGACTTGGCAAACGTCAAAGAGCTGGTGAAGCTGCATCTCATATCCCCCTGCTTCTGAGATTTCCTCACACAGTAACATTATGATTCCAATCTCTGCCCCTACAACTACTCAAGTGATCACTACTGGAAATAGTCAGATAACGCAATCACTCAAGGGGGGTCAGGCTTCACACTTTCTTTTCACTTTTGTTTTTCTTATACTTATTCTGCAATTTTGTTTTCTTTGTTCACGTAAACTATTTGTTATTCTCCCTACATTTAATTGCTTCCCTCAGTCATTACTTAGAAACCCTAAGTGCATTAAATTTTTCCATGCAAACCCTATATTAGCTAATAAGTTTTCATTTATATATCGTTTTAGGTTTTTTAAGCCAATTTTTACATTGCTTTGTATAATTCAGTTGTACAAGGACTCAACACCCTTGCCACCAGAGATTATCTTAAGGACTTAATTAGATCCCAAGACCCTGATATCATCTTTTTATGTGAAACCAAAATCCATGAAGACAAGATGCAAATGTTGTTAGCTCCTCTTAAATTTCCTAATATGAAATTTCTTCAACCCATTGGCCTGTCTGGGGGATTAGCCCTTTTATGGAAGAATGGTTTCATTTGTAATGTAGTTAGCTGTAAAGATAATATAATTCATGCTGCAGTTCAACGTGATCCTAGTCAACCTGAATTGTTACTATCTTGTATGTATGGATACTGTGATTATTCTAAGAAGAAAGTTCAAAGGGATTTTATCAAAGACATTAGACTCAATATTTCTCAACCCTGGGTTCTTCTTGGTGATCTTAATTTCCATATTCTAGATTATTCTTCATCAACTTCTTCTTCAGGTGATGGCCTTGTTAATTCTATCATTCAGGAAGTGGGATTGCAAGATTTGAGTTCTATAGGCAGAGAGCATACTTGGTCAAATAATGACTTGGGAACTGGGAAAAATATATCAAGATTAGATATGGCTTTCACTAATGGTTCTTGGAGTCTACACTTTCAAGACTCTAAACTTCTTCATTTAACTCAGAATGGAAGTGATCATTGCCATGTGATGTTAGTGACTGATTACTCTCAGCCAAAACTTTGGAAGCCTTTTAAATTCTTTCAGACTTGGATTCAAGATAGAACTTGTGCCGCTGAAATTACTAAGGCTTGGGAAAAATCAGTTCAAGGCTCTCCAAGATACAAGCTCATTAAAAGGCTTCAGTTCACCAGGATTACTTTATATAAGTGGAATAAAACTAATTTTGGAAACATTTATCATAATGTGGATAATCTCCAACAAAAGCTATCTGCAATACAAGCTATGCCTTTTTCTCCAGATAATACTTCAAAAGCTCTAGAAGTCAGTCAAGAGTTGGATAATTGGCACAAGATACAACATGAGTTCTACAGGCAAAAGTCTAGGGACAACTTTGTAAAAGATATGTATTACAATACTAAGTATTTCCATACTTTAACAAAGAGTAAGAGAGCTATAAATAACATTGATTCTTTAAAAACAGATGATGGAACTTGGTTACAATCCAGAGGTGATATTTCTAATTTGCTTACTCAACATTTTAAGAATATAAGTACTTCTTAAAATACTACAATTGAAGAACAATATTATGCTCATATTCCTACTCTAATTACAGAGGAAGATAACAGTCTACTTCTTTTGCCTTCATCAGATGAAGAAATTCATAAGGTTCTCAAAAGCGTGGAGAGTTGGTCTGCACCAGGGCCTGAAGTATTTCAAGCTGGCTTTTACAAGTCACAATGTAATATAGTTGGTAGTGATGTTTGTGACATGGTGAAGAATTTTTTGTAACTAAGTTCCTCCCCAAACAGCTCAACAAAACTTACATCTCTTTAGTTCCCCAAAAGAGTAAGCCTTGCACTCCTTCTGACTTCAGACCTATTGGGATTTGCAATACATCTTACAAAATCCTTTCTAAGATCCTAGTATCCAGAATGAAGCCATTAATGGAAAGAATCATCTCCCCATATCAGGCTGCTTATGTTTCAGGAAGGCTTATTAATGATAACACCATTATAGTTCATGAAGTAATTCATTCAATGAAAAGAAAAGAAGGTGAAGGAGGTTGGCTAGCTTTAAAACTTGATATGTCTAAATCTTTTGATATATTGGAATGGTCTTTTCTACTCGAGGTTCTTCAAAGTTTTGGGTTTTCTGAAGATTGGTGTCATCTTATCAAGGAATGTATAAGTACTACTTCATTGTCTGTTATGCTAAATGGCTCTCCATGTGAAGAATTCTCACTTACTAGGGGAATTAGACAAGGACACCCTCTTTCTACTTATCTTTTCATCATTGCAATGGAATGGTTCTCTAGATTTAGAAGCTCATAATTCAAAAGAAATCATAGGAATATCAATTGCAAGAGGAGCACCACCTTTAAATCATCTTCTTTTTGCAGATGATTGTCTCATTTTCACTCAGGAAAATTTAACCAGTGTGAATAATCTTCTTCAAGTTTTGAAGGACTTTAGTTCACAATCTAGTCAGGTTATAAACTTTGACAAATCTTCAGTTCTTTATAGTACCAACATGAATCTATCTGTGTGTAATACTCTCAGCAATATTTTGGGAGTTCAATGTATGGAGGAAAATGAGAAGTATTTAGGGTCTACTCTAATTATTGATAGATCTAAAGTGAAAGCTTTTAAAGATATTCAATTGGCTTTTGAAAGAAGACTTGGAATTGGCAAAGAATTAATCTACATCAGGCTGGAAGAATACAATGGTTAAGGCAGTGCTTAATGTTGTTCCCATGTATCAGATGAGTACATTCAAGATTCCTAAGACTCTTCTCAAGAAACTTGATACATTGCAAAAAAAATTTGGTGGGGCTACAAGTTAAACTTAATTGGCTGGCATAACTTGAGTTTATCCAAGGATTTAGGAGGATTGGCTTTCAGGGATTTGGAGATGTTAAATCATGCACTCCTCACTAAAATAGCATGGAAAATCTTTCAAAACTCTGATCATCTATTAACCAGGATACTTAAAGCGAAGTACTTCAAGAAATAGGAGTTTTTACACATTGAAAGAGAAATGAGTAATTCTTCATGGACATGGAAAGGGATTGAACTTGGTCTTTCTATAATTCAACATCATTACAATATGGAGGTCAACAATGGTAAGAGTACCAAAAATATTGATTGATAGATGGATCATAGGACTGGATATCAAAGTGGAGCCTCTTCACCCTTCACATATGCAGTATGAGTTTGTCAGTGAGCTGATTTTACCAGATCCCAACACTTGGAATGTCCATCTTCTCAATATTCTGTTTTCTCCAGTTATTGTTGACAAAATTCAACATATGTATCTTTCCCTTGATGAACAGGATATTGTTAGATGGAACCCTTCAAAGGATGGAGTATTCTCAGTTAAGTATTCCTACAATAAACTTACTGAGACTAGAGTACAAAATCAAGTTGCACTTAATGATGTTCCAACAACAGTCTAGAAAGCAATCTGGAAAATGAACTGCCTCATTGGGTAAAAATTTTCATATGGAAGTGTTTGAATATATAGTTCCTACAAGGGTGAGACTGTCTCAGGCAATGCAAGATATTGAAACTCACTGCGAAATTTTTAAATAAGAGAATTAAACCCTCTTTCATATACTCATCAGTTGTTCTCATGCTCGGGCGATATGGCGTGCCCTTAATATCAACATTGATCAGATCATTAATCAATGGCAGACTGTTAAAGAGTGGATTATTTCTTGGTTTCAAAATAATCAGAATACAGGAAGTGAAGATATTAATAACTGGAGAAAGTTGTTAATGGTAGGGAGTTGGATAATATGGAAGGAGATGTGTGACTGTGTTTTTCAAGATAAAACACTCAACCCAATTCGTATTGTTGATAGGGTTCAAAATCAGTTGATTAGTTACAGTGCTCCTACCAAGGAAACTTCAACTGATACTTTAACTCACACTTCTGCATTATCTGAGCATACTACTAACACTTTTACTTGCCTGTAGGATACCAAACACGACCTAAGATCCTGCGGTTTATAATCCTTAGGGCATATCCACTCATTGCCAATTGGTTTTGAGTTGGATGCCAATATTCTAACAGTTTTTCCTCCTAAAGTTAACTTTTTTATAATAGTAATTAGTATTTTTGTCTCCATTTCTAAGGTCCTCATCTTTATTCTCATATTTCTAGAAGTATTCTTCCACATCAAAACAATAGTTTAGTATGTGATCAAGTTTCTGAATTTGTTGAGCAAGAGCATGTCCATTACCAGTAAAGAGAGCTTCAATTTGGGACTTGGTTTTTGAGTGTTTATATTACCAAATGTAGAATTATTCCAAAGTTTAAGAGCTACTTTGTATTATACAGACTTTTAATGAGTCTATAAGCATGAGAACCGCGTTCTAAAATACTCCAATCGTTGTTAATAATCTCTTTGCATGAGTTATCTCTAAACCAAGCTTTAGTCAACCTGAACGGTTTATTCGTGTCATTTTGTGGAAAAGCGGGGGTACAACAACCACACCCAATATTTCGATTAGCAATCTATATGGACTAACTCTAATATACTTTCAAGAGAATCAACTAGACTCAATCTTAATAAAGTATATCAAAGATCTATATCTCTCTTTCTCGATTCAATTCTCGCTCAAGCAAATAGAAATCTGCGAGTCTAATTGAATACAAGAGAAATAACTTGAACGATACCAAAGACCAATCAAGGATCAATCAATTTCAATCAACAACCAAAGGTTTAATTTCCCAATTGATTGATTCAAACGCACAACCTGTGATATTTCAGTTATAAAGATAAACAATATAATGCGGAAAAGAAATAACACAGACACCACAAAATGTTGTTAACGAGGAAACTGCAAATGAATAAAAACCCCGGGACCTAGTCCAGATTGAACACACACTATATTAAGCCGCAACAGACACTAGCCTACTACAAACTAACTTCGGTCAGGACTGTAGTTGAACCCCAATCAATATCACACTGATCCAAGGTACAGTTGCGCTCCTTACGTCTATGATCCCAGCAGGATACTACACACTTGATTCCCTTAGCTAATCTCACCCACAACTAAGAGTTGCTATGACCCAAAGTCGAAGACTTTAACAAACAAATCTGTATCACACAAAAAAGTCTACGGTAATAGATAAATATGTCTCCCGTAGAAATACCTACGAGTTTTGTTACATCTTTTGATAAATCAAGGTGAACAGGAACCAATTGATAAACCAGACTTATATTCCCGAAGAACAGCTCAGTATTATCAATCACCTCACAGTAATCTTAATCGATGCGGCGAAAGAAGATATTGTGGAATCATAAACGATAAGACGAAGATGGTTGTAGTTACTTTTATATCTTGCCTATCGGAGATATCAATCTCAAGCAAATCGTTACGATTATAGTCAATACGATAGAAACTGCAAGATCAGATCACACAACTACAAGAAAGTAGTATCGGTCTGGCTTCACAATCCCAATGAAGTCTTCAAGTCGTTAACCTACAGGGTCTCGGTAGAAACCTAAGGTTAAAGGAGAATCAACTCTAGCTTATACAACTAGTATCACACAGGAGGTGTGGAGATTAGGTTTCCCAGTTGCTAGAGTTCTCCTTCATATAGTCTTTCTAATCATGGTTTGCAATCAATGTTAGCTTAGTAACAAAGCATTCAATATTCACCGTTAGATGAAAACCTGATTAGATTCAAGCCAATATATTTCAACCGTTAGATCAAAAACTTAGCTTGTTACACACAAATTAAATGCACGTTTTAACCATACCAAACATGTATATTCTTTGGTTCAACAGTAATTAACCAAATTGTTAGCCATATGATCACTTTCATATTAACGATGTTCTTCTTTACCATAACTAGTTCAAATGACTCAAATGAACTAGTTAGTGAGTTGATCAATTGCTTAGATCTTATATAATTATACAAGACACAATCGAAGCAAAAACGATTTGATTCACTCGAATCGATTCATGAACTTTATAGTCACGGTTTGAAAACTTGCATTCCTTAGTTAATATAAGTATGAACAATCGTTTTTAGAAAATAACCAACGTGGACTTAAGTACCCGGAATAAGTTTGTAAACAATTCACAAACTCCAACAGATTTTCTCGGGACGAGAACCTCCGACAGTACGCGGACTAGGTACGCGAACTGGGTTCGCGGACTCTGTTCCGGTTTTCCTGAGCAACAAAGTACGCATACTTTGGTTCAAGGAATAAGGACTTATACATGTATGAGTTACCACACAATGCTTATATCCAAAAATGGTTATATAATCTAAACTCTCATCTCAATTATTGAAACATTCTTAGAGGACGTTATATAGTTGTTGTTCACAAACTATTTTTCGTCAAAGCCATTTCAAGTAATTGAAACATAATATGACTTTCGTCACTAGGTAAAGATGAACTTGGCCAAAGGGAAAGCTTACCAACACATATTTCTAGAAATAGATAAGCGAGATAAACTCGACATGAAATAGAAAAGGTGTATAATCAAAGTCTATATAGCAAAACGAATTTTGTCTCAAGATAGGAGATAGAGTAGATAGACTTTTGAGTGATAGATAAGTTCAAGTGTCCACATATATTTTAGTCGATGAAGTTCCACCAGTTCCTTGAGTAGTTCTTCGTCTTGTATGATGATGGCCATAGGGTTCCTGAACTCAATTACACTTTCTATCCTAGTCCGAGACTTAGCTATAGTAGACTAGAAATCAAGACTTATAGTTTTGATCACTAGCATTGACAAACATGCTTGAGATAGCAACGCATGCGAGTTCGACCAAGCAGTGCTCTAACATTTTGCATTTCAGATGTAACAAGTATGATGCAAAATGATCACTTCTTAGGGGGATTAGATGGAAAGTGGTAGTAGTAGGATAGTTATTCATGAAGGTTACATTGGCTAAAGTTCTGTCTAGTCTTTCTAGAATAATTTCCTGACCTTTTCTTGTATTTGTCCATGTAAATGCATTCTCTCGAAAAGGTGAACTATGCATATGATTATGATTATGATTATGATTCAAAGATTATTGAGTTAATCAAGTTGAGATTGCGACAATAGATTTCCACCACTTTTTTCTTATTAGGACAGAAAAAAGTTAAGGTCACCTATGAAAATCCAAAACAAGATATTCTGCGTAGCTAAGTCACTCATATACTCTCACAGAGAAATTATGCAGTTGTTATCTAGAGGCCCATCAAAAAGTAACCAAAGAAAAAAAAAATTAGCATCCATTATACTTTCATCCAAACTCAGGTTGCTAAATCAGAAAGAATTTGACTATCTAACTACCACTGAAGAGATTTTATGGAGTGAATCTCTGAAATCCTAGGTGGCATCATTTTTATTTAATACCCAAACTGATCTGAAATGCTATAATAAGAATAACTAAATAAGCTACAATCAAGTCCATACAAAATGTTGGAAAAAACTAATATGATCTTTCATAGACCATGAGAGATTCCAATCCTTTATGTGTGGCACATCGAAATTCATTAACAAAATAACTGCAATTTGTGTAGGCATCCATAATACCTTTTTATTTGAATTAGGTATAATTAATTTCACAAAAATGACTTTTATATAAAAAAAACGTTCCCTATTAAATGTACGTAAGACTTATAAATCCTATAATTTTTTATGTTTATGAATTACTATGATTTTGTAAAAATCAGAGTCGCCAATATTTATAAATTCACATGCAACCACCCAAAATCTTTTACTTAAAAAGTACCTCCTTAACTCAATAAATCTCAATGGACTAACTCCTAATTTAATAGGCCCTTAGAAACTTTGAAAATGAAAAATGAAAATGCTTATGGATTTGAGGACCCCTAATTGCTTATGAAATCACATAGAATCTTCCATGTTCTTATGATAGACTAATTTTGTATATTTTGTATTGGTGCCTTTTTATATTCTATCACATCTAGCTTAGAAATAATCCAACAACAACAACCCCAAATTCAGGCCAATTCAAATTTAAACATTTAACTATAGGAATTGCTGCTAACCAGTTAGATTATGATGTGTTTTCTAGATAGTGGTAAAAGTGGTTCGATTCTCAGACTTGCGAAGGATATTAATTAGACTTAAATTCTAATATTAAAATAGAAAACTCACTAAAAATTATAGAAAACTCCATCAAAGTTGATATCAATATTAAAAGAACACTGAGGCTAAGATTCCACTATTTTCCAAGTTCAAAGTGATTTAATCCAATATTTAATTCATGCAATTTTTTCGTTCAATTTGATTCTAAATTATTGCAACAAGTAGATTATCAAAATAACAAGTGTAAATCCGAAGCATAGAACATCAAAAACCTAGGTCCAAGCATGCTCCATCAAAAGAAATAACAATTGCTTAACAAGAATCATTCAAACAATTTTCACTCAAGGAAAAACAATCATAAAAATAATTGCGATAAATAAATAAATAAGAATATACCACTTTTTGTTGGAAAAATAGCTTCCTCTATCGCCTCAGAAATGGGGTTTAGCTCCTCATATTAGTCACTTGCTCAAAATACATGTTTGTTGCTCAAAAGTTGATTAAAAAGAAGATAAGGTATAAAACAACGTGTTTGTAACGGATATAATTGTTACGAACCACTGTTACAAAGTACCCTAACACAAAACTGTTGCGAACTCTGAATAATTGTTACAGAAATTGTAACAAACTGATTGAATTTGAAAGAAAAGGCCACGGATTCTGCGACTGTCTCTTACTGTTGCTCTGAGTTCTTCTTCTTCCTCTCGCCTGTATCTCTGCAACTTGGTGTTTTTGTGCTCTGTTCTGTTCTAAACTTCCCCAAAGTGAACGTAAGTCTTCTATGAGCTATCCCAACTCCTTTTATAGCCCACAGGTCGATTCCACTTCAAGAAATCTTCGGCTCTTCTTATCTTCCCTCCACCTCAAGCTTATTATTTGCTAGTCCTCGAGCAAATCAAATCCAGAAAATAAAATCCTAACTCACTGTCGCAGGCATCGTCGATTTCATTTAGCGTATGCAATAAGCCTTTAAACCCCTAGGTATCCCTAGTGGCCGAGTTATAGTCTCGGGAGGGCTTACCAGAGGTATACCCACAAAACCTTTACTCCAGATCCTAGCTATCTACGCAAAACCTTGGAAGGCACTAAAGAATCTCCTTGGTTGGCATACTTATTGACTACAGGAGGAAGTACCCTGATGCGAAATTCCAATTGTTGTACACAAGTTTGCACTCAAGTATACTAAAATTCATATATAAGTGACAGTGCTCTACTCAGGTAGTCGCACTATGGACATCAATATCCGGAGTCAAAACTAATCACATGGATAGATCAAGAAGATGGATATAGAAAAACATTGATGGTTTTGATGTTTACTAGGTGAATGGTGTTTCTCATATCTGTCTGAAGGCCTCCGCTAAAATGAACCTATCCTAATGGACTGAGATACTAGTCTGACTAATATCAACACACTGGCATATACAAGGGAACCAGTGATTGATAATCCTAACTCTAGGTCAACACACTGGCATATACAAGGGTACCAGTGATCGACTTTATTGAATTTATTCTGGTTGGTCTAATGGTCTGGTCTCAGTTTTTTTTTTTTTTTTTTTTTTTTTTCAATCACTCTAATTCACACCTAGCATTGGTAACAACTTGAATCGTGAGCCCCACCTAATCACTTAGAGAAACATAGTTTAAAAACAAAACAAAATAAAAACAGAAGTGAAAAGGACTCAACAGATATTGAAACTATCATGTTATTTCTAACACCTGAGCTCTGTGCTTTTATGAATAGACTCTTTAGATGTTGCCATCTAGTCAGATTGGTTCCCTCAACTCCTACAACCAAAATGCTTCCATCCCTTAGATTGGTTAGTGCCATCCTTAATAGGGATAAATTTCTAGGCTCTGGAGTTTATTATTGCAACGAAAAGTAACAAAAAGTTCTACCCACCCCCCAAACTTAAATCTAACATTGTCCTCAATGTTTCTATCAAGAACAGTACAAAATATAAGTAACATGAGGAAATAGTAAAGAGAGAAGTCGGAAGATAGTACCTGGGTGAAGTGTAACCAAAACCTACAAAAATATACAACATACAAACCCGCCTCGATGGTCAATCAAGGTAAACAGGTCCTCCAGAGGGACCTCCTCAACATCACCTGTAGAAAGGTTCTAAAAAGGGCTTCAATCGCTGACCGTTAACCTTCGAAGAACTACTACCATCTGGTGTCTCAATCTCAACAAAGAGGGAGGAAAACCATGAGAAAAATATACGGACCACAAAAGGACCGGTCCCCGAGAGCGCAACTTCCCGGGGAATAGATGCAAACGAGTGTCATACAGAAGAACTTTTTGACCTGGAGAAATGACTTTCGTAAAATATTCCTATCATGTACAAGTTTCATTTTGTTCTTATACTCCTTAGCACTATCGTATGCATCTCTACGAATCTCGTCCAACTCATTGAGCTGGAGTTTCTTGAGCTCCTGCCTTGTCAAGTGAAAAGTTTAAGTTCTTAATAGCCCAATAGGCTCGATGCTCTAACTCAACGGCAGGTGACATGCCTTCCAAACACTAAACGATAAGGTGACATTCCAATGGGTGTCTTAAACGCAGTACGGTAAGCCCATAAGGCATCAGTAAGCCTCGATGACCAGTCTTTCCTATTTGGATTAACTGTTTTCTCTAGAATACGTTTAATTTCCCTATTGGAAACCTCTACCTGACCACTAGTCTGAGGGTGATATGGGGTTGCTACTTTATGGGTAATACCGTATTGTTTCATTAAAAGAGCAAACGGTCTATTACAAAAGTGTGAACCTCCATCACTAATTATAGCTCGCGGCGTACCAAAACGTGTAAGTATATTCTCTTTCAAAAACTGGACTACGACCCTGTGGTCATTTTTTACACGGAACCGCCTCAACCCACTTAGACACATAGTCTACAGCGACAAGTATGTAAAGATAACCAAACGAATAGGAAATGGACCCATAAAATCAATGCCCCCCACACATCAAAGACCTCAATCACTAAAATAGGGTTCAAAGGCATCATATTTCTACGGGAAATGGTTCCTAACTTCTGGCAACGCTCACAAGAAACACAATGACTATGGGAATCTTTAAACAAAAGGCCAGTAAAATCACACTGCAAAATCTTAGCAGCAGTCTTCTTAGCACTAAAATGACCCCCACATGCATGTTCATGACAAAAGGAGATAATACTAGACTGGTCACTCTCAGATACACATCTCCTAATAATCTGGTCCGGACAATACTTAAACAATAAGGATCGTCCCAAAAGAAATGCTTAACCTCGGCTAAAAACCTAGAACGATCTTGTTACCCCAATGTTGAGGGGTTCGACCAGTAACAAGATAATTCACTATATTTGCATACCAAGGTGATTGGGAAACAGAGAACAATTGTTCATCAGGAAAGCTATCCCTTATAGGAAGGGAATCACTAGGGGAACTAACAACTAGCCTAGACAAGTGGTCTGCTACTACATTTTCTGCACCCTTTTTGTCTCTAATGTCTGGGGAAAATTCCTTAACAATAGGATCCATCTAATCAATCTAGGTTTGGTATCCTTCTTAGATAAAAGGTATTTCAAAGCAGCATGATCTGTATAGATTATGATCTTAGAACCTAATAGGTAGGACCTAAACTTATCCAAGGCAAACACGATGGCTAAAAGTTCCTTCTCGGTAGTTGTGTAGTTCATTTGGGCATCATTCAGAGTTTTGCTAGCATAATAAATCACATGAAGTAATTTGTTTTCTCGTTGTCCTAAAACGACGCCTATAGCATAATCTGAAGAATCACACATAATCTCAAAGGGTAGGTTCCAGTTAGGTGCCTGGACTATCGGGAGTAGTGAGTAAAGTTTAAGCTTCTCAAAAGCCTCTAAACAAGCATCATCAAAGACAAACTTAACATCTTTTGCAAGCAAATTGCAAAGAGGTCTAGAAATCAAGCTAAAATCCTTAATGAATCGACGGTAAAAACCTGCATGCCCTAGGAATGACCTAATATCTTTTACGGTTTTTGGGACCTGTAAAGTCTTAATAAGGTCAACTTTGGCTTTGTCTACCTCTATACCCTTTGAAGAGACGATGTGCCCTAACACAATTCCTGATTTAACCATGAAATGGCATTTTTCCCAATTAAGCACTAAATTTTTTTCCTTACACCTAGTCAACACTAATGTCAAATGATGCAAGCACTCATCGAAAGATGAACCAAACACTGAAAAATCATCCATAAAGACCTCTAAGAACCGTTCTACCATATCAGAAAATATGCTCATCATACAACGCTGAAAAGTTGCAGGGGCATTACATAGCCCGAAAGGCATGCGTCTATACGCAAAGGTACCAAAGGGACAGGTAAAAGTGGTTTTCTCTTGGTCTTCTGGGGCAATAACGATCTGATTATAACCGGAGTAGCCATCTAAGAAGCAATAGTGACTATGTCCAGCTAATCGCTCTAGCATTTGGTCGATAAAAGGAAGGGGAAAGTGATCCTTCCTTGTGACCTTGTTCAATTTCCTATAGTCAATACAACACGCCATCCCGTGGTCACTCGGGTTGGGATTAATTCATTATTATCATTCTGGACTACAGTGATACCTGATTTCTTGGGGACAACCTGAACAGGGCTGACCCACTTACTGTCTGAAATTGGGTAAATAATACCCGCATCTAACAACTTAAGCACCTCTTTTCGAACTACCTCTTTCATGTTAGGGTTCAGTCGACGTTGCATCTCCCTAGAAGGTTTGGAGTCTTCCTCTAAATGAATCTGATGCATACACACAGTAGGACTTATACCCTTAATGTCTGCTATAGTCCACCCTAAAGCTTCCTTATTGTCTTGAAGTACATTTACTAGCCTACTTTCCTGATCACTATCCAAATCGGAAGCTACAATCACAGGTAAAGTCTCAGATGGGCCTAAAAACACATACTTTAGAGTATCGGGTAGTGGTTTAAGGTCCAACTTTGGGGGCTCTTCTAAAGAAGGAATTAGGGTAGTCTCAGAAACTGGTAACGGTTCGAACCTAGCTTTCCATCTATCAGTGTCTAACAGGGGTAGAATCTAATAGAGCATTCACCTGTTCAATAGTGCTATCGTCGTCAAAATCTAAACCAAAATGGGATAGACAACTTTCTAATGGGTCTTCAGACAAATGTTTGGTAATGACTCCTGAACTAAGGCTTCTATCATGTTCACCTCTCAACACATGTGTCATCTAGCTCATGAGGTTGCTTACTGACATTAAAAATGTTCATCTCCATAGTCATATTACCAAAAGATAAACTCATCACACCATTTCGACAGTTAATGATCGCATTAGACGTAGCTAAAAATGGGCGACCTAAAATCACAGGTATCTGGTTCTCTGGGTCAGGGACAGGTTGGGTATCTAGGACCACGAAATCCACTGGATAAATAAACTTGTCGACCTCAATAAGAACATCCTCGATAACACCTCGAGGGATTTTAACAGACCTATCAGCTAACTGCAGTGTCATCTGAGTAGGTTTTCATTTCACCAAGTCCTAGCTGTAAGTATACATGGAATGGCAGTAAGTTCACACTGGCTCCTAAGTCAAGTAAAGCTTTTTCTACCCGGAAGTTACCTATTGTGCAAGCAATGGTAGGAGAACCTGGGTCTTTGTACTTTGGAGTTGTGGTGTTCTGAATGATTGAACTTACGTGACTAGCTAAAAAGGCTTTCTTATGGACGCTAAGTTTTCGCTTTCGCGTACACATATCCTTAAGGAACTTGGCATAAGCAGGAATTTGCCTAATTGCATCTAATAAAGGAAGGTTTATGGTAACTTGCTTAAAAACCTCCAATATGTCATTAAAGTTCGACTCCTTTTTTGTTGGTATTAATAGTTGGGGAAATGGGGCTCTAGGCATAAAATCAGACCTTTCAGGAACCGAATTCACATCATCAGAAACTTTATCAGTCTCCTCAGCTACTGGTCCTGAGAGGTGAGATTCTGAGGGGTGAACTACAGTATGTTCACTATCGGGCATGGTTACCTTATTGTCTACAACTCTACCACTCCTAAGGGTTCTAACAGCATTCAATTGATTCGATGGTTTTGCACCTAATTCATGAACTCCTCTAGGGTTGGGTTGTGTTTGACTAGGAAACTTACCTTTTTCTCTCAAAGAATCACTTATCAGACCAACCTGGGTTTTTAACTCGGAAATAGCCTGACTATTTTCTTGTCCTATCCTGTTACTAGCTTGTAGACTCTGTTCTACGGATAACTGAAATTTTGCAGTTTGCTGAGTTAACAAGGCGAGAGATTCCTCTAAACTTAGGATTTTCTTATCTGACTGATTCTGAAACTGAGCTAGTCCTGAAGGATTCTTAGTATAGCCAAAACCTGGGGGAGCATTAGAATTACTAAACTGACCTTGACTTTGGCCCTTAGACCACGAAAGGTTCGGATGGTTTCTCCAACCAGGATTATAGGTTTCTGAATATGGGTCAATCTTTTGACGGTTATCAAATCTAGTGTTATTATAAAGAGCATTGGCTTGCTCTTCAATATTCTGGCCTTCCCAAAAAGGCTCCACTCTACCACTAGTCTGGCCCACTTCTAAAGCTTCTAACCTTTTTGCTATAGCAGCAATTTTGGCATCTGATTCATAGCCTCCTTCTACCCTATTAACGTTTCCTCTACTTAAAAGAATTGTTTTCTGGGGTGCCCTACTATTTTCCCATTGCTGGGTTTTTTCGGCGATTTCATTAAAAAATTTCATCGCCGCATCAACAGTTTGGTTTTCAAATCCACCAGTGCATAGAGACTCAACCATGGTCGTTGTGGAATAATCTAAACCCTCATAAAGGATCTGAACTATCCTAACCTTTTCTAAACCATGATGAGGACACTGGGATAATAAATCATTGAACCTTTCCAAATACCTATATAAAGATTCTCCCTCTTGTTGTGAAAATGTGCATATTTGCGTCCTAATAGACGATGTTTTGTGCCTAGGTAAAAACTTATTGAAAAAGGCAGATGTAAGTTGTTCATATGTCTCAATTGACTCGGAGTCCAAACTATATAGCCATGACTTGGCCTTATCTTTCAGGGAAAATGGGAATAACCTAAGTTTCAAAGCATCATCATCTAAGCCTCTAATTCTTAGAGTACTACAAATTTCCTCAAAATCCGTAACATGGTAATAGGGGTTTTCATTTTCTTTCCCTAAAAAGATTGGGAGCATCTGTATGGTCCCAGGTTTCAGTTCATAGGGTGCCTCCGTTTCAGCTAACTTAATACACGAAGGACGAGTAGTCCTAGTCAGATTCAACAAAGCTTTTAAAGTTGCCATTTCTAGCACTATCGGAATATTAGGGATTGACTCCTCAAGCGGACGTTCAAAAACGGACTCTTCAAAAATCGTACTTTCTAAATTGAGGTAATCGAGACATTTAGAACTACTAGGTTTCTCTTTAACAAATCTACCTAGGGCGTCTCTTTTACGTTCAGGCATGCAAAAAAAAATAAGGAAGGGGATTCTATTCAATCACAAAGAAAGGTTGACTCAACCAAATCAAACCTATTGATTTCTAGCAAACAAAAAGCATGATGGCTCCACTTAGATTGTTTTTATACCAGCTTCTAATCCTTCGAAAGGGAATTCGTTACAATTTAAGCAAACCCCTATGGAATCAATCCGAGTTAAAGTAAGTTGAATAGAGGCGAGGGAAGCTCCGTGGAGGTTTGATACCCAAGGCCTCACCGGTATTACAAGGCGGCGCAGTCACGCATTCAACTTACAGAAACCGTCAAGAACTTCGAAGTATGCTTAAAAGAGTAACCAATATTTTTCGAATGACTTTCCTGTTAAGCTCGTTACCCTATCGGTCTCGTTGTAGTCAAAATTTTAGGCTTAGGTTCGCGTTTGGTGTCGTTTTCCTAAGGCGGGCAAGAAGAGGACGTGATGAAATCCGAACCCTTATCTTGTATGGCCAGGCCTTTCCCTTTACTAGAAAATTAAAGTCCGTATTCAGTCCTCAACATATAAGCATACGAAAGAAGACAGTAACTCGCTGACAGGGGATTCACGAGTGTTCAGAATCTTACCTCCCGTTCCATACGGGGGATGAATCGGTTGTAGTCGACTCGGGACACTGACTCCTATGTCAGTGTACGAACCCAAGGTGCAGAGACAATATCGTAGTTGTCCTCCTTCTCTGCAAACAGTTTATATTTAAAAGTACCCTTCTGTAGGGTAAAAATAAAAATAGTGTCCAAAGTCCAAAAGTCCAAAGTGTCCAAAAAGAAAAGAAAAATTACAAAAATAATAACTAAGCCAATACAATATATATATATATATATATATATATATATATATATATATATATATATATATATAATATAATATATTCTAAAAAACTGTCTTCTTTTCCGTTCTTTTCGCTTTAATCTTTCGCTCCAAGTCTTTTACGAAATCACCAAACTCCTTGGCTCAATTTTCTTTATGATCCAAAACCTGTAGACAAAAGATAAATACCAAAAAAACGTAAAATCGAAAAAAAAATTAAAAAAAACGTAAAAAAAAAAAAAAAATCTAAAACCCTAAAAGCAAATCCGCGTCGGCGGCGCCAAAAATTGATGTGTTTTGTAGATAGTGGTAAAAGTGGTTCGATTCTCATACTTGCGAAGGATATTAATTAGACTTAAATTCTAATATTAAAATAGAAAACTCACTAAAAATTATAGCAAACTCAATCAAAGTTGATATCAATATTAAAAGAACGCTGAGGCTAAGATTCCACTATTTTCCAAGTTCAAAGTGATTTAATCCAATATTTATATTCATGCAATTTTTACATTCAATTTGATTCTAAACTATTGCAACAAGTAGATTCTCAAAATAACAAGTGTAAATCCGAAGCATAGAACATCAAAAACCTAGGTCCAAGCATGCTCCATCAAAAGAAATAACAATTGCTTAACAAGAATCATTCAAACAATTTTCACTCAAGGCAAAACAATCATAAAAATAATTGCGATAAATAAATAAATAAGAATATACCACTTTTTGTTGGAAAAATAGCTTCCTCTTTCGCCTCAGAAACGGGGTTTAGCTCCTCATATTAATCACTTGCTCAAAATACATGTTTGTTGCTCAAAAGTTGATTAAAAAGAAGAGAAGGTATAAAACAGCGTGTTTGTAACGGATATAATTGTTACGAACCACTGTTACAAAGTACCCTAACACAAAACTGTTGCGAACTCTGAATAATTGTTGCAGAAATTGTGACAAACTGATTGAATTTGAAAGAAAAGGCCACGGATTTTGCGACTGTTTCTTACTACTGTTCTGAGTTCTTCTTCTTCCTCTCGCCTGTATCTCTGCAACTTGGTGTTTTTGTGCTCTGTTCTGTTCTAAACTTCCCCAAAGTGAACGTAAGTCTTCTATGAGCTATCCCAACTCCTTTTATAGACCACAGGTCGATTCCACTTCAAGAAATCTTCGGCTCTTCTTATCTTCCCTCCACCTCAAGTCTCAGGATTTCTTTCATTTCCAAGCTTCTCTATGTCTTCTGTTTTGTTGAAACTTCTTCTAAAGATAGCAGTAAATCTTGCAGAGTGCATATCCTTCCAATCTCACTACGTACCTTCCACAAATACAACCAAAAATTCCCGCAATATTAATCCTCCCCTGTTTTGACTAAAGTCCGTGTAAATTTCTTTTTATCGAGCCTCAAACACATACATACCCTGTTTTGAAATATCCAGCCCAAACCAATCGAAATCCATGAGAAAGTCCGAGTAAAACTCTCCCTATTTCCGTAAAATAGAAACCCATGATATTTGCCTCCCTATTTCGACTAACACCGAGTTAACAGCCCAAGTTTCTTGATTTAAACAAACATACCATGCCTGTTTACTCAATTCAAGTACGTACCAACGAATTTCTCCGATTGAATCTCTTTGGAAGTTTCCCATAGATTGAACCCTAAAATCTCCCGTAACTGGTTTTGTTTCCCGCCAATTCTTGTTTTTTCAAATGAAGAAGATGGTCGCCCCCTATCCAGAGTAGGGGTGCGATTAGCAGCTGCCTGGAAATGGGATGCCCCTTAGTAATAAGGTTACCCCTTATCCAAAGTGAGGGTCCGAATAGCAAATGTCCTCCTATGAAGGCAAAAAACACTTTTCGAGACAATTTCGCCGCAAAATCTTATTTTTTCAAAAACACCTACAAAAACATAAAAAGCCAAAATAAATACAAAATCGAGCACTAACAATATACATAATTGAGAACAAAATAGACACGTAAATGCGTCTATCAGATTACGTTGGAAAAAGTGAAAGAAAACTTACTGCATTTTAGTAACACTTACTGCGCAATATAATTTCAAATAACCGGTTAGATTACGTTGGAAAAAGTGAAAGAAAACTTACTGTGCAACATAATTTCAAATAGAATTGCTAAAATGACCTAAAAAACTTAAGTTGTCACTCGATCTGAATATATTATATGAGAAAAAAGCCAATAATATATCTAGAATCACTAATAATGAAGAATGAGACAGCGATAATACTCCATCTGTTCCATTTTAGATGGTGGTTTAGAGAATTTTTCTAGTTCCACAATATTTGAGGGTTTTCATATTTTTCTTTAAAACATCCACTAAACCCTTACGTTTTTTGTTGGAACTATAAACTTTTATTTTAAATGTAGTGATAGTGTTTAATGTTCGAATACTTTTATCCATGGTATATATGGAAAAAATTTATACCTCTCTATATTTCTTAAACTACGTGAAACATTCTAAACACTCCTTTAAAAAAACAAAGGAGTAAAAAGCTTGCTTCACTTTTTGCTTCAGATAATTTTGGCTAACACAACATGAAAGCTTATAAATACAAAAATACTTTTAACTCACTAATAAAGGAAATATACAACATTTTGAAGTATTCATGGTTGTTTGTTTCATTTACAAGGGTGTTAGACCTAATTAGACTCTGTCACAGTTGATAATAAATTCATGCATTATAATCATAAGCTTCATATTTTATTTTGTTATGTGTTTTTCATCATTATTGAAGTTGATCAAACCTTCATCCATATTTGGGAACAGAAATAATCCAGGGCCAGTTTTAGGATTTTAGGAAGTAACAGAAGGTAAAAGATAAAATTTCTTACCACGGGTAAAAAAAAAATCTCGAACGGAAACAAATAGCAAATAACATGAAATATAATGATATAAAAGAAAATAAAAATATTTTTATATTCTAAATTTGTGTTGAGATGTGTGAATATCTATGATGTAATATCCAAGGGCCAGAAAGCGCATCCTTACAATAGTTATCACGAGAGTGACCTCGTCGCAGCAGGACTCCGGTTGTTTTCCAGTTATTGGTATCCTCTCTTGAGGTATTAGTATTGCTACAAATTATATTGCAGTTGTATGTGCTGTAAAGTTAGCAGTGGAGTGGAATTTGCAGGGGATCATCATTAACTTTGACTCTGAAACAATGATAAATGATTTTGAAAGAGTTCAAGTGCCATGGTTTATCAAGGTGAGATGGTTAAATGCAGTTCGTAAGATGATAACAATCATATTTGGTCATTGTCATAGAGAGGTGAACTTCTCTGCTGATAATGGCAAGGAGAAAGACATCTCCGTATTGGAAGACCTTCTTCTTAGTGAGAATAGAAATGTCTGAAGTAGATTATTACATATTTTGTGAAAGTTCTAATTTTAGGCCTATATATTTGTTTTTTTTTCTTAGTTTTGAGTATATTTTTATTTCCTTTAGTTTGGTCTTTCAGTCCTTGTCGATGTTTATAATTTCGTTTTCTAATCAATAAAATTTGTGTAATTTAGCAAAAAGAAAAAAAGAAAAGAAAAAGAAGAAAAAAAAAAGCTATCTGTCAGTGTGATGCCTGATTTGTATAGAAAGGCAAGGATTTTCAAGAAGGCTAGGAATGTGTTTTGGATGGCCAGAAAATGGGGCCTAACTGACGTGATCTCCTACAACACTATTGTAGATGCCTATGATCGAAACAAAGACTTGAAGAATATGAAATAAACTGTTTAAAGAATGGAATTTCATGATTTTCCGGTTGTTTGAGTCCTTCTGCGACGAGGTCACCCTCGTGACAGCTATTGTAAGGGTGCGCTTTCTAGCCCTTGGATATTACAGCATAAATATTCACACATCTCAAAAAAAAAATTGAATACAATATTATTTTTATTTTCTTTTATATCATTATATTTCATGTTATTTGATATTTGTTTCCTTTCGAATTTTTTTTTTTTGGCCTGTAATAAGAAAATTTATCTTTTACCTTCTATTACTTCCTAAATCATAAAACTGGCCCTGGATTATTTATGTTCTCAAATATGGATGAAGGAAAGATCAACTTCAATAATGAGGACTTTGAAATGGTTAATCCTAGGAGAAAACATATAAAAAAAAAGAAGATAATAATTTCTTATGATTATATGAATTTATTATCAACTACTAGCAAAGATGCACGTGTGATGCACCTGCCGACTTGTCGTTCCGTTACAAAGCATAGGGAGTAACAAATTATAACGACGTCTTCAAACAAAAGCAATGTATATTACTGCTTCACAATTCTATCTCTTGTAATCAATTGAAATAAATGCGACTTACATTTCAGTGAGTGAAAAGTTCATATACAATAGACACTAAAGTGTAAGATGAAACCAGAACTAAAACAATGGAGGAAAAGAAAAAAAATATTAAATAAAAACAAATACAACAACTAAGAACTTTGTGGACAACATTAATCTGTAATTGTAATAATTATTTTTGTTTACCTAAGCTAAGATGACGTAAGAACTTCTTTGTACACAACGTTCTTGGTGAACGTTCCAACTTTATGAGCAACGCCTCCTTTCTTGATTAACACCTTAGTGTTCTTGATGGAAACACCCCTAGAAAGCCCAACATACAACTGTCTATGACTGAAGACACGCTCGGGCAGATAAACACCGGTGTTTTTAATTGTTTATCCTTGTGCTTTGTTGATCATGAATGCAAAGCACATACGTACTGGGAACTGCTTGGAATCATCTTATACGACAACTCAAGATTCTCTGGCGGGATCGTTGGCATCCTACGGAGGGATACTCTTTTACCCGCTGAATTTCCACCGAGGATCACTGCATCGATACAATTTAGAAAGAACTTTTATATTATAAGCCTAGTACCATTGCATAAACTGTCTTTGGCATCAAAATTCCTCAGTAACATCATGGGTGCTCCTAGATTTGGTTTCAACACATGAGGAGGTAAACCATCTGGGGATATTCTGTTCAAGTGTTCTTGGAGATAGAGGTTGTGGAAATCATCTTCCACGAAATTAAATATATAATATGTATGATGTTCTCCAGGAAACATGCTAACCACTCGATCATTCAACTTATCGACATGCTCATTTAGTGGCATAATGAGTTTCCGGTTAAGCAAGTAATCTTGATCCTCAGAATTATTTTCCAAGTCGAGAAAGGTAGCTTCTAATCAGTTGGGACACTAAATCTTCACCAGTCTGGGGTATCACTATATCATATGGCATCTTTATCATGTCATTTGCCGAAGATGGTTCATTTTCATCACCAACTCGCATCAAGAAATCAGAATAAGACGTATCGCCCACTGCACGCATATTCTTCTTCAGACGAAGAACCTCTACATTTCTCCACAGAGGTGACCTAGTAATACATGAAAAACCATTTACCCCTTTGAAGCTTTTGGTATAACTGGAAGAACCTGGCAGAAATCACCTTCCATAATAACAATCTTACCACCAAACGGCTTCTTGATACCTGTTATATCAATCATAGTCTCATCGAATGCCTCGACTGAAAAACGATGTTCCATGGTAGCTTCATCCCACATAATCACAGTAGCTTGATATAGAAGATCAGCCAACTTGTCATTTTTAGCGATGTCACATGTAGATATTGTTGCTGGGGTAAATGAAAGCTTGAATATTCAGTCTCAGTTCTTCCACCAGGTAACATAGTAGCTGCAAATCCAGATGTATCTCTTTCTATGGAATGCCACCATTTCTTCAAATGGTCGACAAAATAGCACGGTAGAAAAAAGTCTTCCCGGTACCTCCTGGACCATCAACAAAGAATATTCTACTTTCTTTTCTTCAGATGGCACCCATAACTGCATCATAAGCCTTGGTCTGATATTCATTCAACCTGTCCATATTCAACATATCTTCTTCAGAAACCATAACTTATAGCTCTTCTTCGATCAGATCAGACACCTGTAAATTATCATCCAATATGCCTAAAATTGCTGGAAGATCAGAATCTTTTAGATGCTTTCCATGTTGATGAAGCATTTGACCGAGCTCTCTAAGAAGACGACATGATAAGTATGCAGATCTTGTATCGTTTGACCTTGAATAATCTTCAAATATGTCGTTGAAGAACTCCTCTATAGCTTTCTAGTGTCCATTAAGTTGCAAAAAAACAATATGCTACCAAAAAAGAATTCTGAAAGCAGATGGTATCTTGTTTGTTGCTGCTTCGTCCATACATGCCCGTACACTTTTATCATTCTCCAAAAATACCCGTGCCTCGGATGTACTTTTAAATGTTTGACATATTTTTCCGTCAACAAATCTTCGTATGAAGTGGCATTCCTAACATGCATAGGTATGAGCCTCGTAAAAAACCTTTCAACTACAATAGGTGTTACAAAATATACCCTTCCAATGACCTTTGTTTTGTTCTTCTTCTCTGTCATTTCATAACTAATCAATTTTAAACTTCCTTATACCATACAGTTAATCCGTTGCAACACAAACCTGATAATGATAGCTGATCCACCATCAATAGGAATCCTAAGTAGTCATTCAACAAACGAACCCCACAGAAACGATGTAAATTCTGATCAGAACCTTAAAGGACCATTAGGATTTTCCATCACGAGTCTAATTAAAACTCCTTTACTGGAAACCTAATTAAAACTCTTTTACTGGAAACCCTGAATCACAAACTTACCGACCAAATCAATACTCTTTCATTACAACAACCATATATTTTATCGATCAAACATCCAAATCAATCATGCACCAGATCCAATTTTCAAAATGTGCGACCCCAAGTCCGAGGATATGTTAGGTAATCTATGTTTGGTTGGGGGCGAGTTAGTCAAACAATAAAATGGAATGTTATTATGTTAAGTTGTGGTATTTTGTGTTTCCTTAAATTCTATTGTGGTACCAAACGTCATTGGCCCCAATTAAATGCATATCTCTAAAGAATAAAAATTAGTAATGTGCATTTACTAATTAGAGATTTTCTATTGAGAGTTTCGGGAAATATTGGACAAAGCATTTACTGGGATTATGAAAACCTAATGGGCATTTATTACTTTCGGTTTTGGAAATTCCTTGGTGTCCAAACATCCTTTGTCTATAAATACCTAAGTTTGAATTTCTAGCAAACAGTCCTAAGAGCCAGGCAAACTTCATCTTCTTCTTTTTTTGTTTCTGGTGGAGCCGTCTAATCGGAGAAGAAAGTACCCTAATTAGGCGAAATCTCTTACGACCGCTCGTTTAAATACTTATGTGGGATCAAGAAGCTCTACGAGTACCGTTGGTGGGAAACTAGATAATTGTAGTGTTATTAGTTTTTTATTGATTTGATTCACTAACGGTTTTTGAAACTTTGATTGCACCTAGTTTGTTTATTTTTGAGAATCTTCTCTTATGATATAATGTTCATTCAAACTAGATCGAAGTATCGACGGGATCTTTAGAACTGTTTGTAGATATAAATACATCTTATGACAATCCATTGTTAACAGACTCCGTTCCGTGTGTGACTGATCACAAGAGATTCAAGTGGTGTTGTGCAGTTTTAATTAAAGATTAAAGAAGATTTGAAGACGAAGAAGATTTCTTATTGGTTTCTCATATCTTTGTGTTGCAAAAACCTTGATCGGCTGAGATCTAACTAGAATCGGATTTATTCGATTGATTAGTTGCGTGAGATCGGCATTCACAATTTACCTCTTTGATATTTATTTGGATTGAGTGCGAATCTAAACCCTGCTACTTCGGTAGTTGTTGGATAGATTGATCTAACCAGGCAAAGGAGTTTATTAGCTTAAATGGAAGATCCTTTGCATATGACATGAGATATCTTATCTTAAAGAATCAATAGAGTTGTTACCAAACAGATTTGTTGTTTCTTTACTGTTTGGAATACGATCCAAAGGAATTGTTCCAGTGCGTGCACTCATCGAAGTCGAAAGCGCAAGGATACTGAGGAAACTAAGTGAACTAGGATTAGTTGTTTGGTCTCAACTATACAAAGTTGTTTAGATTTTTTATAGCGGCTTAATTCTGAGAGTATTCAATTATGTACTAGGTTCCAGGGTTTTTCTGCATTTTCGGTTTCTTCGTTAACAAAATTTGTTGTGTCATTTACTTTTCTTTTCCGAAATTATAATTTTTATTATTATAATTTAAAGTAAATTACACAAACGTTAACTCTGTACATACTTGATAGTGATCCTATAGAGTTTGGTTAAGTCCGAACCTATCAAGTATCATACTTCATTGTTGTATTATCTCGATCTTGTATCCATAGTCAATCACACAAGTTATCTTGTTGTCGTATTGTCTCGATCTTGTATCCATAAACAATCACATGAACTACGAACCGATTTGTCGTATTGTCTCGACGCAGTCTATAGAAAATCACTTTCGGTAGAGGACTTATAGGTGGATAAATAAAAGATTATGGTGTATTTGAGTACCCTCGTCTTTTCAGTATATATCACGCGGCCTACTTATGTATGAAGAAGGTAGTACTATCTTCTTGCCTAGCTAGATCGTTTATTGAGACAAAAAACGTATCAAGAATTCACGCATGTTTTATGTACTTGGGATATAAAATTAGAAACATGTCAAGGGTTTTGCTTTCTTCTAAAAAACTAAATTGGAGTTTGAATGCTTTTAGAAAAAAAAAAACAGAATGTACATATATGTATTCTACTTATAACTTACTTACGCTGGTTTCGCCCATATTTTGTGCATTTGTAATCCTTCGTAGATTTCCTCCCTTAATTTCTTTTGATGACATGTAATCCATTTGAGCCTAGTGGAGTCGATTTTAACCTAATTATCCAAAATGTATTATTGCAACAATCGCCCACCTCAAAGAAAAAGTGAATCATGATTGTTTCGGATCTGTCAAACAATTAAAGGGTGAATCCTCACCTTTAAAACACGATAACATATTATTACCCATCAACAACGATCAGTTCTTTGCTGATTTTTTAGAAAATCATGAAATTTTTCTCAAACTCAATATAACCATTATGAACCTTACTATGATTTCGAAGGACCGACCCAAGTAGAAGAACAAATCGAAGAAACAAATGCTGAAGATTACCAGGTATACCTATAATTTAACTCCAATTTCATTTTTCAAGATCAGAGTTACAAGAAGTTTCGATTTTTTCCTTCTGAAAACCCTAGGATTCCAGCCGCCAGGTCCGATCACGTCTAGGAATCCATGAAATCCTAGCCGTTATTATGTCTTATGGCTAAATCTTGATGAACTTCCAGCCGTTACCAAAGACCTATGTATGGAACGTTAAAATTTATGGTCGTAAATATGAATATACGGCCAGGTTTTTCCTACGTGCATGAGAAGTATTAAATTCTATTTAATACTGTCGGCGGCGGCTGGGTTTCCCGACTGTTAACATTAAATGTTATTTAATATTATCGGTGCCGGTATCCCATCCGTTTACCTTTTCACTGTCGGCTTACCTGGACGTTTTGGTTTTACGGCTCAGTTTCTAGGCCGTAAGTTGAACCATCCAAAAAATTCTCAGATTACAGTTCAGTTTACCGGCCGAAACTCCTGGCCATAATGTTCTTTTATGGCTTGGATTTCCCCTGCCGTATCCATACTAACGGATTTCCCTTGTCGACCCAGACGGTTTTTTTGTGATTTCAGGTTTTATTTTTAACAAATGATGTGAAATATTTCATTTTATTATAGATTGTACATGTTAGAGAATTTCTCAGTTGAACCCACCAACCGTTGGTATGTCAAGTTTGGTTGTCATATTTTAGTGAATCAAAACTCATGTTAAGAGTCGCTTGATTATGTACCAGAGTTAAACTTCGTATAGGTTAGCTTGAAATTATTAGGATATGAGACATTACAAGTATTGCGAAGTCTTGAAGATGTGAAGAAGCAAGGAGCTACAACCACAACGATCATCTTCCACTTGAGGTTAGTGATATTTGACTTGAATTGTTTCATTCCCTAAGGTATCTTTCAAGTCGTGCAAATTGAAAACATAACTGCGAAGCATGTTTGAACTCTAGATAGACATAGTATTAAGGAATACAATACGAGGTTTATTGCTTAACCATTAAACTTTATAGATAAGACATCGCCATAATCATTTGAATGCTATTGTGATTATGTATGGGTATAAAGTGAGGATTTCATCCTAGGGAACAATGTTTACATGTGTTCTAAGGAAGTAAGTTCATAAACTTGTTTGTGGACCGAAAAGGAAATTTTCGGGAGTTATTGGTTTTTTTATTCATTGCATATCTTATGAACAACCAATATGTGTGATAGAGTATAACCGCTCACAACTTGTTGTGTTCTTGGTAGAACTATTCACAAAGTCCTGACTTTTGTATCGGTATAACTTTTATTAGTAAAACCAATCTTAAGTAATCACCTGGTATGAACGGATTGTTTGTACCTTGGGGAAAGGGAACCGATCCTTGTTGGGGTTAGGGAACTGATCCTAGTGAGGGAAAGGGAACCGAACCTAAGGGGTGCAGTGCAATAGGGAACCGATCTTTGTATGGGGTGCAGCAAGGTTTATAGCAGAAAGGGGAACCGATCCTATAGACATGTGCAACACATATGAGTTTAATACCATATATATGTGGGGAACCGATCATAGTACCTAGTCAACCGAATCTTTGGGAAGCTAGTGTGACTATGTGTAGTACTCACATGGAGGTAGAACCGAAACTTGTTTTGGTAGAACCGTAAACCCATGATTGTGATTGAATGTTGGTTTGATCAATCACATAGTTCTTGAAAGTCAGATGAACCAATTCTAAACTTGTTTGGAAGTGTGGAAAATCAGTTTCAAGGTTGTAAGTGTGAAAGAGAACTTACATAGTAAAGATGTCGACAAACTTTGAACACGTACTGTGAATGTTTATTTCTATAATTGTTCAAAGATATTCCTTAAAGGCTAAGGGAAAAGAATCCCAAGATCGAAACATAAGTAAGTTAAGAATCTTTTAATTAAGGTTGTTAATTTAACTTTGTTGGAAATTTATGGAATTAGTAATGTGCATTTACTAATTAGATTTTCCGAGAGATTTTGATTGTATTTCTGGATAGAGCATTTCCAGGATTTATGAAAACCGAATATGTGTATTTATGAATATCTTGAGAATATTTTCGGTTTTGGAAATTCCTTGGTGTCCAAACTTCTTTGTCTATAAATACACGAAGTTTTCCTTTCTAGCAAATTAATCCTTCATAACAACAAACTTCCTATTTTGTCTTTTTTATTGGTGTAGCCGCTTATCGGAGAGGAGAATAATCTAATTAGGTGAAATCTCGTACGGCCGCTCGTTTTAAAGTCTTTTTTAGGATTGAGAAGCTCTAGCACGACCCGTTGGTGGGAAACTAGATAATTGCGGTTTAGCTTTGTTTTCGATTGATTTGATTGACTAACAGTGGTTGAAATCTGATTGCACCAAGTTTGTTTATTCTTAAGAATCTTCTCTTCTGATATAAGATTCACTCAAACTAGTTCAGAGTTTCGACAGGGATCTTTAGACTGTTGTTAGTTCTAAAGACGATCTTGTGATAATCCATTGTTAACAGACTCCCTTCTGTGCGTGATTGATCACAAGGGATTCAAGTGATTGTGTGCAGGTGTTTATTGAAGATTTAAGAAGATTTGAAGACAAAGAAGATATTGAAGATCTGACTTGGGTTTTATAATATTTGGTGTGCATAATACTTGTTTGGGAAAAGAGGATCCAATTAATAATCGGTTTATCCTTGTGGTAGATTGGATTGATTAATTGAGTAGATCGGCATCAACAAGATTCTTTGGATTAAAGGTGTTGTTGGATTAATCTTAATCGATTACCTTTTGGTGATTGAACATAAGATAGATCTAGACCCGATGAAGGAGTGTATGTTGAGATAAACGAATGAGCCTTTGTCTGACTCATATCACTTGGTTGAATAGAGTTTATACCAAACAGATTTCTTGTTCCTTTACTGTTTGGAATACGAACCAAAGGGATTGCTCCAAGTACGTGACTTATTCACATGTCGGAGGCGTGGGAATACAAACGGAACTAGGTATACTATAGAGTTAGGTACTTGGTCTCAACTATACGAAGTTAAGTGTAATTTTGTGTAGCGGCTTAATCCTGAGAGTATTCAATTCTGGACTAGGTCCCGGGGTTTTTCTGCATTTTCGGTTTCCTCGTTAACAAAATCTTGCTATGTCATTTACTTTTATTTTCCGCATTGTAATTGTTTTATTATAATTAAAGTAAATTACACAAACGTTAATTCCTATTTACTTGATAAGAAATCCTATTTTGTTTGGTTAAGTCCGAACCTTTGTATCAACTAAACATACTTCGTTGTTGTATTGTCTCGATCTCATATCCATAGACGATCACACGAAGTGTGAACCGATTAGTTGTATTTTATCGACTCGGTCCATAGACAATCACTTTCGGAGAAAGGACTTATAGGTAGGAAAAGTTTTAGCTTGAGGTATATTTGGGTACCCTCGCCTTTTCAATTGGTATCAGAGCAGGCAAACACGAAAAGATCTAACAATCTGTGTTTGGTGCGATCCAACATATAAGAATTGAATCTATGTCCGATTCAGTTAACGTTATGCAAGAGTTTAAATGCTCAAATGTTGAAGATGTTAATACTTCCTTGACTCATGATCCAGGAGTAATGAAAACATCTATGTCTTTTTATGAAGAAAAAGAAGATGATGATAAAGAGTTGGTAAAACTCCTAAAGCCAATACAATCTCTGTCTTCTAAAGTGTTTATTTTAAAGACAGAGTGAATCTTCTTAAGCAGAAGATCAAAGAAAAAGACATTTAATTGAACTGTCTAGCCAAAGAGAAAATGGATCTCGCTGTCAAACTAGAAGCTCTTGGTAAATCTCTTACAGATAAAAAGACACGTCCTATGATTCTGTTGTGATTTCTTCTGATGAGGAAACTAAAATTCCTTGCTCGACTTTTACATTTTGTGATAAAACCGGGTTAATCACATCTGAAACATATCAAGATGATGGTAGTTTTCCAAACTACATCAAGTCAGAAGAGGATGAGAAACCATCTTCTAGATCTACTGATGATCAAACGAAATCTTGTCCAGAGGAAACTTTGAACCGATTCCGTGTTGACTCTAAGGAATACAATTTTCAGTCACTTGACAAGAAACTTATACTTCTTCAACATACGGTGGTAAAATTTTTGAAAGAAGTTTCTTGTCTTAAAAAACTGAAAGATTATTCCTCAGTAGAAAGACAGATTATACTACATCCCAATAAGATCAACTCAAAGGAGTCAGAGGAAAGAGTTGATAATCGCTTCTGGAAAAAGGTTCCTCCACACCCATATCGAAACAATTGTGGTTTTGATGAGGAACGAGTTAAGAAGGAAGGGAAAGAGCGAATCTCTGCCAAAAGAAGCATTCAGGAATTTCCGATAGTTGTTTCAGATGATCACACTAATGTGAATAATAAGGAAGTCCTTAGAATGAGAAAATATTATGAAAATCTCATTGAGAGAATTAAGAGAGATTTATCTATATCCGAGAATTCTCACATTAGTACTTTTTCTCCACATGATCATATCTCTAGAGTTAGAAAATATCATCGTTTTGGAAGAAAATATCTTGGGCAGAAATTCCCTAAAAGAAACATGAACTATGTTTCTGATATTCACTGTAAGTTAAGTTGCATCGGAGTTGTGCATTCTCATCTCTTCTGGGCTCCTAATATTGGATGAGAAAGGCAGATTAAAGGAAAGGGGAACATATTAAAGAAAGTCTTAGTAATAAGAGATACTCTGGAATATCTTTTGATTTTACTAAAATAAGAAGTTCGGAAAACATATATGGATATATTTTCGAAAAACCCTGATTCAAAAAATTAATAAATTCTCTCTGAGAATTATTGTCTTTCCTTGATAAAGATGTCTCCTATAACTCGCAGTGTTACAAGAAGTGATAGAAGGGAAGCACGAAAAGTAAGAAACTGTCAAGGGTTCATCCCATATCGAAGAATCAGGAAGATTGTCTCAAGAAATATGTCTGAAAATATCTCTGATAGATCTCAAGATGAAATTAGTCTCTTTGCGATCGATGATTCAGAATCTACCAAGTGGTTCTCCACTGATGGTATGCATGAAGTTGTGCATGGGTTTGATGAACTCATCAGAAGTCTTTTCTCTTTGATGCAAGAGAGAGATGGACTAAAAGAAAGTTTAGAAGAGGCAAAGAGTGATCTTGCTAACTTGAATCTTTAGTTGGAAGATCTTTGTTGATGGTGGATTTTAGTTCAGGGATAAAATTGTAAAACCAGATTTAGTATGCCGATATCCTGCAAAGGGTAAGGCCATTTGACAAACGACGAGCGCAGAAATCCTCTCGTTTTATTTATTTGAAGCAATTCAATAGATATACAAAATTCACTCAGAATGGTGCATGTAGCAACAATCCCAAATATTATGTAATTTATAGCATTATCAATTAATGCATGTTTACCCTAGTGTTTCCTGTGGTGTTCAGAGCCGAGCTCTCATTATTAGCATGACATGACGACTGAGTGTTCACTCTCAGCAGAGTAATATGAATCTCCAAAGTGCCAATTTTGAGACATGCACGAAATACTCGTACAGGCTGCATCATTCCCTGACAAAGAGAATTTCGAATCGATACGCTTTCAGCTCGATCAAACGCATTTAATTCCCTAATAGAAATATGGATTGTCCATGTCAGTCTCAGAAACGATCACGACCATGAAAGTTGGCCGCATGATTTAACCAGCCTAGACGAACCCTAGCAGGAGCAGGCGATCACCGCAATGACCACCAGCGGGCCCGTTTATGCCCTGGCCGGTTGAACACATTTTATGCCCCCAACCAGCCACTGAACGCTAGCCCTGAAGTAGGATGTTTGAGCTGGTATGGAGTAGCTCGTGTTGTTTGTAGTGGCTCGTACGAGCAAGGCTGTCAAAGACAGTCTCAAAAGAAGTCGCGACCGTCCAACTTCGCCATCCCAGTTGGACAACTTGGATCGTCCCGCGATTGATCGGTGAAGTGCTGGCATGCCCATTGGCGGGACCACTCTTCACCTACCTGATCGGCTCTCTCACGGCCTAGGCATGGAGCAGCAAACGTTTGCTCGAAGTATGGCTGGCGTGATGCTTAAGGGTCACGGAAATTCCACTAGCGTCTTAAATCGATCACAACCATCCAACTTCGCCAGCATATTTGGATGGCTTAGATCGCGCCTAGGACCATCAGACAGGTACACATATGTTCACCGACGGCCCAACGTGGGCCCCACACGATCGGTCTCCCCAAAGGAGGAACATAGCCTGCCAAACCGTTTGGCCAAAGTTGCGCACGCGTGACTGATCCAAAACCCTAATTAGGGTTTGCCGCATTACATATATGTCGCAGTTTGATCACGACCATCCATCTTCGCCAGCTCGAATGGAGGGTGTAGATATAGACTAAGGAGGTCCAAATAGTATCAACATGATCACCGTGGTCCCACCTGCGCATGTAACCGGTCGGCCAAGGTGGACCATGGCCATGCGCCTCGAAACGCACGCCCAAAGATGGCATGCTGTGGCCCCCTAAAATCCTTTGCGGCAAAGGATTTATGTTGCAAATTGATCACGACCACTCATCTTTGCCAGACAAATTGAGTGGCCTAGATCGCACCTCAGCGAGACAGAGCGGCATGGACTTGTACACCGGCAAGTCGTCTACATGCATGCCCGGTCGGTCCCACCAAAAACTTTGCGGTCAAGCTAAAGAGTGATGCTTGCGAACCTCTTTAAAACCCTAATCCATCAACGGTCGCCAACATGTGCCGCAGATCATCTCGTCCGTCCAACTTTTCCATATTGGTCGGACAGCCTAGGCTAAGAGTTAAACGACCAATGAGGCACCTTGGTGATCACCACCCGTCACTCTACCACAAGGAGTGATCGACCAAGGGATGGCCCTCCTATGCGGCCTCCAAACGATCACTCGAAGATGGTTGGGCATGCAGCTATTTTAAGACGCTTAATCCGCGACTTACTCCGTTAAGCTTTAAAACAGCGATGCTTCATACATATTGATTGTATTAGATGCATTACATGCATAGAGTATACACGATATTTCATGAATATCGATTTCCTAAATAACTCAGTTATTTAACCTAGCATCGTATGCTACTTCCTGTGGGTCCCACGATCCACTCATTCGAGACATCAAGCATGTCACAAACTGGGGGATAATTACTGGGGTATTCGTCTGGCGGTTTACAGCGAGCTGAGTGCAACGCGCCATCACAAGAACGTGTCAGGAGGCATGGACGGTTAACGATGATGGGAAAAGTGGGCAAAGACGTGATCGTGTGACAATCACTTGCACGACCCCACTACTCCATCGTTCCACTTCCTACGAGATGAGGTTTGTGCTCAATGACTTGTATAAATAGGTCTTTTACCTATTTCCAACACAACACAGAAAAAACCAAGTGTTGTCATCGTATCCAGAAAACACCGAAGCTGATTGCTTACATTATTGCAAGCCAGTTCGATATTCTGATACAACTCATAAACAACCAATACCTTCACAATCTCAACATCTTCTTCGCTTCCCTCCCTAAGATCAACCCATTCTCCTTCACTTTGTGACATAAGCAAGTCTGGAACGGCCATTTCTTGGTTTAGGCCAGAGTTGTATAGATTGATCTCTCGAATCAGAAAGCACTCCCGTGTAGTGCATTTGTTTAGGGTTTAGATTCATTTCTCATCCACACACCCAAAATTACCAAAACCAGCAGAAATAGTTTTAACCCATAAACAATCTTATAAAATTTAAAGTGGTTGCGGAAAAGTCTCTCGAGACATACTTTAAGAGTTTGAACACTGAAGAGACCTCGGTGAACAACAAGAGCACCACTAAAGATTAAGTTGTTTGTTGTATTACTTAATCTAGTATAATAGACATCAATTTATGATTTCTTTCATTGATTGTATTGGTCTATTATGAATAAAACTATTATGAATAAAATTATTTGATTTGAGTAATTTTTCTTGTGATAGTTTTCGGTTTACATAGCCTGTGTTTAATTGCGTTTATATTATTGTTGTGTATGATTATGATATATATGTTTTCGGTTTTATGACTTTAATGTTCGATCTCATATATTGTAAACCCTCATGGTTTGGGTGACTTTTTGATTTAGCGGTATTAAGTTCTAGCCCTAGTAGGTAGGCTTTATCAAAGGATTATGAGGGGTTCTAATGGAAACAGTATGTGAAAAAGTCACAATACGTTGAATCGGCTTTGGTTTAGTATAAAAGCATATGTGTTTCAATGGTTTTCAACTTTTGCTTGCAATAGTTAAAACCGGTTTTCAACCTTTGTCTGGTAAAGGTTGAGGTATGTTGTTATTATTTTGTTTACGCATAAGGATGACAACGTGGAGATATTTCGATATCAATTCTCCCTGAACGAAGATGTTATCATATTGGAGAAGTGGATGCGAAATTTGAGGTAACAATCTTGTTAGTTAATTGTTTTCCTGTTTAAGAAAAGCCTGAGTTTGTATTATATATATTTGTTGCTTTTGCTTAACAAAATTTAGGTTCAATTGATATTTATTCCATGATGTGTTTGGTTATGTGTTTAAATTGGTTCCTGTTAAGAAAAACTATTCTTATCTTGATTTATTGTGTGGTATCAATCGTTTAGGCTTACAAAACTTTGGTACAATTGATGTGTGTGTGTGATTCAATTGTTTCCGGTTAAGAAAAACTATTGTTAGCTTGCTTTTGTATAGTTTCAATGGTTTAGGCTTACAAAATTTTGGTACAATTGATGTGTGTGATTCAATTGGTTCTGGTTAAGAAAAACCTCTGGTATTTTGCTTTGGTATAGTATCAACGGTTTAGGCTTACAAAATTACGGTGCAACTGCGGTGATTTTAATGTCTATGTTGATTCAATTGCTTCCGGTTGAGGTGAATAATTTTGCAAGTTGATTTATATTGGTTTGTATGAATTATTTTAACGAAATAATATGTGTACGTGATGAGTTGTTTAGTCCAATTCGATTCCGGATAAGAAACTAAGTTAATTTTGATCTTAGTTTGTCTTATCAAAGTGAGGGTTCGGTAATTCAAGTCTAGTAGAATGCCTAAACAAAGAAATGCTAGTTAACTAACCTAGTATTTGGTTTGTTTAAAATTGAAAGGTCTAAGTATATGGATAATTAGAATATGATGAGAAAAATGGAGTTTATCTTTATTTTGGTCTTATCGAATTAAGAGGTTGTTATTGAACAATCGGTTTAGCAAAGGGACTAATGTGATTAGTTGTTTTTGGTTTGCTAAACTAAATGGGAAAAAAATTTCAGGAAATTGTTTCCTTGGTAACATATCAAAATAAGACTACTTGTAGTTTTGGTTTTGATATTGGTTATCAGAAAGTGATGTGTGGAACCCTCTTGCCTAACTCTACAAGTTTGCAAGTCTATTCTGAGATTTGTAAGATTCTTTTCGTGTTGTCCTTTATTTTTTTCATTTCTTTGTCATTTTTGTGACAAAAAGGGGGAGAAATATATGGAGTAAACAAGTGATACTGGCATTGATTTTGTATTAATTGGTATCTCTAAGGAAAAGAACATTGGTGCTTGGATGTTGTATCTAACGAAAGAGTGAAAGCATAGACTAAGGGGGAGTAACATGTCATATTGATTGGTATAACAAAGACGTGCGGATTGAATATCTACCTATCTTCCTTAGGGTGAGTAATAGCTTTGTTACTATAATGTCAACAACGGCATTTTCAAGGATTGAATGTAAGCAATTTTACTATGTTGTTGAATCGGGAATCAAGTGGAGTGTAATGAATTCTTGTAATTTGTTTATCCATATGATGTAAGAGTTTTGTCACTAAAATTGACAAAGGGGGATATTTTTAGAGAATTGCTCGGTTGAACCCACCAAACGTTGGTATGTCAAGTTTGGTGGTCATATTTTAGTGAATCAAAACTCATGTTAAGAGTCGCTTGATTATGTACCAGAGTTAAACTTCGTATAGGTTAGCTTGAAATTATTAGGATATGAGACATTACAAGTATTGCGAAGTCTTGAAGATGTGAAGAAGCAAGGAGCTACAACAACAACGATCATCCTTCCACTTGAGGTTAGTGATATTTGACTTGAATTGTTTCATTCCCTAAGGTATCTTTCAAGTCGTGCAAATTGAAAACATAACTGCGAAGCATGTTTGAACTCTAGATAGACATAGCATTAAGGAATACAATATGAGGTTTATTGCTTAATAATTAAACTTTATTGATAAGACATCTCCATAATCATTTGAATGCTATTGTCATTATGTATGGGTATAAGGTGAGGATTTCATCCTAGGGAACAATTTTTACATGTGTTCTAAGGAAGTAAGTTCATAAACTTTTTTGTGGACCGAAAAGGAAATTTCCGTCCGGGAGTTATTGGTTTTGTTATTCGTTGCATATCTTATGAACACCAATATGTGTCATAGAGTATAACCGCTCATAATTTGTTGTGTTCTTGGTAGAACTATTCACAAAGTCCTGACTTTTGTATTGGTATAAATTTTATTAGTAAAACCAATCTTAAGTAATCACCTGGTATGATCGGACTGTATGTTCCATGGGGAAAGGGAACCGATCCTTGTTGGGGAAATGGAACCAATCCTTGTTGGGGGTAGGGAACCGATCCTAGTGAGGGAAAGGGAACCGAACCTAAGGGGTTTAGTGCAATAGGGAACCGATCCTTGTGTGGGGTGCAGCAAGGTTTATAGCAGAAAGGGGAACCGATCCTATGGACATGTGCAACACATATGAGTTTAATACCATATATATGTGGGAACCGATCCTAGTACCTAGTCAATCGAATATTTGGGAAGCTAGTGTGACTATGCGTAGTACTCACATGGAGGTAGAACCGAAACTTGTTTTGGTAAAACCGTAAACCCATGATTGTGATTGAATGTTGGTTTGATCAATCACATAGTTCTTGAAAGTCAGATGAACCAATTCTAAACTTGTTTGGAAGTGTGGAAAACCGGTTTCAAGGCTGTAAGTGTGAAAGAGAACTTACAAAGTAAAGATGTCGACAAACTTTGAACACGTGTTGTGAATGTTTATTTCTATAATTGTTCAAAGATATTCATTAAAGGCTAAGGGAAGAGAATCCCAGGATCGAAACATAAGTAAGTTAAGAATCTTTTAATTAAGGTTATTAATTTAACTTTGTAGGGAAATTATGGAATTAGTAATGTGCATTTACTAATTAGATTTTCCGAGAGATTTCGATTGTATTTTTGGACAGAGCATTTTCAGGAATTATGAAAACGGAATCTGTGTATTTATGAATATCTTGAGAATATGTTCGGGTTTGGAAATTCCTTGGTGGACAAACTTCCTTGTCTATAAATACACGAAGTTTGCCTTTCTAGCAAACTAATCCTTCGTAACAACAAACTTCCTCTTTTGTCTTTGTTACTGGTGTAGCCGCCTATCGGAGAGGAGAGTAATCTAATTAGGTGAAATATCTTACGGCCGCTCGTTTTAAAGTCTTCTTTGGGATTGAGGAGCTCTAGCACGACCCGTTGGTGGGAAACTAGATAATTGCGGTTTATCTTTGTTTTCGATTTATTTGATTGACTAACGGTGGTTGAAATCTGATTGCACCTAGTTTGTTTATTCTTGAGAATCTTCTCTTCTGATATAAGGTTCACTCAAACTAGTTAAGAGTTTAGACAGGGATCTTTACACTGTTGTTAGTTCTAAAGACGATCTTGTGATAATCCATTATTAACAGACTCCGTTCTGTGCGTGATTGATCACAAGAGATGCAAGTGATTGTGTGCAGGTGTTTATTGAAGATTTAAGAAGATTTGAAGACAAAGAAGATATTGAAGATCTGACTTGGGTTTTATAATTTTTTGTGTGCACAATACTTGTTTGGGAAAAGAGGATCCAATTAATAATCGGTTTATCCTTGTGGTAGATTGGATTGGTTATTTGAGTAGATCGGCGTCAACACGATTCTTCGGATTAAAGGTGTTGTTGGCTTAATCTTAATTGATTACCTTTGGGTGATTGAACATAAGATAGATCTAGACCCGACGAAGGAGTTTATGTTGAGATAAATGGAAGAGGCTTTGTCTGACTCATATCACTTGGTTGAATAGAGTTGATACCAAACAGATTTCTTGTTCTTTTACTGTTTGGAATACTAACCAAAGGGATTGTTCCAAGTACGTGACTTATTCACAAGTTGGAGGCGTGGGAATACAGATGGAACTAGGTATACTATAGAGTTAGGTACTTGGTCTCAACTATACAAAGTTAGGTGTAATTTTGTGTAGCGGCTTAATCCTGAGAGTATTCAATTCTTACTAGGTCCCGGGGTTTTTCTGCATTTGCGGTTTCCTCGTTAACAAAATCTTGCTGTGTCATTTACTTTTATTTTCCGCATTATAATTGTTTTATTATAATTAAAGTAAATTACACAAATGTTAATTCTTATTTACTTGATAAGCAATCCTATTGTGTTTGGTTAAGTCTGAACCTTTGTATCAAGTAAACATACTTCGTTGTTGTATTGTCTCGATCTCGTATGCATAGACGATCACATGAAATGTGAACCGATTAGTTGTATGGTCTCGACTCAGTCCATAGAAAATCACTTTCGGAGAAAGGACTCATAGGTAGGAAAAGTTTTAGCTTGAATTATATTTGGGTACCTCGCCTTTTCAGTACCGTACATTCCGGTGGAAGACCAACAGGTGGTTACGAAAAATCAACCCCCACATGTGCAAGTTTCGGAGGACACAAGTGCTCACTATGCAAACAACAATGAGTGGGAAGATAAAGAAGATGCAAAGTAGTGGGCTTGATCACAAAGACTGAAGAAGATGTGCATAATAGTCAAGAATAAGCAAGTTACAACCACTAGCTTTCAAATGGTTTGCTAGTGTAGTGGAAAGTACGAGAGACATTGGGAAAAAGGTAGTGAGTATAAACCAAAAACCACGAGGAAGAAGGGATCTCATAATACTAAGGAGTGCGGAGGCCCTTTTAAGCTTCAATTTAAATATAACACGAACAAGAAAGTGTGGTTTATGCATAAATTCGTCTCGGGTTATCATAATCATCCTATTCCATAGAGTTTGATCAACCATCCTTATCCGACAAGGCCCAACCCCGAAGAAAATGAATTGGTACACGCGTAGAGTAAAAAACGCACACGACCTATTGATATCCTTAGTAGCGTGAAAGTGTTAAACCGCCAAAACTCTTCTTTATTAGAAACTATATATAAAGAAAGAGAAAAAATTTAAAATGAGACAAGGAAAGAGAAAGTGCTTTTGCAACAATTATTGTTTTTGTTTGAGGAGGCAAAGTACTCTAACGCATATGTCATGAATGAAGAAAAGAAAGTGGAATATCTTTTCATCGCGAATCCGGAATGTGTACAATTGGCAAGATGCTTCCATCAAATTCTCTTTATGGATTAAGCGTATAAACGAACAAGTACATTATGCCGATATTGAACATTGTTAGACAAACATCTACCAAGTCGATATTTACCATTGAGTTTTGTTTCTTGGAATACGAGACGAAGGATAGTTATGTTTGGGCATTGCAAAAGGTGAAGTTATTGTATCAAGAATAGGTTATACTCCTACGGTGTAGATTACGATGTGGGTCATACCACGTATTTTTCCCGACGCACATCATCATCTTTGCACGCTCCATATAGGGAACAATGTGCAAACCAATTGCAAGAGGGTTATTTGGCCAGAAAGGAAAACCGATATGGAGAGGTTAAAAAACTACTGTTGGAGAAACAAAAACAAGAGAAAGATAAGTTTGAGATCGATGACAAAAGAACCGAGGTGAAATGGGCGTATCTTCAATTGGATTGGGAAGAATTAATATGGTCGCTCAAGGAAGAAGCTTTTTTCCGAATGAAGCATTTTGTATTAGAAAAATGGGTTACCTACCCGGATGTTCTAGTGTATTTGAAGAATGGGTTGTTGGATCCTCACAAAGAGAAGTTCGTTAGTGCATGGGTAAACCGTTATAGACATTATGACAACCAATCCACAAGAACGGTGGAGTCGTCTCACTATCGTTTCAAAAGTAAGCTAAATGGGTGTGATGGTGGATTTGTTGTTGTTTTTGAAGCTATGGTCGAGTATTTCAAGCATGATCTCGATGGAATTAAAGGAGATTTTGAAAATAGCTGATCTAGAAGGATCGTCGAGTATTTGGATAGCCCTTGGCTCCGGGGAATTAGTTTATACGTTTCTCAATGGGCAATCCTAAAAATTATGATGTAAGTGGAGGCTTGGGAGAACGCGAATTTTTCACCGGGAATAAGATGTAATTGTCCCATAATGTCGGCTTTGGGCCTCCCATGTAAGCATACAGTAGCTAATTATCCCTCAAATATTATTTCAATCGAAGATATAGATCCATTTTGGAGTCCACTGTCATTCAACGATCCATTACCCAATCAAGGTCTCGGTGACATGTTTTGCGACAATGATGCCCACAAGGAACTTTCTGAGAAGTATGTTTATTTACTACCGGCGCAAGGACAACTTTGGTTGCATCATCCATTCACTAGAGAAGATATTTTTTCGAACCAACCAAGGGGAAGGGAAAGGGAAGGCCTCCGAAAAAAAATAGAAGGAAAAAGGAAAGGGAAGAAGCGAAGAGAAAGGATCAAGAGGGTCCACAATTGAAACCTTCAAACCAAAGAGATATTTCGGGTTTTGAGAAGTTGAATGAGTTGTACAAGGAGGCGAAAGGTACGGCTACAAACAAATATAAACGAAAGGAAATGGAAGAAGGAGGATCAAGCCAGGGTAGTGAAGTAAAGGTAAAAGGCCCCAAGATGGCGGTGGTTTTTCCATCCTAAAAAGGTTCCACAAGAAAAGTTGCTTGTGGAGTCAAAATTAAAGACGCGGTTGTTTCATGCCAAGAAGTTTTAACAACAAAAGAAGGTAGTGGAGTCCAAAAAAAAAGTTGGTAGTGGAGTTGGTATTAAGAAATTAGCAAGAAGCCTAGGTAATGATGTCAAATCAAAAGCATCGATGGTCGAACCATCGTAAATCACCCCACAATGAGAAAGAGACGGTTATGTAGAAGTAGGTCCGATGAAATCACCCCCTATAGATGAGGAAGGTAATTGTATCCAACTTACGTGCACAATATATAAAAATTACATGCACTTTTTACCACATTTTATTCATGAGTACGTTAAGTCCACCGACGATGTTGAGGGCGACGGAAATTGTGATTACCATTTGTTCGTAGATCAACTTGGATCTTTTGAGGATGCAAAATATTGGGATGTAGACCAAATTACTTATGTAAGGGAAAAGTGTTTGCTTGAACTACGTGGTTTCCCCGACTTTTACAAGCCAATGATGAGATGTGAAAGAGAATAAACGGAGGTGGTGCTAAATGAGAAATTACAAACATTTGAACGGCATTTAAAGGGCAACACTAGATTGACAAGTGAATATTGGATGAGAATGCCAATACGCGGCTATCTACTCGCCAACTCATTCCATTGCGTTATTCATTCCATCTCTTATGGACATAGTGTTATATATGCACCAACAAGACATATTTTTACCGAATAAGAATCACCAAAGATAGTCATCATGGAGTTTGTGAACATGAACCATTATATCATCCTCCAATTGAAAGAAGGATACTCGTTACCTCCATTAAGGAAGGGAAACGATGGTGATGGCGAAATACCAATGGGTTGGTGTAATAGGTTCGAGGAAAGATTTGAATCATGGACGACATTACAATTATCGAGAGATGGCCCGTGTGTACTAATGACTTCCGATGAGGATGACTATGACACTGCCGATGAGGATGACTATGAGTAAATGTGGTGTGAAGGTTGTGATAATATGATAAGAATTTTTTTTTGAAGGGTGGTGATTGTAAGTGAACCTAGGTATTTTGTATCACTCATTATAAATAAACAATCAATTTAAGTTTCTCTTATTATATTTTTAGAAAACCAAAGATATTGGTTATTTAGAGGTACTTACGGCTAGGTTTTACGCAGACACGATCTAGCCGAAATTACTCAATGACCCGGAAAATCAGCTTTTCGAAGATTTACGGCTACAAAACCTAATTGTACACAAGTTTACGGCTTGAAATGCTACCCGTAATTTTGAGAACTGGCATATTTACGGCTTGAAATCCTATCTGTAATTCTGAGTTCTGGCATATTTACGGCTTGAAATGCTACCCGTAATTCTGAATTCTGGCAGATTAACGGCTAGTAATGATAGACATAAGTTATGTTATGACCAGGAATGCTAGACGTAAGTTATGTTACGGCTGTCCTTTCAGTTGATTGAGCTATACGGCTAGCCGGGCTAGGTTATTCAAAGGTTTAACCTGGACGTAACTTACCCTGGATTGTCATTATCAGATTTTCACACCTTTATACTTAAACAAGAATCTGATAAATTAAAACACTAGTATCCATTCTAGATAAATTAATACCTCATTACTTAAAACAAACGAAATCCACCCATATCCTAAAACATACTAAAACTAAGTCTTTCGTAATGAAAAGCTGAAATGACGTAAACAAGTACACATAAACCCAAATTCTTAATAGCTCGCTCAACCTATTTTCATATCAAGTTCACATCCTTCAATCAATAGTTGTACATAATTTGGAAAACTTATAGAAAATTAGGAATGAAGAAGTTAGCTTAAGTACCATCATCTTAGCAATATCATACATAGCTGGTTCATGTGGTTCTTTCTTCTTTTCACTTTCTTGGTTGGGAATTAAACCGTAAGCAACATTTCGGCTAAGAAACGCAAAAAACGGTTGGGAAAATAGAGTTACGATGGTGAAGTTTCCAGCCGAAATATTCATCACCCAAATAATTTTATTGCAGACACAGGACTACTTACGGTTGGAAAGTCCCATCCGTAATAACAAACACATGGCTGGGATGTCGAATTTTCCCAACCGTATGAGTACTTTACGGCTGGGAGGTCTTAATGTCCCAACCGTGAGAAAAAAATTACGGCTAGGACGATAAGAACTCCTAGTCGTGAACGTCTCAAGAAACCTTTTTTGAAAACCCTAAATCATCAATCGAACCTATTTTCCCAATCTAACACTAAAATGACTGGTGGGTTTTTCGATTCTTTCCTAATAGGAGCCATTTGTGGAGGATTCGCTGGTGTTTGAACATATTGGTTCACCACATCTCCAATAAATGGAACATCAATAACTTGCCATATCTCAGAATCAAGGTTCAATCGGCCGGATCTTGTCACTCTTAATCTTGTTGGCTAGAATCGAATCAACTTGAGTTGTTTAAGGAATCAATAGAGAAGAGAGGGAAATAGGTTTAGGTTATGAAAAGTGTTTTTGAGAAGAAAAAGAGAAAAAATGAAGAGTAATTTGATTTTGATTTTTGGTTTTAATTTAGCATTAGGATTTGATTTTAATTAATTTTATTAGGAAATGGCGAATCCGACTTTTAAGTCACGTAAGGTCCCCTATCCATATTTTGGCTATCCAAATCATATTAAGCCCCCAAAATCCTGTTGGGTTCAAGCCACAATAATAGGATTCAAGTAATATGATAATAAAACCGAGAAAAAATAATAATTTGATAGTACAATATCTTTTTATTATTAGATATAAAGGGTATTATTACAAGAAATTGGTTGGGAACCTAATAAGCTAAGCTCCAACTGCGTAGTACTACGTTATACTGTAATAAAAATTATTTTATTTTATTTCTAATCCTCTCAGCGGATGTGTGTTTATAAGTGGTGTAATATCCAAGGGCTAACAAGTGCACCCTTATGATTTCTGTCACGAGAGTGATCTCGTCACAGCGCAACTCAACAATTCCAAAACCAGTTGCTCCTGAATTTCCACATGAAGCTCCATTACAATAGAATAGAGTAAAATCACTATCTTGAATTTCAGGGACCCAAGTTAAAGAATGATATAACCTGGAGATCATAATTTTGATTCCATTTGTTTCCCTTCATTCTCAAACCTCCTTCGTACACCATCTTCATGATCCTACTTTTGAAACTTGAGCATTAGGCTGAATTTCATCAAAAAGTCTACTGTTTTTCTGAAACCACAATTCCTTTAATTGAAGCTGCAATCCCGGTTTTCAGTGTCTGGTAATATATGTAATCCAACTTTTGTTGAACAAGACACTGTTGATAAATCCGAAGCATATCATGAACAGAAAAACATCCGAAACAATTCCCTTCTGCTTTTCCGTTTCCTATAAAACCAAAGAAGCCTCTTACAACCTATACGTAACCATATCCAAAGTAATACCCAAAGATTTCAGCTTCAATTAAAGGTCTCTTGCTTCATCAAATCGACCAATGAAACCATAGATGTCTATCATTGTGCAAGCTCTGTGCAAATTAGGATTGCTCTCAAATGTGGGCATTTGAGTAAATATTCTTACTGCATTCCTCGTGTTGATCAGGCTCTTTGCAGATGCAAATTAACAAATGATTCAAGTTGTCCTCGAATACTAGCTTCTCCTTTGGGACTTCCAAAGCATCATCAACTAAATGATGTTTCACATGGGCCATGACTAGAATCGAACAGGAAGTCTGGTCGATCAAAACATGTCGATGAAAAGAACCTTTCAAAACTACAGGTACTTTGTCTACCCTTGGAATCTTCTCATAAGCCTTGCAAAACACTAATAATGATTGAAGACTATTGGCACCCCATCCTCCTCATACCATTGATAGTTGTTGTAACCCCCTCGTCATCCTTATTCCTCACTTGCAAGGATCAATTGAAAAAATAAGGAGACTCATGAACATTTTCCAGGTCGAAGTCACCTCTATCTGGAAGGGGAGGAAATGACAAAGTTGGGAACGATGTCTGGAAGCTCTCCAACAACTTGAAGAGAGAAAAATAAGAATTATCAACGTTAGCCAAGAAGGCAAGAGCGAATATACGACAACTTTATTAGTATGGTAGAATGTAAGGACAAAATCCTACTAGGCAGTCTGGCAGTGAGTACTTACATTCTCAAGTATAGGCATATTGTAAAGCTCTACAAATTTCTCTCTCAAAATTAGGTTCATCTTGTCGACATCACATGCATGTGTCCAGAAGGAGTCATGAACCCCTGCCAATTAATTTTATCACCAAGTTAGGTTTTCACTGCGCCAAAGTAACCAAGGAATAGGATATTATGCTAGAAAATTTAGCCTCGACGAGTATAACAGGATCGACTTTTCAAAAACTTATACCCACAGGAGTGATGCTTGGCAGACCACTTTTTTCAAGCACATTGCTGACCATATGGCCTCCATATGAAGATACACCAAGGACTAATTCATTTCGGGGGATGACCTCCATGTGGAACATTCTGACCACATGGTTGGCACTATAGCTAGCATCATTTTTTCTACATCATTTTGTGGACACAGTACTTTTTATACACTTTAAGTTTAAGTACATCTACTTGAGATCCAAATTTTAAACAATGATGTTAGAGATTTCACTCTGATTATTATGGGTCATAACAACGAGAACTCATGGGAGAGGGTAAACATACGCTGACTCGCGAATTTGGCGGATAATATGGTTTATATACCCTATAAAAAGAATCAACCACAAACCTGCAAAATGCAATCCTGCATCCCTGCAGGCAACAGCAGTCATCATCATGTGAGAACCATCAAGCGAGTGCACAAAGTTTGGAGGAAAAGCGCTCTTCTGCTTCTTGACATCAACCTGGAAATTTTACAGCTGTATGGTTATATTCAATCATTAATGGCGATATTCGGACTAAAACAAAAGGTGCAAATTGGATACAAAATATTAGGATTTAGGAGCTTACGGAGTCGCCCTCTCGCTGCAAAGCTAAAACCTGAAGGGAAGTTCTGATCTACAATACATATTTAACGAAAATCAGTATGCAGTTTAACATATTCGTAGTCTTCAACCGGCCAAAATGAAATAGCAGTTATCCTTTCAACTAGTAGAGGATTCTGGCGCAACTATTGGATCACTATAACTCATTATATGCATACAGCAATAACTAAGACGAAAAGGTCAATAAGATCAAAAAAAGTGGAAAAGGATCTCAGAGCATATACTTTCGAGGAATTCTTGACTACATTAGAATCTACTTCTAATCTTGAAAACTCACAAGATGCCTTTCAGGTTTGCGGTAAGGTTGCACAACTGGGAGCCCCAGAGGAGTAGTCCACCTCACAGGCTCATTTTCTGACGCGATTACCTGTCAAAATTCCATATCGAAGTATAAGAACAAGGAAATCCCTCAAATCTTAGTCACTCTAGCTGTAGTCAAAATGTACCTTTGCACAATCACCAAGCCATCCCATAATACTACGAGCAGCTTGAAACATCTCCCCAAGTGCAGTCATCGTCACCTATTCAGAAGTAAAATATTATCAAACAGTCAAGTGAAGTAGATTTTTGCAGCAGGGGACCAACATGTTTTAGTAGTCTCTGATGGATGCTATGACAGAAACAGTACAACGGTTTTATACAGTGGCAAGGCTTACTACTAAGTTTTTGTACGAAATTTAACTCAGGTGAGGAGGATGATGAGATCCAAATCAATGTAGTAAAAAAGTTACGAGCTGAGTGTGTCAAGTTTTGCATAACCCAGCTAAACCTTCAGGATATCCTGTTCTCAAGCATAATTCTAGTTTTCTCATCTACTGTAGTTACATGATTTTATTTTTAGGAATAGCTCATTTCTTTTTTTCAATACAATTTTTTTTATGAAAACAAGAAAATATGTTATCTTGTCGTGCTGTAAATGTGAACACAAAGAGAATATTTTTATCTTCTCTTGTAACTGTAAATGTGAGCATACAAGTCTCATGTTGTAACGGTAGCTTACTTTAGCTGCATAACAAGATGCACTGAACAACAATCGGTCATCAGTAATGTTACCCCTTTCCATTAATCTCCTCTTAATCTGCTCACGTGCACCAATGTAAGTTACGCCATACACTGAGGTCATCACAGTTTGTTTCACCAATTTCCTGTCTACCTGAAAGCTACCAAGACATCAAGATCGTAAGTCAACAAATATTTCCAGCATATACTGTCTACCCAACTCATAAGGTTTCAGGGAAGTGAAACTTTATTGATCCCGAATGAGCAAACTGACCTGATCAATTAAGAGATTTGCTAGCCACGCAGCTGAATGAGTTGCCGGATCTTTGCTGCAGTCTCTTTTCATAATATCATGAACTCTGCAGTTTACAAAGGATGTGTCTTAAGGGCTTCCATTTTGGGAAATATAAGAAGGATGTGATCTTCTTCCAACAAGATAAGCATGCATATAAGTGACAATTTATGAAAATAGACTCACTCTTATTTAACAGCTAAAATCTCTTACCTAGCAGCTATTTCTGAATAAACATCTGCCGGCCTTTCTCCCGCTATTAAATTTACTGCAGCTGCCTCCAACTGAAACAAAAAGCGTGTAAGAGCCTAATCAAACAGGTACATGTACTTTCTTAATATTTTTATTTTATTCAACGTGTGATTACCATATTAAACAGTAAACAAAGGAACATTCATTTAACGGTTGCAGATTCTTTTACACGGAACCTAAAAAAGGGAGAAAAAGGTGGTGGAAACAGAATACATACACTGTCTCTCCCAAGGGCTGCATAGTGCTGCAAACCGTTGCATGATCCATCCTAAGAAAAAGAAGTTTTTTCATACGCCTCAAATTATTGAAACAACATTTATAAAAGGGCGATACATTAACTCAAGCTTATTAGACTGATACTTGGTTCAAAAAAAAGGAAAAAAAAAAAAAGACAAAAATGAACAAGATTGTGAATGCCAAGGAACCTTCTTAGTATAAAATATTATATTGTTACACTCACTTGATGAATTGGCAGGTGGGAGATGACAGTGTATGGTGACGAGCTCCTCAGGGAGTCTGACAGATTCATACATGCTGCTAAGCACTGGAAAGGATCTTCTGCACTTAACCACCAACGTTTTCCATCAATCGGCCTCTGTGCTGAATCTAATATATCATCCAGGTGATTATCCACAAACATTACACGCTCTTCATAGGGGAGCTTATCAACACCGCCTGCATATAGATTTGCCAAATGAATCTTCAGCCAGCGCAAGCCAGCTCTTCCTAGTGGTCTGCCTTCAGCAAACTCCAGAACACCTCGACAAAGATCTGAACTAAGATGATTCAAATGTGAATGCATGGGATACGCACGGCCACGAAAATCTAGATTGTGAGGATAGTAGAAGCCTTCCTCATCTTTCATTTTTCGGGCCACCTGTTTCAAAATTGAATATGTCAGCATAGGAATCTCATAAAATAACCTATCCACAGAATTTGAGAAATCAAGTGCCGGAACATGCTGGGGTACTACCGTCTGACACTTCAGATCAGGGTCAAATACTGAATTGCCGAAGTATGTGACATGGATCTTTATACTACTATAAACTTGCAAACCTAAGAATAAGAAAACTTACAGAAAGCTTAAGTTCAATGTCACATCTCTGAGCATGCCTCTCCCGGTTACACTTATTTGCTTTACTCACACTCCATTTCCATTTTTGGATTTCGATCGCACCATCTGAGTGTGGCTCCTCTGGTATCAGCAGCTAGAAACCAATGCAGCAAATCTATTTAGTGTGAGATTAATCCATGACCAACGCTATAGCAACAAAACCAATAAAGCTATTTTCCCTGCTATAATTTGTTTTGGGTGTGTTTGCACGTTGATCCTAGAAACCAGTGCAGTGCCAGTAAGTCTATCTGGTATATGATGAATCCATGACCAATACAGCCTTAAGCGATTTCCGCTGCTCTAATTCGTTTTAATTGTGTTTACAATCTGAAGCTAGTTTCGAAAGGAGCTTCCATGAAATGAACGATGCTCATCAAAATGAGCATGAAATCAAGTACACAGTTCTCTAAAAGAAGTTTTGCAGGGTTTATGGTTTTACACGATTTATAAACATGTTAAGGTTTCGAGTTAAATTATCAATATAATAGGTTAGCTTTTAGCACTGCAGATTTACTGAAACTCAACAAACTGTTAAAGAGCTCACATCTTCACGATCGACCAGTCCAGCTACATTACCACCTCTGGCCCAGACAGCCTCTATGACCTCAAGAACTCTCTTATTCACCCGCCATTTTGTTCTTCCCAGTGTATCCAATGCCTGAAGAAACGCAAATCAGGGAATTTTCATCTAAAGTCTAGCAACTTCTACAAAAACAAAGTAAGCAATAAACTAGTTTTCTTCCAAGAGTTCATGTTGGAGACTGTTACATAAATAGAAGAACTCCAATCCTACGCATATTATCATGATTGCGAAGAAAAAAAAAAAAAGTAAAAATTACTGTCTCCTATGACATGCCATATTAACAAAATACAACCTACAGCATTCGGTAAAAGGCAAAACATGATGTAAGTTGTACTCTGCTTAGAGATCCGACCAGAAACTTCAAAGCAAAAACTTCATGTCTCAATTTTTTTTTTTTTTTTTTTTTTGAGTCTCTCAAACAGTGTCATTTGTCAGACCTATCTGTTCTCAATTTTGACATGTGGTATTTTACCTCGAACACTCTCTGCATCTGTTTTCGAGGAACACTCTTAACTGCTTCCTGTTGCTGCCTGGCACCATGTGTACGCATTACATAAGAAGGTAAAAACAAGTGGCCACCTGTTTGATACCTGAAAACCAAAAGAATATTACATAATTTACACTAGGAGGCCACTTGAGATGATTGATTCTGTTACAGGCCACAAATATTGGAACAAAAGATCTGGATCCTTGTACCCTTTCCATTTCTTTGGTGGTATTAACATTGGCATGTACGACATCTCCATGTGCCTAACCTGCAGTTAAACATGATTTCAGTGACATCCACCATGAGTAACACAAGAAATAACAGACTAACTTTAAATCCTCACTTACAGTTCCATCAAGCCCTTTGTGAACTAGTTCATCGCACTCTATAACCCCATATCTTTTCCCACATCCAGGCCTGCAAGCCAGAAAACATTTCAGGTTTCACAATCAATGCTTAGAGAAATATATTTTATAAGCATCTCATCTGAGATCAATTTTCCTCCATCAAACATCATGCTGAAACATAGTAGTACAAGGTAAAAACAAGACAAACTGATAGACCTTTACCTTCCCCGTGCTTTTTTAGTGCACAAAGAAATCAAAAAACATTATGCATCGGAGAAAAAGAATATGTTAAATTGTTAATGTACAATTATCATGAAAAAGCAGGTCGAGGTTCAATGGTCTCTTAAGTATGTTTGTATGTCAAAATGTGGAAAACTATCAAGAGAGAATTGCTAGCTGACACAAGAATTAAAGGCTTACCCTGATCCCTTCCTGATAGTTTTAAGAGTGTGCCTAAATGCGGGTCGAATATCCGGTGGACTATCTGCTAACTGGTTTATTGGAGGATGAACAAAGGCTGTCTCTGTTAATAATTCTAAGAGACGACTTCCCAGCTGCAAATAAATTGAAACATCATTTAAAAAATAAAAAATTGAATGAAAACTTAAACTTGTTTAAAAGCCAAGTTACAAAGACGGGAATTAAAAAGAGAGCAGACACGATATCACCAACCTTAGCCTGGGCATCTCGGCCCCAAGACGTACTTTCTTCACTTGTTACCAACCTCTGAACCTCTGTTACTTTTTGCTTCTTGATCAAAGTATTAACACGTTTCCTCAAAATGGCCTGCTCTTTAATCAAAGCCTCGTCTTTATCGACATCATTCCTCCTTCCCCTTCTATAGTTCTTAGAGTTCTCCAAGAAAGTATGAATCCTCACCTGAGACAGAAAAAGAGCAAGATAAATGTCATTTTGGTTTAAAATAAGCAGAAACTTATAGGATGCCAAGGTGAATGAAGAACATTTTCGCTGAGGTACTAAGAAAATTAGATGACTTGGTGTTCATCCAAATCAGGTGTATTGCGGTACTTCCATTATGTTTTGAAGCCACTTTAGAAAAGCAGCCTCTCCTCCTGCTAAACTATCTGACGACTTTTAAACATGCACACAATTTAGACTTCGTAAACACTATCACAGGTATTCTTTTCTGCATGAAAAGAATGTTAGTGAGACAGAACATGATCATACAGATACTCAAGTGGAGTCAGTTGGACTTGGTAATAAACCGTTTAATTTCTCATCAATACGGCATACCATTTTAAGTTGGGGTGCCATAACTATCCAACTTAATATATATAAGCCCCGCCCGGCCAGTCTAATTTGTCTATAACACAGTAGAAGTGATGATAATCACAAAACTTGCAGAACTCTAAAGAAATGAAGATAAAACCAATAAATTACCTCTTGTTCCACAGCTTCACCGATGTGAACTGCAGCTTGAACAACTCGAACACATCCATCTTCATGTCCAGTCATCAATAACCCCATCATCTTATGCATAACAATAACAGCCATTTTATCAGCAGGTAATAGACCAATTTGAGTAGCATAAGCAGCTTTCTGCTTCTTACTCTCTTGCAAAATTTGATCTTTAGCAATTGCATCCCTCAATGACTCAAACCAACCAAGAAATAATGACTTAACATAAGGCAAATTAGGAGCTAATTTCTTCTCTAACATTTCTCTTTGTAAATCTCTATACTCTTGTGCCATTTTCTCCCATGCTTCAGTTTCCATCTTAATCTGTCTCCTTCTTAGTGAATCATATTTCTTTTTCTTAGCTACTCTGTCATCACCATCAGAAGACAGAGATTGTTTTTTGAGATTAGGGTTTGATAAAATGCAAGAAATCCAAGGTGGATCTTCATAGAAAACTCTAGAAATTGATTCTTCAAAATCTGAAAGAATATTCTTGGTGCTGGTGTTGTTGTTGTTGATAGAAACGGATAAGGTTGGAAGCTGGAGTGAATTCAATTGAGAAGAGATGGAATTGTTAAGCTTTGGGTTAGGATTATTGAAGATAGAATTGAAGGGTAAAAATTTGATGATTTTGACTGATTTTTTTTGAGTTTTTCCTCCTCCTCCTCTTCTCCATGGTTGATGTAATTGAGTTGGAGAAGGGAGATATGGGACTGTTAAAGCCAGTTCTGCAAATTGGGGTTTAGAGTAGAAAGAGAGTGTGTTGCAGAGAAATGGACTAGTGGTTGAATGGTGAGGAAACAACCCCTCCTTAAACCCTTGTCGATGAAATTTTGGCAGAAAAATCAAGGGAATTTTGATAAAGAGATCCAGTTTTGAATTAGGTTAAAAAAAGTGCCCCCCTTTTTTGCACTTTTCTAAAGTGCCCCGTTTTTTTTCAAATAACGCTTTCCATCCCGTTAAATACAAGGTGGCAGTTATCTCACCTGTTAAAAAGTCATATTTACTCCTGAATTATGTCGTGAACTATGAAGCCTAACCATGAACCATGAACCCTAAACCCCTAACCCTGAACTATATCGTGAACCATGAACCTTGAACCATGAACAACGAAGCCTAAACTATGAACCTTAAACCCCTAATCCTGAACCCTGAACTATATCGTGAACCATGAACCCAGAACCATGAAATTTGAACCCTGAACCCTGAACCTTAAACCCCTAACCCTGAACTCGAACCCTAAATCCATGAACCGAGCTCGACGAACCTGAAAAAATAAAGTAGAAGATAAACGTGACAAGTAAAGGGTAAATAAGTAAAACATTGGATGGAAAACTAAATTAGATGGAAAAGTTAACAGTGAGGGCAGTTTTGAAAAGTTGAAAAAAAAACGGGGGCAATTTATTAAACCGAAATTGAGAGTGGGGCAGTTTATCAATGTCATATGGTCTTCTAATCTAGCAGCTAGATTAGCAATCCACGTCAGCTAGGGCAACCTCCTAACTCCTACGGTGTGGCTAATCTAGCAGCTAGATTAGCATTCCACGTCATCTGGGACCACTGTCCAGCGATGTTTGGTTTAGCGTTTTAAATTTCAGCCGTCAGATCAAATTTTGTGTTTTTTTTTGATCTGTGTGAGTTTAGTGAACGCTGAACCGTTCAGTGTAAAGGTCACTTTTTGAGCGGTGAACCATTCAACGCTTTAAATTTCAGCAGTCTGATCAAATTTTGTGATTTTGTGATCCGTGTGATTTTTGTGAGCGCTCAACCATTAAGCGTTGGGACCACTTTTTGAGCGTTGAATCATTCAGCGTTTCAATCTGCTGCTAGCTGGACTTCGAGCACTTGCAAGGAGAGAGAAGTAGTGTTAAAAAATTTCTCACATTTTTTTCTTTGATTTGCAAATCTAGCAGCTCAATCTAACCCATAGGGGTTAGCCTTACGTAACCTAGATGATTCAGCCCTTATCACAGTTTTCACCTCTAGCATGTTTGCATCCGATTCGCGATTCGGATTTGAGTCTGAGCCGACCCCTTTCGACACGAGTCGGATGTCAGTCCATTTGCTCTTTTAGTTTTAGTCGACTCGGTACTTAACTCAGGCTTGATACAGGTTCGAACCTGTTTGATACAAGGAACAAAATATCATTGATTCATGGGATCAAGCCACTGACTTGCACATATTTAAGTCGATTGAGTCAGGTCTAATTTAAAAAGAAAACAAGTGTACTGAGTCGGATCCAGATGAGTCGGGTGAGCCAGAAAAAAGACGAACATTATGCTTGTTTGCTTGTTTCAAACCGAATCTCATTAGTTGGCTGACTCGACCAAAGTTAAATGTCATATTATTTGTTTCTCAAATTCTTTCCAACATCTAACTCGAGATTTTTTGGGCACATATCTGGCTGGATTCAAGAAAGTTTTATAACCCGTTAATTAACAATTTTGCGTCATATTAAGGGAAACTCAATGGGATTGACAAATCAACACATTTGCACATTTACCCCTATAGTGGAACTGGAAAATAAGTAAAAGGGATTGACAAACCCTCAAATAAAAAGGTTCATCCGCCACGTCTTAAGTTGAGCCGTACGTCTCAACCTGAAACAACTAGTCATCTAGAGAGGATCGACCTTACCATGGCCGACGCTCGTCTCAGACAAAGACAACACTCGTCTCACATCGAGACGACCGTCCTTGTTTGAGTCGTCAACAACTACTCTCATCCAACGGCTCTAATTTCACTCCTTATAATATAACCAATTTCAACTCCAAAATCACACCTTCCACACCCATAACCTTTAATAATTTCATCTCAATCTTAATCTTTTAATCTCAAACTCCTTAAACTTAATCATTCAATCTCAAATACCTCATTAATTTCACCTCAATCTTAAAAAAAACCCTCAAAAAAATGGCAACCCCATAAGAAACACAAAATAATTCATCACAAAGAGTTCGCGGTCCAAAATTTAATCTCGATGAAGATAAAGCTATTTGCAAAGATTACGTAACATTTACGCTTGATTCAATCAATGGCGTTCAACAACCACATCATACGCTTTGGGAGAACATTTTTACACAATTTTGTCAGGAAACTGGGAATCCAAAAAACCATGATTCTTCCGGGTTGTCAAGACGTTTTGATATAATTAGCAAAGACCTGAATAGTTGGGTATATTTGATTATGTAAATGAACAGAAAAAAAGGAAGCGGTAATACTGATGTCGATGTGGTAAGTTGTATTTCAAATTGTTTACTTGATTTTGAATTCTTTTATCAATTTGTTGTAATAACTAATTAATATATATGGTAAAACTGCATCAACGGAAAACTCGAGAGGAAAGGTAAAAACCAATAAGTTCGATCTTCAAGAACCAAGCATGCTTCCACATCCTCAGAAAGATGAATCGATATAATCATAATATGTTAGATTGATATGTTGTACCAAAGGAATACCTTTACAAGATCGGTAGATCCAAACATGGTAATCAATCCCAACACGGCAGATCCCAACACGGTTCTCAAGGTTCTCCTTATTCTTCACAAAAACATACTCAAAACATTGGTGGATCGGTACACGGTAATTCTAATCTGAATGTTAATGGAAAATATGATAAAACTTCAGAATTTCGGCTTCAATATTTTTTTGAAAATCAAGAAAACAAAGATATTGTCAAAATAATCGAGCATAAGAAAATGTCTTCAGAAATGAAGAAAGGTCGTAAGGCAGTAAAAAAATATACATATTTTAATGCACAAATGAGAGGAATAATGGGAATAGACAAGATAAAGATGAATCGGACACAACTAAAATTCTGACAAAAATAATTTGATGAAATTCAAGCACAGAACGCACAAAAACGCTCAATACCAGCTGACGTTAATTCTGAAGAGAAAGACACCTTAGATGAGGAATCCAATATTGTCATTACACTAGCTTAGTTTCAAAATTCTAGATGCAGTGTTTAGGTTAATTTCAGTGTATACTTTGTTTTAAATTAAATTTAATCCAAAGCTACATTAGAAGTGATTTTCCGAGCCCAACATGGAAGATTCTTTTCCTTTAGTTGTTTAGGTTTTTTGTCAGAAACCTCTTCGTAAAAGGAAATTTCGACTCAAGATCATTCTTTTGTTTGCATAAGATGTTAAAAATCAATTGAGAATGAGTTTCAAGAAATCTATCAAGAAGTAACTCCTAATAAAGTTCATTAAGACGATTTTTCTTAAGATCTTTGATCTCCTTTAGTGAGTCCATAGTTTCCCAAAACAAAGTAATGGAGTCTCCTAAGTTACTATCAGAAGTAATTAGGGGACATATTAATTCTTATCTTAACTCACATTTTCTGGCATGAAACCGACATACAAGCTTTATGATATCTTCCATACAACTGATGGTGAATCCTGGTACAGAAAACCTATTGAAATCACTGAGAAACTGCTCCAACTTAGTTGTGTCGTCCTTTACAGAACATGATGTTGAATTAACATTATCTTTCTTAGATGATGTACGAAAGATTGAAGGTTCTTCACCAGCTGCAAAATATTTAATCAAATATGGAAATATTTATACTAACACTGGTCCACTATATTTGTCTCATCTTCTTAGGGAGATAATTCGCGATTTCATTTGATTCTCTACGCAAAAAGATGCAACTGATTTCACAACATTTAAGCAATCTACTTCTAGATGTAGGCTTCTCATTAAAAATTTTAACCAATTTGTTGCATCTAGTGTTGTCAATGCCTTAGTCTGCTCCCTATCTTGAGCTACCCCTGAGATTGATACAGCTCCTCCACAATTCCATGTATCTGAAACATTATCAATCCGATACTCATAACCTTATATTATATAAGAAACGACTCATCAAAATTTATCTTTTGATCACTGTCAGAGCATTGCTCGGTCGAACTAGCAAGCGTTGCTATCTCAAGATTGTTTGTCAAGTTTAATTGATCAAAACTATAGTGTTGATTTCTAGTCTACTTATAGCTATGTCTCGTATTATGATAGAATGTGTAGTTGAGCTTTAGATTTCACGGCGTTCATCGATTAAAGACGAAGATCTACTGAGGAAAGCTTGGAGAAACTTCATCAATAAAAGGTATGTGGAGACTAAAAATTATCTATCACTCAGAAGTCTAATATATTTTATATCCTAATGAGACTAAGTCGTACAGCTATATAAACTTTTACATTATTCACATTTGATATTTCGAGCTGAGTTTATCTCGGTTATCTATTTCTCGAAATATGTGTTGGAAGCTTTTTGCTTTAACTATGTTCATCACTATTCTTGACAAGTTTAGTTGGAAACAATTTATTTGTTGTAAACTAAATATTAAGTCAAAGGATGATCATATGAAAATCGCCTTGAAACATCTTACATGATTTGTGTGAGACAATCATTTGATGTCAACTTGGGAAGTTTCTGAAAAAGCGGGGGTCTAACAACACCACCCAATATTTCGCTTAGCAATTTGCATGGACTAACTCCGAAATACTTTCTAGAGAATCAACTAGACAGTCAGACTCAATCTAGGTAAAAGTATCTCAAGGAGTTAATATCTCTCTCTTGTTTTGATTTACTCAAGCTAATAGAAATCAGCGAGTCTTTAATCAAACACAAGGAATAACTTGGATGGTACCAAAGACCAATATCCAAGGATCAACCAATGACAATCAACAACCAAAGGTTGGATTACTCTAATTGATGATCTAAAGCACAACTTGTATTATTTCAATTATAAAGATAAAACAATATAATGCGGAAATTGAAATAACACAGACACCAGAAATTTTGTTAACGAGGAAACCGCAAATGCAGAAAAACCACGGGACCTAGTCCAGATTGAACACACACTATATTAAGCCGCTACAGACACTAGCCTACTCCAAGCTAACTTCGGACTGGACTGTAGTTGAACCCAAATCAGTCTCCCACTGATCCAAGGTACAGTTATACTCCCTACGCCTCTGATCCTAGCAGGATACTGCACACTTAATTCCCTTAGCTGATCTCACCCACAACTAAGAGTTGCTACGACCAAAAATCGCAGGATTTGACAATAAACAAATTTGCCTCCTACAGATAAACCCTAAAGGTTTTGTTCCATCTTTTGATAAAAATCAAGGTGAAGAGGAACCAATTGATAATCCGGTCTTATATTCCCGAAGAACAGCCTAGAGTTATCAATCACCTCACAACAATCTTAATCACATGGTAGCGAAACAAGATGTTTCGGAATTACAAACAATGAGACGAAGATGTTTTTGATTACTTTTTATATCTTGACTATCGGAGATATCAATCTCAAGCCAATCAATCTGATTGTACTTGTACGATAGAAGATGCAAGATCAGATCACACAACTACGATAAAAGTAGTATCTGTCTGGCTTCACAATCCCAATGAAGTCTTTAAGTCGTTAACATGGTTTTAGAAGAAGAAAACCAAAGGTTAAAGGAGAATCGACTCTAGTATGCAAACTAGTATCACATGTAAGGTGTGGGGATTAGTTTTGCACAATACTAGATGGCTCCTTTATATAGTCTTTCAAATCAGGGTTTGAAATTAGGTTACCTTGGTAACAAAGCAATCAATATCCACCGCTAGATGAAAACCTGATTTAGATTCAAGCTAATATTTCTCAACCGTTAGATCGAAAACTTAGTTTGTTATACACACTTGACAATGCACGCTTCTAGGTTTGTTAACCGTACCCAAACGTATGCACTTGTTGGTTCAAAAATAGTTAACCAAAGGTTAGACATATGTGCATTTCATATCAACCATGTTCTTGTTCACCATAACTAGTTCAAATGACTTCAAATGAACTAGTTAGAGAGTTGTTTAATTGCAAGGAAATCTTATGTACTAAACAAGACACAATTGAAGCAAAGATGATTTGATTCACTCGAATCGGTTAATGAACTTTTATAGCCACGATTTGCAAACTGCATTCCTTAGTCTTTTTAAGTTTATGTTTAGAAATCATCTTCAGATATATAACCTTCTCAAGTTTGCAGACTAGGTTCGCGGACTTAAGTTACCGGGCAGAGTTTACAAACTCCAGCAGAAACTCCCGGGTTTGAGAACTTCGCCGGTTCGCGGACTGAGTTCGTGGACTTAGCTTCACGCAAGTATTTTGTCAACTCCAGCAAAAATTCTCGGGTTTGAGAACTTCGACAGTTCGTGGACTGAGTTCGCGGACTTGGCTCACACCATTCTTCCGGTTCTCTTGGTCAACAAAGTTCGCAAACTTTGATTCAAGGAATAGGACTTATACATAAATGTGTTTCCACAATAATTTCTTATGTCCACCATTGGTTATGTAATCTAAACTCTCATTTCAATCATTGAAACATTCTTAGAGGACGTTATATAGTTGTTACACCATTTCTCGTCAAAGCAATTTTCAAGATGACTTTCGTCACATGGTAAAGATAAACTTGGATAAAGCGAAAATCTTACCAACACATATTTCGAGATACAGATAGGCGAGGTATATTCGGCTCGAAATACCAAATGTGTATAATCCAAGTCTATATATATAGCATACGACTTCTTGTCTCAAAGAGTAGGAGATAAAGTAGATAGACTTTTGAGTGACAGATAAGTTCAAGTCTTCACATACCTTTTTTTCGAGAAGTTCCACTGGTTCCTTGAGTAGTTCTTCTACTTGTATGATGAGTCGCCATGAAGTCCTTGAGCTCAACTACACTTTTTATCCTAGTCCGAGCTTAGCTATAATAGACTAGAAATCAAGACTTATAGTTTTGATCACTAACATTGACAAACATGCTTGAGATAGAAATGCATGCGAGTTCGACCGAGCAATGCTCTAACAATCTCCCCTTTTATCAATTTTAGTGACAAAACTATCAATACATATGGAATACAAAAAAGATAAAGAAACTTTAATAGCTCCTATTCCACATGTCTAATCTTCAACATTCCTCGAAATCTTTGTCACTTACAAGTACTCCAATGATCCCAAAGGTTGTAAGTTTAGCATCACCGTTGTTGAAGATCCGTAGCTATAACAATGAGAAAGTATCGGTCTCGATCATTGTTATACAGTGTCATAGTATTATCACACAGTGTCAAAGTCTAATTGTATCACAACCTCAACAATAATACTATGGTGATATGTATCACTCCCCCTTAGTCAATACTCCATCTCACATGGAAACCACTCCCCCTTACACAATGATCCGAAAACCATTGTATTTGTAGTGTGAACTACATATTAATTCTCTTCCTTTTTGTCAATAAAATTGGCAACGGTACAAGAACGGGATCATAATGAAATTTCCGAGAGAGAGCTTTCATGACAAAAGAAAAAAATACATACCAACTAATTTAGATCAATCATAAAGCCGAAGCTAAGTGCATTCATAAAGGAGTTTAAAGATACAAGATAACCCCTCTAAAATTCCACAGCCGCACACCCCTCAAGATATGACCATTAAGCACAAGTTCAAAAGAACTCTTCCCCATTTGATGTCATTCCCGAAAGAACAACAAGAGCGACCTTAATTTCAAAAAAAAAGAAGGATTTTGAAACAAAAATGACACCAACAAGACAAAAACAACTCTACAAAAACTGAACTGGAGTAAACCTACTGGAGTTTCAAACTCAATTGCCCAAAAGATAGAGATAAGCATAGGGGCAAGAGTTATAGAAACGATTTAATGAACCAAAAAAACACCAATAGACTGCCGCAAGTGTTGAAACGTAGCAGTGTCTAATGGTTTGGTAAGAATATCAGCCAATTGTTGTTCGGATGGGACAAATTCCATACTTATGATACCATTTTCATAGAGATAACGAATAAAATGGTACCTTATGTCAATGTGCTTTGTTCTTGAGTGCTCAACGGGATTCCTAGTGATTCAAATCGCATTAGAGTTATCATAAAAGATCTTCATTATTCCAGTATCAAATCTATAATCAACTAGCATTTGTTTCATCCAGAGGAGTCGAGTACAACATGATCCAGCAGCAATAATATTCACCAACATTGCTCATTTCAAATTCCTTAGCAAGAGAGACTTGGAAGTACTTTGAAAATTTTTCAGAAGTTGATCCATAAATGATATCATCTACATAGATTTGAGCAATAAACACATATTTTCCACTCCATTTGGTAACAAAGTTTTATCAGCTCCGCCTCTTGAAAAACCTTTTCTAATAAGAGAAGTGGGCTCTAGGTGCTTGTTTCAACCCATACAATGCCTTTTTGATTTTTAGCACATGATCTGGGAAATCAGGGTTTTCAAACCCCTTAGGTTGAGAGACATAGACTTCCTCCTTTAAAATTCCGTTTAGGAACGCAGATTTTATATCCATTAACAGCTTAACCTTAAGAAAACAAGCATGAGCTAACAAAATACGAATGGACTAAAGGCGTTCCACGGGAGCAAAGGTCTCGTCAAAGTCAATATCTTCAAATTGTAGTGTGTGGTTGTTAGACCCCTGCCATTTCAATTGGTATCAGAGCAGGCAAACCCGTTTAAGACCTTACAAGTCTGTGTTTGTAGCGATCTGACTCTATGGACATAGGTGATATCTCTATTAACGTACCTGATGAGTGCCAAATATTGTATATATTTATCCCTTTTTGTTGGAATTTAACTCATCTTTTGTGCAGTAATTCTACATTTTATCCCATATTCTGTATTTTCATTGTTTTCAAGAATAAATATTTTTCTTACTTAATTTTGCATTTTTAGGTAATAAATAAAGGTTGGATGAATAGAAGAGCGGAAAAGAGCAGAAAAGTAGTGAAAAGCCGGGAGGAATTACACAAGGAAGCCGCGAAGAATGTTGTGCACAAGACCAAAAGGCTAGAAGTGGGCTTGAAGAAGAAGAATTGTCCTTAAAGAAGATATGGGCTTGGCATACCCAAGGCCCAAAACCATTACTCAAACACATTTCCACTATCCAAGCCCGTCTCGGATTTCAGCCGTCAGATCGAAGCATTTCAGCATCCTACGGTCGCTCCATCATCGCACATCAAACTCCGAAGCCCCCGCTTTACATCGCAACGCCCATCTCCATCTTGGGTCGTCCGTTTTGCTACATCCCTTCATCCGACGGTCGCTCCACGCTTACCTCCGTATCGCCGTTGGATCCACCTACCATCTTCCCATCCATCGCTCCTTGTCGCAGATCATCAAACTCCGCTGCACCTGTTTCACACCCTAGCAACCGAACACCTACACCCCAAACAAACAGACCCTAATCCCATTTCCATCGAGTTCTTCCCCTTCTTCCCAAAAATTTGCAGAGCTCTGCAACTCCATCACCACCATCTCTTCCATCTCCACCTCGAACACCACCACTACCACCTTCCCCCGACAAACTCAGGAGTCAATCACCACCCTTGTCTCTCCCTTTCTCGTCTGTAGCATCGAGTCCTGATGCTGCAAACTCGACAGTGAGAGAAGCTAGGGTTCACAGAAGTCTAGGGCTAGGCCAACAGCGCAACAACAGCTAGAGGAGGAGCAGTAGAACATCAACAGGGCATGGGTCGAGCAGAATTCACACATGGGTATGTCGAATTTGATTTTTCCCCAAAAGTTAGGGTTTACAAATTTAGGGTTTTGTGAAATTAGGGATTTGGTTGTAAACTATAAATAGGAAGTGATGTAGGATGTTAAAGGTTGTTCTTGGTTAGCCGAGATACCCCCAAATTTGGGTTAATCACTGTTTAATTTTAGTTTTAATTTTCAATTTAATATTTAGGGTTCTTCAATTTCTGTTCATGTTTGTTCTTTACTGTTTAATTCCATCTTTCAATTTTTGTTTCTCACATGCTAGTTAGTTTAATTTCCTGTTTAAAACTTGACGAAGCCCTAGCCCTGTTGTGTTGTTCCTGTTAATCATGTGTTGTTCCTGTTGATCATGTTAAGTTCCATTGTAGTGTTAATTATGTTCTGAGTCACTGCTGAGGCTCAGATGAAACCTTAGTTCTATTGAATGATGAATTGCTAGGAAGGCCTGTTTTGCTTGAGTAATGGGAAGTAGTTGGTGCTCTGATATGCCTGTGGGGGCAAATCAGTGAGCAAGCTGATTTTCTTCCCATTCTAGTTGGATGCTTAAGTTTTTGCATTGTTTAGCTAGGACACAAGGTGGATTCTAAGCCTTAGCTTAGCCACAACTGCAACCTCCTCTCTGCCCTTGGCTCATAGCCTTGGTTTACTTCAATACCATTGCTTCACCATCTTCACACTGCCACCTTTCTTTACCACTTTCTTTTGTAACTTACTTTGCTTCGTTGGCACTTTTCCACTGTTAACAATCACCATTTCACTGCCATTGTATATGCTTCCATTGTTTCATTGTCTTTACCACTGTCACTTTAGTGTTTTTGTCTCACTGTTTTCTTATTCACTTCATCTGTTTTCTTTCTCTGTTTCTTTTCTGTTTTCATTTCACTGTCACTCTTTGATACACTATATCTTTGTTACTCTTCACTACTGTTTCTTTACCTTCACTGTTCTTTCTTTGCCATTGTTTTTTTTGTCCTTCCTGGTTTGTTCTCTGTTTCTTTGTCATTGTAGACTCTTAGGTTAAGGCCAAAAGCCCATCTCATTGCTAGGGTGAAGCAAAAGCCCAGACCACTGTTAGGGTGCCCAAGGCTCAGTTCAGTCCATCTGTAGTCCAAAGGCCCAAAGCCCAGTTCATTCTTATAGAATAAAGCCAAAGCACAAACTCAATCAAGAGCCCAGTGCACTTCAAAACCAAAGCCAAGCCCACTGTGCCTAGAAGTTACCAAAGCCCAATAGCAACTTAGAAGCCCAAAATAGCTACACACTCCAAACACACCCAGTCCCTGTGGATTCGACCCGTACTTGCACGAGCTACAACTGACGACCGTGCACTTGCGGTATTACTGTAGGCCCGTTTCATTTCGCTTAAATTTCACACTTTCCCGGGTCCACCAAGTTTTTGGCGCCGCTGCCGGGGATTGGTGCTTTGTTTTTCTTGTAGTTTTATTGGCTATTTTGCATTTCACTGCATAGCATTTGCATCTGCATCTGCTTCACTTCATTTGCTGTTGGACCTGCTGTTCTGAACCAGTTTTTCCTCTGCTGGGACGCCACCAAGGAAAAGAACCAAAGCCCAACTGGGTTTTTGCAACAATATCAGAGCAGCTGGGCTGTGCTAAAAAGGTAAACCCATTCAGAGAACCCGAATTGTGGGCTTCCAATTTTTAATTGTGGGCTTGTAATATTAAAGCCAATTTTTGGGCTTTTTATTTTCTGTTGGGTTTGTAAATAATTTTTGTGGGCTTGTTTGTTTAATTTGTGGGCTTGTATTTAATTTTTGTGAGCTTGTTTAATTTGGACTTGTATTTTGTATTCTGGGTTTTTAAACCCAGCTGAGCTTGTAACCGATCACGCTAGGTTAACTCGTTAGTGGGCCGAGTACCCAAATTCTAGGCCGAGATTTTGGACTCAGTTTCACCAAACGTTTTCAAACCAGCTGAGCCAAAGCAAACACAAAACCAACAGTGGGCTTGCTCCCATTCAAAAACCAAATTTTATTTTAAAAAAAAAAAAAAAAAAACCAAAATTTTGCTCCTAATTTCAAAAACCAAAACTTTTCTCCCATTCAAAAACCAAATTTTACTTGCTCCCATTTTAACAACCAAATTTTTTCTTCTTTATCCCATTAAAACCAAACTTGCTCCCAAATTTTAAAAAACCAAAAAAATGTCTCCCACCAAAACCAAATTTTTCCCAAAAATCCAAACCCTTTAAAAACCAAATTCTGAGCTTTGTACATCTTTACTTAGCTTTTGAGCCAATCATGAATAGATCTTTTTCTACAGTTGGGGAGTACAACAAATCCCTTAGAGAACTTGCATATGGACAAACTTCACGTTATGAACCTTCCACGGACCATGATGTCAATAGTCATAGGAATTATTATGGACATTTTCAAAGTCCCGAGCCGCAATACATGAACCCTAATGACTATTCATACATGCATCATTCATCGCAACGTGAAAATGAACATTCTGCTAGAGCCTCACTCACACAATCATCACTTATGGATCAAATAGAAGCTCGAATCACAGCTTTAGAAATGCAATCACATGAGGAATCTGTCACATCTAATTTTCTTAGGCAACCTGAAATCTATGCATGTCCCGCATGTGGTAGTTTAGACCACCCTGTTGAGAATTGTCATATTTTGCATAATTTTAGGCAATCTAGAGAAAATCCAAGGTATGAAATGCCCATAAATTGTGAGAATGGTAGTCATTGGGACCATAATCAATCCTTTGAGGGTTGCGATCAATATTTTGTAAACCCTAATGACCATGCACACATGTACCATTCACCACAATTTGAACATGAAGAATTTGGTACTCCCATGAATTTAGACTCCACCACAGAAGCTTTAAGACTCTGCAAGCAAGACTATGATAGATCTACATCACGAATTCATGCATATTTAGATCAGATTTTGCTTCACCTACAAAAGGAGGAAATTCATGAGGAAATGTATGTTGTCCCTAATGAAGTGTCTAGTCCCATTCATGTAAATAATGTTGAATATGAACCTAATTTAGAGGAACATGAATCGACTAATGACACCACCACTGTTAATGAGGACCAATATGCATGCTACCATGATGATGATTATGATGATTATGATGATTGTTAGAAGAACATGAAAATATTGTGGAACCTGTTGGTTCAAAAACATATGGCTTCTCGCCCTCGACCTTCATGCATGTTGTTCTTTCTAATACTCATTGTAATTCATATGATTTTGATATTGACATGGGATTCGTACAATTATTCTGTGAAGATGAGCATGACATAGGAATAGTTGAATCTTCTGTAGACACTAATATGCATGAAAATATATTTGATGTGTCTGATTCTCTACCTAGGTCACATTGTGATATTTCTCCTGATTTGCCGATGCATGAGAATGAATCTGTTGATGATGTTGATGACTCTGATTGTGATCTTGCCAATTTGTTTGATGATTGTGAGCATGTTGTGACACTTGTAGAAGACTTAGGAGATGTTGATGTGATTAAAATGATGTGCCTATCGTCCTACATAAGTCACAATCTGATGGCCTTCCACCCAACCTAGATTTGGTTTGTACCCATATTGTCAAACCGACTTTTCTGAGAGTCCCTAATCTAGGTTTGGAACTGTGTGCTTCCCAAGTCCTCTTGGACTATTTTGCTTCTAAGTATAATACTTTGAGGAACCACAGTTGGAATTAGCATGTTTGCCCGTCCCTAGCACAGTTCATTTCGAGCTAGACCTTGTGCATGATGAACCCCCAAACTGCGCGATTTTGTTTTCAAAATTATATCTTCTGTAAAATCCAGGTTTGGGGGTAGCTCATTTTGTTTCACAGCTTCACTTGCATGCCTATCATATTATTATTGTGTGAAGCTGTTGAAACCTCTACACTTTGTCTTTTGGGTTGATCCTCAACTCTTTAGATTGTTAGTGTATGGTGAATTTTTGTATATAATCCAGTAGATAAAATTTCTTAAAAACCTTTTGTTCCTTTTGTATATATTTTGCTAATCCAATATGATCTCGGCTGACATATGTTGGATTCTTGCCTTGAATAACGGAGTTCTAATATTGCTTTCGCCGAAATCGGGTATTCTCTTTCCTTTTTCTCTACTCAACATGATCCTCTTCATATGTGTATTATAATTTTGTTCATATTTTGAAACATTGAGGACAATGTTTCGTTTATGGTTTGGGGGTGAAAAGTAGATCCTTTGATACTCTGCCCATCCTTGCCCCCCCGCCCGCCTCTTTTTTGCCCATTCCCCCCCCCTTGCCCACTCCATTAACCTCCCAATCCGGGCCATTTAACCTTGAAATGTTGACTCTTGTGCAAATATGTAATTTAGGAGTCTTAGTCTAGATATTTAGGCACCCTGATTCTAGCACAATTCACATAGTGATAAGAAATTTGCACGCGCACGATCTACCAATACATGTATAGCCTCGATCTTCAAGGTGTTTGATAGGAAGTCACGAGTGCCAATCACTTTAGAATACTGAACGAAACTTGACTAGCTTGTTCTTTTTTGGTTGGTTGGGATAGAAGGTGGAGGTTACATTAAGAAAGACAACCATCGAATTTAACTGGGTGCATCAAAAAGGGCTACCTCTTGCAAAGTGTCATGTAATCTTTGTTTCCTTTTGTATGTATCAAAAAGTGTTTCCTTTTCAAAAAAAAAAAAAAGAAAAAAAAAAAGAAACGATGTATATTCAGAAAAAAAAATATCAGAAAAATACAAAAAAAAAAACCAAACAAAAAAATCAAGTATTTATCAATTCCATTCTCTCTTGTTCCAAAAATAAAAGAGAGTAGTCAATGTAAATAAGAGTCATGTAAAGAGTCATCTTTTATGTTTTATTGTAATAAGCAAGGAAGGGTGTATGCCATTGATGTACAACGCGAGTAATTGTGAAATACCTCCAACTCATTCACAATTCTCGTAAAGTCCGGACAGCTAGCTAGATTTCGACCTTGGTTCTTAGCCTGAGAAACTATCTCTTGGTGATTAGTAGTCATAACATCCGATCTTTCTTTACACATGTGTAGATACACTTTACACTCTTATCACATGTCTTTATTTGTTATCAGTGCTAGGATTGTGCCTTCGATAGCTAGATTGACATCTCCATTTTGCTGTGAGCTTAACTGACTTGCACATGTCACATTTGATGGAATCTGAGCTTATATTTTGACCTAGAACTTTGTAGGTACGTTCTAAGCAAACCTTCACGAGACTTCAACTCGTCCACTAGGGACACTTAGTGGTTTAAAAGGCTTAGTGCATACGCTAAATGCATTCGAGAGACCAGCGACAGTGGTATAGGTAGGATTTCCTTAGTTTTGTTTTACTTGAGGACAAGTAAAATTCAGGTTTGGGGGTATTTGATGAGTGCCAAATATTGTATATATTTATCCCTTTTTGTTGGCATTTAACTCATCTTTTGTGCAGTAATTCTACATTTTATCCCATATTCTGTATTTTCATTGTTTTCAAGAATAAATATTTTTCTTACTTAGTTTTGCATTTTTAGGTAATAAATAAAGTTTGGATGAATAGCAGAGCGGAAAAGAGCAGAAAAGTAGTGAAAAGCCGGGAGGAATTACACAAGGAAGTCGCGAAGAATGTTGTGCACAAGACCAAAAGGCTAGAAGTGGGCTTGAAGAAGAAGAATTGTCCTTAAAGAAGATATGGGCTTGGCATACCCAAGGCCCAAAACCCTTACTCAAACACATTTCCACTATCCAAGCCCGTCTCGGATTTCAGCCGTCAGATCGAAGCATTTCAGCATCCTACGGTCGCTCCATCATCGCACATCAAACTCCGAATCCCCCGCTTTACATCGCAACGCCCATCTCCATCTTGGGTCGTCCGTTTTGCTACATCCCTTCATCCGACGGTCGCTCCACGCTTACCTCCGTATCGCCGTTGGATCCACCTACCATCTTCCCATCCATCGCTCCTTGTCGCAGATCATCAAACTCCGCTGCACCTGTTTCACACCCTAGCAACCGAACACCTACACCCCAAACAAACAGACCCTAATCCCATTTCCATCGAGTTCTTCCCCTTCTTCCCAAAAATTTGCAGAGCTCTGCAACTCCATCACCACCATCTCTTCCATCTCCACCTCGAACACCACCACTACCACCTTCCCCCGACAAACTCAGGAGTCAATCACCACCGTTGTCTCTCCCTTTCTCGTCTGTAGCATCGAGTCCTGATGCTGCAAACTCGACAGTGAGAGAAGCTAGGGTTCACAGAAGTCTAGGGCTAGGCCAACAGCGCAACAAGAGCTAGAGGAGGAGCAGTAGAACATCAACAGGGCATGGGTCGAGCAGAATTCACACATGGGTATGTCGAATTTGATTTTTCCCCAAAAGTTAGGGTTTACAAATTTAAGGTTTTGTGAAATTAGGGATTTGGTTGTAAACTATAAATAGGAAGTGATGTAGGATGTTAAAGGTTGTTCTTGGTTAGCCGAGATACCCCCAAATTTGGGTTAATCACTGTTTAATTTTAGTTTTAATTTTCAATTTAATATTTAGGGTTCTTCAATTTCTGTTCATGTTTGTTCTTTACTGTTTAATTCCATCTTTCAATTTTTGTTTCTCACATGCTAGTTAGTTTAATTTCCTGTTTAAAACTTGACGAAGCCCTAGCCCTGTTGTGTTGTTCCTGTTAATCATGTGTTGTTCCTGTTGATCATGTTAAGTTCCATTGTAGTGTTAATTATGTTCTGAGTCACTGCTGAGGCTCAGATGAAACCTTAGTTCTATTGAATGATGAATTGCTAGGAAGGCCTGTTTTGCTTGAGTAATGGGAAGTAGTTGGTGCTCTGATATGCCTGTGGGGGCAAATCAGTGAGCAAGCTGATTTTCTTCCCATTCTAGTTGGATGCTTAAGTTTTTGCATTGTTTAGCTAGGACACAAGGTGGATTCTAAGCCTTAGCTTAGCCACAACTGCAACCTCCTCTCTGCCCTTGGCTCATAGCCTTGGTTTACTTCAATACCATTGCTTCACATCATCTTCACTGCCACCTTTCTTTACCACTTTCTTTTGTAACTTACTTTGCTTCGTTGGCACTTTGCCCTGTTAACAATCACCATTTCACTGCCATTGTATATGCTTCCATTGTTTCATTGTCTTTACCACTGTCACTTTAGTGTTTTTGTCTCACTGTTTTCTTATTCACTTCATCTGTTTTCTTTCTCTGTTTCTTTTCTGTTTTCATTTCACTGTCACTCTTTGATACACTATATCTTTGTTACTCTTCACTACTATTTCTTTACCTTCACTGTTCTTTCTTTGCCATTGTTTTTTTTGTCCTTCCTGGTTTGTTCTCTGTTTCTTTGTCATTGTAGACTGTTAGGTTAAGCCCAAAAGCCCATCTCATTGCTAGGGTGAAGCAAAAGCCCAGACCACTGTTAGGGTGCCCAAGGCTCAGTTCAGTCCATCTGTAGTCCAAAGGCCCAAAGCCCAGTTCATTCTTATAGAATAAAGCCAAAGCACAAACTCAATCAAGAGCCCAGTGCACTTCAAAACCAAAGCCAAGCCCACTGTGCCTAGAAGTTACCAAAGCCCAATAGCAACTTAGAAGCCCAAAATAGCTACACACTCCAAACACACCCAGTCCCTGTGGATTCGACCCGTACTTGCACGAGCTACAACTGACGACCGTGCACTTGCGGTATTACTGTAGGCCCGTTTCATTTCGCTTAAATTTCACACTTTCCCGGGTCCACCAGTACCGCCAGTCTTCGATGGCTCTAATTACTTATGGTGGAAAATTTATATGCGAGCTTTTCTTCAAGCACGTGATTTTCAATCATGGGTATATGTTGTTAATGGCCATGATGCTCCCGTTGTGGCAGTTGGAGATGTAAACGTTCCCAAGAATATTGGTGAATATAGTCCTGCCGAGATACTTGCTGCAAAGAAAAATTCCGACGGTTTGAATGCCATCATACATGCCATTACCCCTAATCTTCAGCACCATATGTGTAATTGCACTCGGTCTAAAGATGCTTGGGATATCTTAGAAACCGTATTTGAAGGAAACTCCAGTGAAAAGGAAGTTAGGATTCAAAACCTTAATTCCGATTGGGAGAACCTTCGTATGGAAGATGAAGATTCATTTGATGAGTTTAATAACAAAGTGTCTGAAATTGTTAATGCATCTTTTGCCTTGGGTAAGACTATTCCTGAAAAGGACATTGTGATGAAAATTCTCAGATCGCTGCCATCTAGATACGAGTCTAAGAAGCATGCCATCGTTGAGGGAAATAACCTTGATAATCTTTCCATAAATACCTTGGTTGGAAAGCTAAAGATCTTTGATCATGATCATACATCCAAAATCGGAAAGGATGTTGCCTTTAAAGCACAGAAGAACACGAAAATACTTGATAAAAGTAAAAGTGTTTATGTCTTTGAGGATGATTTTTCAGATGAAGATCTTGACAAATCAGTCTCCTTGATCACAAGACAGTTTAGGGATCTTCTATTGAAGATAAGTAAACGGTTTTCAAGAGACAAACTTAGGTCGTCATATAAACCTCACAATCACGTTCCTCCTAAAAACATGGATGCTGACGAGGCTAATGACGAGGATATGCCACAATGCTTTAAGTGTAAAGGTTTTGGTCATTTTACAAATGAATGCCCTAATCGGAGAAAATACACTGGAAACAAAGGTCTTGCTGTAACACTTGATGAGATGTCTGAGATCTGTGACTCTGATGAAGATAAGAAATCAAGTGTCGGTCTTCTATGTGAGAACGTTGATTTTGATAGTTGTAGCAATACATATATCAATCTTGATGGTTCGGTGAAGAATAGAATCCAATCAAGCTGGAAGAATCAACTGACCCATTCTTTGGAAACTCTGATTGTAATGTTTCAGGATCTACTATGTGTCTAGTTGCGTTCACACCACAAATGCCTGAATACTATTCAAGGTTGATGTGCTCGTTCTGTTCTCAAAAGGGTCATGAACTGTCAAGATGTTACAAGTACGAACATCAAGTGAGGCACGCCAACAAACTTCAACGAAGAGAAAATTGATTGGCAAGGAAGCTTAAACTTGCTCAGAGAAACGATGAGGTATGTAGGATGTTATCTTCGTCTAAGAAGTTGGTTTCCAAAGACAAAATAAGACCATTAGAGAAAAAGGTATGGTCAAGTCGCTTTGATATACAGAAGTCAGAGAATTCCTCTCAAGAGGGAAATGGTGGACAAATTGTTGTTCACCACAACATAAATTGATTATGTTGATTGGTAAATCTTGTCTCATGTGCCTGATCAAAAGAGACAAGGTTGTGAATGCACAGGCTTTAGAAAAGTTTTTTTTTTGTTTGTTTTTCCTGTCTCTCAAATAAGGGGTTATTTGTGTCAATTCTACTCTTTCTAGGGTTTAAGAGTTGGACATCCACGAACCTGTTTAAAGGTTTCGAACCCTACATTCCTTTTTCCTCTTAAGACTGCTTTATGGGATTGTGAATTCCACTCACAAAAATCAGTTGGTTATAACTGTTCTATATAGCATCATGTCTTTGGATGGAAAAGATGTCAATATGATTGTTAATCCATCAATCAAGGAAAACGTAAAATCTCCAGCAACTCCTTCGTTAAAAAAAAAGAGGAGGAATACAAGAAAGCCAAGGGCTGTCCCTTCTAACTCTCATAAGTTTTTCGAAGTTCTTGATGAGTTAAAGGAAGTAAGAAAGGATATTGGTGAAATAAAGGCTTGTGTTTTAAGATCTTTGGAAATTCAGAATGCCCTGGTTCGACATCACCAGCCAAGACGGTTTGTTGATATTAACTCCTTTCTTCACGAACCTTATGTACCAATGGCTGTTAACGATAAGGAGTTCGGGAATGATAAAGAATTTCTCAAAGACATTGTTGCCTAGTATGTCTTCTTGTTGGTTTAGTTGGAAGAATAACTAGTGCTTTGAATAGCAATGATTGTGACTACACATAGCTATTATTTTCATCTTCTTGTATTTTTTTTTAGGTTTATTGGTATTAAATTCTAAAAATATTTGGAGGATGATCTTTTGCAGTATTAATCTTTATGATTTGTTGTATTGCAATTTGTTATGGGATATTGGTGTTTACGTCTGTGAACTATGGTTGTCCCATATTTTGTCAAAAGTAAAGTCGTTTGTGATCAGTATTCAAGTACTGGTAAAAGAATGAATGGACTTTTGAAATATACAAAAGTTAAGCCTATATTGTCAATTCTTTGATGGAAGATAGGTTAAAATATTTTGTTTTCAAGGATTATGTCTATTATTGTCGTTTTGCAAATAGTGATTGAAGATAGAATGAATCCTTGTGTATTCCGCAGTATTGATCATCCCTGATCCATATTTTATGTATTACTGTGAGGCTCCGTAATGTGTCTTATGTTGAGCACGATACAACTAAGTTGATTAATTTTGATTATTTTGGTTGGTTGTTCCGTAAGGTATTTTATGTCGAGCATTTGTAAACTAAATTAATCATCTTGTTTGGTTATTTAGTTATTGCTCCGTAAGTTTTTTTATGTCGAGCAAAACAAATATCAATTAAATCGATTACTTTTGTGATTAATTTAATTGTGTATTCCAATTAGATTAATTATGGATTCTATTGTCATTAGTCTAGTTGAGTACTCATATATTCCATAAGTTTCCTTGTCTTGAGTATATGAACGGCTATCCTAATCATTTTCTAATGGTTATGTTAGTCATATGTTCCGTAAGTTTAATTATGTTGAGCATAATCAATTAAGTTGATCACCTTGTGTGTTTGATTTGATTGCGTATTACGATTAAATTAATCATGGGTTTACTTATGATTAATTTGATTGGTTTTTGGATATAGAAAATCATTTATCATGGTTTTTGGTGTCCAATAAAAATCCTTTGTTTCTTTTGAAATTAAGGTCGCTCTTGTTGTTCCCTTGGGAATGACATTTAATGGGGGAGAGTTCTTTTGAACTTGTGCTTAATGGTCATATCTTGAGGGGTGTGCGGCTGTGGAATTTTAGAAGGGTTATCTTGTATCTTTAAACTCCTTGATGAATGCTATTAGCTTCGGCTATATGATTGCATCTATTAAGATGATGTGTATTGTTTTCTTTTAGTCATGAAATGTCTCTTACGGAATTTCATTATGATTCCGTTCTTGTACCTTTGCCAATTTTATTGACAAAAAGAGGAAGAATTAATATGTAGTTCACACTAAAAATACATATGTTTTTCGGATCATTATGTAAGGGGGAGTGGTTTCCATGTGAGATAGAGTATTGACTAAGGAGGAGTGATACATATCACCATAGTATTATTGTTAAAGTTGTGATACAATTGGACTTTGACACTGTGTAATAATACTATGACACTGTATAACAATGATCGAGAATAATGCTTTCCCATTGTTATAGCTACAGATCTTCAACAACGGTGATGCTAAACTTACAACCTTTGGGATCATTGGAGTACTTGGAAGGACTAAGATTTCAAGGAATGTTGAAGATTAGACATGTGGAATAGGAGCTACTAAAGGTTCATTATCTTTTTTGTATTTCATATGTATTGATAGTTTAGACAATAAAATTTACAAAGGGGGAGATTGTTAGAGCACTGCTCGGAAGAACTCGCATGCGTTGCTATATCAAGCATGTTTGTCAATGTTAGTGATCAAAACTATAAGTCTTGATTTCTAGTCTATTATAGCCAAGTCTCGGACTAGGATAGTAAGTGTACTTGAGCTCAAGGACTTCATGGCGATTCATCATAAAAGTGGAAGAACTACTCAAGGAACCGGTGGAACTTCTCGACAAAAAGGCATGTGAAGACTTGAACTAATCTGTCACTCAAAAGTCTATCTATTCTATCTCCTACTTCTTGAGACAAAAGTCGTATGCTATATATATATATACTTAGATTATACACATTTGGTATTTCGAGCTGAGTATACCTCACCTAAATATATCTCGAAATATGTGTTGGTAAGCATTTCGCTTTGACCATGTTTTTATTTACCTAGTGATGCAAGTCATGATATGTTTCAGTCATCTTGAAAATTGCTTTGAAGAGAAATAGTGTAACAACTATATAACGTTATCTAAGAATGTTTCAATGATTGGAATGAAAGTTTAGATTACATAACCAATGATGGACATAAGTATGTTGTGGAAACACATATGTGCATAAGCCCTATAGTGGAAGAATGGCTAGTAGTAAAGTCCGCGAACTCCGTCCGCGAACTGCCGAAGTTCTCAAACCCGAGAATTTCTGCTGGAGTTAACAAACTACTTGCGTGAGCCAAGTCCGCGAACCCAGTCCACGAACCGACGAAGTTCTCAAACCCGAGAATTTTTGCTGGAGTTTGTAAACTCTATCCAGTACCTTAAGTCCGCGAACCTAGTCTGCGAACTTGAGAAAGGTTATATATATATGAAGATGATTTCCGAACTTAAACTTATAAAGACTAAGGAATGCTTTTGCAAACCGTGGCTATAAAGTTCATGAATAGGTTCATGTGAATCAAATCATCTTTGCTTCAATTATGTCTTGTGTAGTACATGATATTTCCTTGCAATTGAACAACTCTCTAACTAGTTCATATGAGTCATTTGAACTAGTTATGGTGAAGAAGAAAATTGTTGGTATGAAATGCTCAAATGGCTAACCTTTTGGTTGACTATTGTTGAACCAACAATGCACACGTTTGGGTACGGTTAACAAAGCTAGAAGCGTGCACTTCATTTGCGTATAAAAAGCTAAGATTTCTATCTAACGGTTGAGATATAGCTTGAATCTAAATCAGGTTTTCATCTAACGGTGGATAGTGTTTGCTTTGTGAGCAAGGCGAAACCCTGATTTGAAAGACTATATAAAGGAGACATCCATCTTTGTGCAAAACTAATCCCCACACCTTACATGTGATACTAGTTTGCGTGCTAGAGTCAGTTCTCCTTTAACATTTAGTTTTCTTCTTCTAAAACCAGGTTAACGACTTAAAGACTTCATTGGGATTGTGAAGCCAGACTGATACTACTTTTATCGTAGTTGTGTGTTCTGATTTTGCATCTTCTATTGTACGAGTACAATCAGATTGATTGGCTTGAGATTAACCTCTCCGATAGGCAAGATATAAAAAGTAATCACAAACATATTCGTCTCATCGTTTGTGATTCCACGATATCTTGTTTTGCTACCATACGATTAATATTGTTGTGAGGTGATTGATTAATCTAGGATGTTCTTCGGGAATATAAGACCAGATTATCAATTGGTTTCTGTTCACCTTGATTTTATATCAAAAGACGAAACAAAAACTTTAGGGTTTTTCTGTGGGAGACAGATTGATCCTTTGATAGACTTGTCTGTGTGAGACAGATTTGTTTATTGCCAAAGCCTGCGATTTTGGGTCGTAACAACTCTTAGTTGTGGGTGAGATCATCTAAGGGAATCAAGTGTGCAGTATCCTGATGGGATCAGAGGCGTAGGGGTGCAACTGTACCTTGGATCATTAGGAGACTGATTGGGGTTCAACTATAGTCCAGTCCGAAGTTATCTTGGAGTAGGCTAGTGTCTGTAGCGGCTTAATACAGTGTGTATTCAATCTGTATTAGGTCCCGGGGTTTTTCTGCATTTACGGTTTCTTCATTAACAAAACTTCTGGTGTCTGTGTTATTTCTTTTTCGCATTATATTTTTTATATAATTGAAATAATATCGGTTGTGCGTTTAGATCAATCAATTGGAGAGTCCGACCTAACAGTTGTTGATTGATATTGATTGATCCTTGGATATTGGTCTTTCGTACCGTCCATGTTTATCTCTCTTTAATCGAGACTCACAGTTTGCTTGAGTAAGATTAAATCGAGAGATTGAGATATAAACTCTTTGATATATATTTTTATTGTTTGAGTCTAACTGTCTAGTTGATTCTCATAAAAAGGTTATTGGAGTTTGTCCATACATATTTCTAATCGAATTGTTGGGTGTGGTTGTTAGACCCCCGCTTTTTCAGGCTTGATCAGTGCTCTTCTCCTCGTCACTAGAAATGTCAGGATCAGTAACCGTTGGGATATCTTCAACTGATTCTGGAATTTCTTTGACTTTCTCAATTGCCTCGGTTGGAGGCAATTCAGCAGGAGGATTATCATGACGAAAGTTACTAATGTCGTTGATGATAACATTAGCTTATTCCATCATGACTTGTGTTCTTAGATTAAACACTCGAAAACCACGACTATCAGAAGCATAGCCAAGAAATATACCTTCATCACTTTTGGTATCGAATTTCCCTTTCTGTTCTCGATCTTTCAGAATATATCACTTACTTCCAAACACCCTGAGATAGTGTACGTTGGGTTTCCTTCCGTACCACAACTCATAAGGAGTGTTAAGGGTTTTAGACCGTAAATACACACGGTTGATCAAGTAACATGTTGTAAAAACAGGTTCTCCCCAGAATCTTAATGGTAAGTTTTTATTATGGAGCATTACCCTGGCCATTTCCTGAATATTCCTATTCTTTCTTTCAACAGCTCCATTAGCTTGAGGAGTGATAGGTGGTGAGTATTGTTGAATGATCCCCAGTTCGTCACAGAATTCAAATACTTTGGTGTCTTTGAATTCAGTTCCACGATCGTTTCTAATTTTCTTTAGTTTCCGACCTTGTTCGTTCTGGATCATTTTAACAATAATCTTGAATTCACCAAGAGTTTCATTCTTATGAGATAGAAATGCAACCTAAGTGAATCTGGTGTAATCATATACCATAACTAAAGCATACTTATTACCAGTAATAGTGGGTTGTTGAATTGGTACGAAGAGATCCATATGAATTAAATCAAGTGGAGCTTTAGTGAGAATATCTCGAGATGATTTGTGGTGAACTTTCGTCTGCTTACCCTTTTGACAGGCACCACATACACCTTCAATCTTTGTATTGATTTTAGGAATACCTCTAACAATTTCTTTGTAAATTATCTTAGTTATAAGACGATAATTAATGTGACCAAAACGCTCATGCCAAAGATGTGTAGATTCAACCTTAGTCAAATTGCAACGGTTTCTAAACTGAGTATCAAGTAGATAAGAGTTGTGTTTTTACCACGAGTTCCTTGAAAAATTACTTTCCCAATTTTGTCTACAATGTTATATCCATTTGCATTGAAGACAACTCGATGGCCTTTGTCACAAATTTGACTAATAGAAAGAATATTAGCAGTTATACCTTTTACGTATACTACATCATGGATTTCTAGAACACCGGGCAGTTTGATCGTTCCCTTCTTGCTGATGTAGCAACAACTCCCATCTCCAAACGTTACAGAACCTCCTTCATAGTCAATAGACAAAACAAACCATGTGAGATCACCTGTCATATGTCTACTACATCCACTATCAAGAAACCATTGAAAATGAGACGTAGATCTTAAAGCAAAGGCACCCATACTATTAGTACTTCTCTGTTTAGAGTTTCCTGATAGTTTTGTATGTCCTTTCAGAGTATCAAAAAGTTGTTTAGTTTTCTTACAAAGATTACTTGCAACATTCAAACTCTTTTGGAACGACATACAAACTTCTTGAAGGTGATTGGAAGAATCACAACATCAATACGGGCCAAAACCTTGAAGTTTGTCTAAGTGGCTCCTAGTCATATTAGTTTTCACAACAAACGGTCGTTGATTACTATCTGATTTACGACTAATCTTTAAAGAGGAACAACTGGAGTTTCTCAGATTCACCAAGGGGTTATTACCAGATATCAAATCCTTAAGAATTGCAATTTCTGCAACAAGACCAGAGTTGATCCAGATTTGTTCATCCAACCCTTTTTGAAGAGTAACCAGTTTATCAGACTTTTTTCTACGGTCGGTTTTTAAACCTGGTGAAGCGTCAACTGAGACTTTATGGTCCATATAGTCAGTTCGCTACAAACACAGACTTTTGAGGTCTTGAACGTGTTTTCCTGCTCTAGTACCAATTGAAAAAGCGGGGGTCTAACAATACCACCCAATATTTCACTTAGCAATCTGTATGGACTAAATCCAAAATACTTTCTAGAGAATCAACTAGATGGTCAGACTCAATCTAGGTAAAAGTGTCTCAAGTAGTTAATATCTCTCTCTTGTTTTGATTTACTCAAGCTAATAGAAGTCAGCGATAACACAAGGAATAACTTGGATGGTACCAAAGACCAATATCCAAGGATCAATCAATGACAATCAACAACCAAAGGTTGGATTACTCTAATTGATGATCTAACGCACAACCTGTATTATTTCAATTATAAAGATAAAACAATATAATGTGGAAATTGAAATAACACAGACACCGGAAATTTTGTTAACGAGGAAACCGCAAATGCATAAAAACCCCGGGACCTAGTCCAGATTGAACACACACTGTATTAATCCGCTACAGACACTAGCCTACTCCAACCTAACTTCGGACTGGACTGTAGTTGAACCCCAATCAGTCTCCCAATGATACAAGGTACAGTTGTACTCCTACGCCTCTGATCCCAACAGGATATTGCGCACTTGATTCCCTTAGCTGATCTCACCCACAACTAAGAGTTGCTACGACCCAAAATCGAAGGCTTTGACAATAAAACAAATCTGTCTACCACAGACACGTCTATCAAAGGATCAATCTGTCTCCCACAGATAAACCCTAAAGGTTTTCTTCCGTATTTTGATAATAATCAAGGTGAACAGGAACCAATTGATAATCCGATCTTATATTCCCGAAGAACAGCCTAGAGTTATCAATCACCTCACAACAATCTTAATCGTATGGTAGCGAAACAAGATATTGCGGAATCACAAACAATGAGACGAAGATGTTTGTGATTCCTTTTTATATCTTGCCTATCGGAGATATCAATCTTAGGCCAATCAATATGATTTTATTCGTATGATATAAGATGCAAGATCAGATCACACAACTACGATAAAAGCAGTATCGATCTGGCTTCACAATCCCAATGAATTTTTTAAGTCGTTAACCTGGTTTTAGAAGAATTAAACCAAAGGTTAAAGGAGAATCGCCTCTAGTATGCAAACTAGTATCATACGTAAGGTGTGGGGATTAGTTTTGCACAATACTAGATTTCTCCTTTATATAGTATTTCAAATCAGGGTTTGCAATTAGGTTACCTTGGTAACAAAGCAATCAATATCTACTGTTATATGAAAACCTAATTTAGATTCAAGATAATATTTCTCAACCATTAGATCGAAAACTTATCTTGTTATACACACTTGACAATGCACGCTTCTAGGTTTGTTAACCGTACCAAACGTATGCACTTGTTGGTTCAACAATAGTTAACCAAAGGTTAGCCATATGAGCATTTCATATCAACCATGTTCTTCTTCACCATAACTAGTTCAAATGACTTCAAATGAACTAGTTAGAGAGTTGTTTAATTGCAAGGAAATCTTATGTACTACACAAGACACAATTGAAGCAAAGATGATTTGATTCACTCGAATCGGTTCATGAACTTTTATAGCCACGGTTGGCAAACCGCATTCCTTAGTCTTTTTAAGTTTAAGTTCAGAAATCATCTTCAGATATATAACCTTCTCAAGTCCGCAGACTAGGTTCGCGGACTTAAGTTATCGGGCAGAGTTTACAAACTCCAGAAGAAATTCTCGGGTTTGAGAACTTCGCCGGTTCACGGACTAGGTTCAAGGACTGAGTTCGCGGACTTAGCTTCACGCAAGTAATTTGTCAATTCTAACAGAAATTCTCTGGTTTAATAACTTCGACAGTTCGCGGACTGAGTTCACGGACTTGGCTCACGCCATTCTTCCGGTTCTCTTGATCAACAAAGTTCGCAAACTTTGGTTCAAGGAATATAACTTATACATAAATGTGTTTCCACAATAATGCTTATGTCCACCATTGGTTATGTAATCTAAACTCTCATTTCAATCATTAAAACATTCTTAGAGGACGTTATACAGTTGTTACACCATTTCTCGTCAAAGCAATTTTCAAGATGACTTTCGTCACTAGGTAAAGATAAACATGGTCGAAGCGAAACGCTTACCAACACATATTTCGATATATAGATAGGCGAGGTATACTCGGATCGAAATACCAAATGTTTATAATCTAAGTATATATATAACATACAACTTTTTGTCTCAAGAAGTAGAAGATAAAGTAGATAGACTTTTGAGTGACAGATAAGTTCAAGTCTTCACATACATTTTTGTCGAGAAGTTCCATCGGTTCCTTGAGTAGTTCTTCTACTTGTATGATGAGTCGCCATGAAGTCCTTGAGCTCAACTACACTTTCTATTCTAGTCCGAGACTTAGCTATAATAGACTAGAAATGAAGACTTATAGTTTTGATCACTAACATTGACAAACATGCTTGAGATATCAACGCATGCTAGTTCGACCGAACAATGCTCTTACAGTTTTGTAGTGATCATTCGATCACTTGAAAATTGCTTGAAGCTAATAGTTTGTGTGAGACATTTATTGTCGTCTTCTAAGGATGTTTCAATGATTGAAATGGGAGTTTAAAATAATTGACCATGTCTGGTACAACACGGTATGCATACCTAGTATGCGAACTGTATTGTTATGATTCAGGTCTGGGAACCTTGTTTGCGTACCTAGTATGGGAACTGTTTTCAATGTAAAGGTCCGGGAACCTTTTTTGCGTACCTAGTATGCGAACGATTTCACCTGAGTTCGGTCCGGGATGGCTGTTCGCGTACCTCGTTTGCGAACGGCTGGACAAGCCAAGTTCGGAGCTGTTGCACGCGTACCTGGTTTGCGAACACAGTGGTTCAAGTTCTAAAATCGGTTAAGTATGATTCTCATACTCATGAACTAAAACATTTATGAATTAAGGAATGCAATCTTTGCAAATAGTAGCTTAATGGTCATGAATTGATTCTTGTATAAGTACTTTGTACGATTACAAATCAATTCGATTTTGTTTCAATTTGTTCATATATATTTCAATGAGATAGTGAACAATTGAAAAACTCTATGTGAAACACAATTAGATTCATTTTATTATCTTTCATGGTTGATTGATTATCATATTTGATCTAGAAGTGTTAGATGAATGTGGTTAAAACAAAAGTGTTCATGGATAACTTCGGTTAACTGTTATTGATCCAACTCAATGTACACATTTAGAGACGGTTACCTGATAAGTGCATAATTCATATGATTTTAGTGTCAATTCCATGCTTGTTCTAGTTATTATTCTTACATATTTTTGTATTATTACTCTTGTTTTCTCTTGTATTCCTCTATTAGGTAAATCATCCAAAAATGACTACAAATTGCTAAAAGGATCTAAGAAGATAATTATTCCATGTATCCAAGTTCCCAATTCCAAGAGAAGTGGAAGACGTGCGACGAAAAGGGGAAAAACGCTCAAAATCAAGAGACGGGCCAAACACTGAGATTAACTCATTCAAATTCAGAATTTCTCATCACTATCTTGAAGATAATTGAAATACGAAAAGAATGAAAAAATAATGAGGTAATTTCGAGTTCGGACGAAGAAATTGTGGGAAAAATAATATTTATCGAATACCGAAGACAAGCAAGTACGCATACGGGTATGCATACCTTGGAACAAATTTTCAGTATACGTACGGGTATGCATACTTATTCCTCTGGATTTTAACTGAAATTCAAGTATGCACACGAATATGCATACCATGGAAGGCCATAACTCACGGTTAAGGTCTTTATTTCGTATTTTTGGTTCGGGTTCTTGAACCGAACTAAATACTTGAAGGCCAAGCAATGTAAACCTATAAAAATAGGTATTAGGTCATGAATGAAACATCATCAAGAGCTCACGAAATTTTAAGTCTTGGAGAGAAGAAACATCACACAGAGTGAAAGTTAGGGTTTCAGAGCGATTATTCAATCGTAACAATATCTCTTAACTTTTCTCATATGTATATCATGGATGTTTCTACATCCATGAGTAGCTAAACACCTACTTATTGAGGATGAATTCTAAGCTGTAAACAATATTTGAGTTATTATATTAATTTACTTTGAAGTTCTTCGTATGATTATCGTTTGTTTATATTATAACGAATATTTATGATTGATTGATAGATTGTTTAGGTAGCCAACTAAATTGATTTTTTGATTTAATCTATTGCTAGTATTGAGTTAGGAGATAAGTAATCGTCGAATAACTTTTACACAAGTAGAGAACACGAGACCTTACAGAGGGATTCTGTGGAGCGATTGTGGGTATAAACAACACTAGAAAGTGGACCTTGAGCTAAAAGTCTAACTACTAGGATTAACCTATAAATTCACAAAAGATAAAGCATTCGACCAAATTACACCTTGAGTGAGATACTACTAGGTGGTTTAGACGAATAGAATCTGGTATTGGAGAGCTTCCATACTCAGTGATAAAAGGAATTTAGGGAATAACGTTGAGCTAGCTATTATTCCATGGTTGGTGATAATCTATGATTAACAACGAGTAGGCAACTATAATAACTCATTAATGGTTTATTAACGAAGAAGGATTCCTCGATCATATCTGTCTTTATTGATTACAATTCAACTTTATTTGATTTGATTATTTTTTTTTGTTTAAAATCTAAAACAAAACCCTCATTTGTGATACTTTGACAACTAAAACTCAATGCTCTTTGTGAGAACGATCCTTACTTCCATTATATTACCAATTAATTGTGTGGAAATAAGATTATTAATTTGATTGCACTTACGACATCCATAAAATTATGGCGCAGCTGTCGGTAGCTTTAGTTGTTATTTTTATTAGTTTTATTCTTGTTTTTAGATTTTCTTTTTAGTTTTTAGTTTTTGTTTTCTAGATTTGTGGTTTCAGGTACTTAATCTCTGGCACCGGAAGATTGGGATTATCATAGATGCGGTATTCAAACTCGTATAGGAACAGTACTACAAGCACGTCAGCAAATGCAACAAAAAGTTTCAGAGGAGATGGTAGACAGTGCAAACCCACCTCCTCCGCCTCAGGAGGGGAAACTGCGAGATTTTGACATCTCCATGTTTAGATTCGCAACCATTGTGTATTACAATCACTAATCCAGTGGAGCTGAAGTCGAATATACTTCATCTATCAAAGTTCAAGGGACTTCCAGGTGAAGATCTGAATCGTCATCTTCAAAAGTTCCAGCACAAGATGGTAAATCTTAGGGAAGGTACCGAAGACAGTGATACGACACTGCTGCAAGCTTTCCCATTCTCTTTAATAGATCTAGCGGAAGAATGGTTGTATTACCTTCCTCCAGGGAGTATTACAACATGGACTGAGATGAAAAAATTATTTCCAGAAAAGTATTTTCCTGCTTCTAAGGCAGCCTCTGTTCGTAAGGAGATTAGTAGCATCCTACAAATTACCGGTGAATCTCTTTACGAATACTGGGAGAGGCACAAAAGATTGATGGCAAGCTACCCACATCACAACATATCACCAACACTCATCATTCAATACTTCTATGAAGGATTACTTCCAGAGCAATGAAATTTGATAGATGCAGCCGCGGGTGGTTCACTGACTGAAAAGACAATCTCGCAAGCAACTAGTATGATTGAAACCATGGCTTCGAATGCACAACAATTTTATATAAGGCACGATTCAAATGTCAGTTGAGTGAGCGAGATTGGAGATTCTGCAAATACAGAACATCGATTGAGTACTATTGAAAAGGCCATCCATCGTATAGATTCTGTAGTTGCTCCACCGTATGAAGAGGAGGCCAAGGTTAATGCTCTAGTTCCTTATCCAAGGCCAAGGTATGATCCATATTCTAATACTTACAATCCAGGTTGGAAAGATCATCCTAATTTCAGTTATGCCAGTAAGCAAGCTGCAGCTCCTAATCCATATGCGAAACAAGGTGGTTTTCAACCACAACCGCAACCACAAGCTCCAAAGGAGGATGCTCTGAGAATATGATTACCATGATGCAAGGTATTTCATCTATGTTTCAACAAAGTCAACAGAAAGACGAACAAAATCAGTTGAAAACTGATAACGCTATTAGAGATATGCAAACTCAAATAGGACAATTATCTACAACAGTGAGTAAATTATAATCAGAAGCATCAACAAAGTTACCATCTCAACCGTTTCTGAATCCAAGAGCGCACGTTAATATGGTAACATTAAGGTGCGGAAGGAAATTAGCAGATTCGAATCTGGATACAGGGACAATAAATGTACTTAGTGATGATATTGAGAAGGAAAAAGAGTTGGAAACCGTACCTAAGGAAAAGCCAACCCCAACCAGCCAACCTATGGACACGGTTCCCAGTTTTACCATAACACCTCCTTTTCCCAGTCGTTTTTCCAAATCCAAGAAAGAAGCTCAAGACAAGGAGATCATGGATATTTTTAGCAAGATACATATCAACATTCCATCTATCGAGGCCATCAGAACCGTACCCAGGTATGCCAAGGTTTTGAAGGATTTGTGTACAAGAAAGGATAAGTTGATTGCTAATGAAATTACTCAAGTGGGTGAAAGTTCTACAGCTATGTTACTAAAGAAAATGCCTACAAAGTGTGAAGCTCCCTGGCGGTTTCACAGTACCTGTTACCATTGGTAACTGACGATCTGAGCGTGCTTTGCTTGATTTGGGAGATTCCATAAGTGTTATGTCAGACGATGTTTACGATTCTCCGAATCTTGGACCTTTAAAAGAGGCAAGGATTACTATTCAATTGGCCAAAAATCCAATATATATCCTAAGGGAGTCGTGGAGGACATGTTAGTTCAAGTGAATCAGCTAATTTTTCTGGTTGATTTCTATATTGTGGATATGCAAAATGGAGAAAATAGTTCATCTACTTTGTTACTTCTTGGGAGACCGTTTATGAAAACTGCAAAGACGAAGATTGATGTTGATAGTGGTGCACTCACTATGGAATTTGATAAGGAGATCATACGGTTCAATATTTTTGAAACCATGCGTTATCCTAGTGATGTTCACTCCGCTTTCTCCGTTGATGTTATTAGTTCATTAGCGCAACAAATGTTTGATTTGAACAACGAAGATGAACTTGGAGTTGTGTTACGGAATAACACTGATTTGGACGTTCATGGACAGCCGAACCTGGATGTTGACTTATCCAAAGAACTAGTGGAGATGTTTGGTTCCTTAAAGGCATTACAAGCAGCTAAACCGGGTGATATTTCTTATATTTCTTTACCCATAACTACTGAGGTTTTGTTACCTTCTGTTGTGCAGGCACCGAAACTAAAATTGAAGTCGCTTCGAGAATACTTAATTGCTTTATTCTAAGCAGACTTAGCTTGAATCTTAAATCAGGTTTTCATCTAACGGTGAATATTGAATGCTTTTGTTAATAAGATATCTTAGCTTTGATTGTAAGAAACCCTTATGTGAAAGACTATATAAGGAAGAACTCTAGAAACTGGAAAATCTAATCCTGGTACTTTCTTGTGTCCTAGTTGCGTACTAGAGTTGATTTTCCTTTAACCTAGTTTTTTCCAAAACCATATTAGGTTAACGAATTGAAGACTTCATTTGGGATTTGTGAAGCCAGATCCAACTATTTTCTCTGTAGTTGCGTATTCCGATCTTACTTGTTCTATCGTATTGAGTACTATCTTCTCTAAGATTTGCTCGAGATTTATCTCCAATAGGTAAGATGTAAAAATTAATCGCAAAATTCTTCGTCTCAGACTTTATGATTCCGCAATAAATTCTTCTACCTCCATATAATTAAGTTATTGTGAGGTGATTAATATTTTTAGTCTGCTCTTCGAGAGTATAAGACCAGATTATTAGTTGGTTTCTGTTCACCTTGATTTATCATAAGACGGAACAAAACTTCATAGGTACTTCTGTGGGAGACATATTTATCTATAAGAATAGACTTATCTGTGGGAAACAGATTTGTTTATAAGTCTTCGACTTTGGGTCATAACAACTCTTAGTTGTGGGTGAGATCGGTTAAGGGAATCAAGTGCGCAGAAAACTTGTAGCGGCTTAATATAGTATGGTGTTCAAAGCTGGACTAGGTCCCAGGTTTCTCTGCATTTGCGGTTTCCCCGTTAACAAAATTTCCGGTGTTTGTGTTATTATTTTCCGCATTATATTTGTTTATATAATTAAAATATCACAGGTTGTGCGTAGTTCAATTAGTTGATAAATCCGACCTTGTTTGTTGGATATAACTTGATTGATACTTGGGCATTGGTCTTTGGTACCGTCCAAGTTATTTCTCATATCAATCACGCTCACGAACTTTTATCTGTTCATTTTGGTGATTGCATTGAGAAATAGAGATAAAGCTCTTTGATATATCTCTTAATAGAGCTTGCTTTTAAGTTTGTGCTCTCAGAATAATATTGGAGTTTAGTCCATATAGATTGCCGAACTAATTATTGGGTGTGGTTGTTATACCCCTGATTTTTCAATAATCACACTCAGGCATTTTCCTGGGTGATGATATTTTTGGATTGTATGGCAGTTAAAGAGCCTATTCTCTGCCTAACTAATTTATTACATTCCCATTCCTTAATATTTGTGTTTACAAGTGTAATCAAATTGACCACCTGCATAGTAGCATTATCAATATAACAACGTATCTGAAATATGTCATAAAGCAAAACCAACAAATTTGATAAGATTAAAATATATTTCCCTGCTATTATTTGTGTTGTTAGACCAACTAGCAATCCAGTCTTGTAATTGCAGACATCGTATTATACCTGCAACATTAGAGCCAAGAGCAAGCCACAATCTTTTTGCTACCTGACAGTATATAAAACAATTACTTGCAGTTTCAAGCTCACACAAGGAACAATTATTATCAATTCTTGTCACAAATCTAACAATATTTTGGTTTTCAAGAAAACAATCACTCGTACATTTCAACAAAAAGCGTTTAATTTTTTTTTGTTGTGATAATTCAATTTTCCAAGGAAAGTTTGCTGATTCATGCCCATAAACCTCATATGTTATGCAATTATAAGTTGTTTTGGCACTAAACATTCAATTATAAGATGGTTTCTATCTTATCACATCTCTTCCCACAGTGGGAATTTTAATTTCACAAACATTTATGACAGTATTACTTTCAAATAACTCATTTAGGATATCAACATTCCATTTGCCTTATCCTGCAAGATAAGTTGATTAAAAAAATTCATATTAATATAAACAAAAGTGTATCTAACAATTCAGGTCTGCTTGGCACCAATTATATTTCCAAATCTCAATAGTTTTACCATCACATACCTCCGACTATTATTTTCCTTGATGACCTCTAAATCTATGCAGAACCTCTCCAGATCTATTACTCAAGACGACCACTATTTGAAAAATATTTGTGATTTATAATCTTAACCCAAAAATCATCTGCATCATTCATAAGCTTTCAGGCTAGCTTATCTAACAATGCAATATTTAGATTTTTAAACCTCTTGAATTTATTGGTTTTGCGATACTATCCCAACTTCTAAAATAAGCACCCCTAGCATTACCTTTTTTATTCCACAAGAACCTTGTTTGTATAATATTTATCTTAGCAATCATCTTTGCTGGCATTGGAAGTACAACCAAGGTATAAGAAGCCAATTCCCTTAAAGAAGATTGAGTCAAGACAGTTATACCTGATTGATTTAGATACATGGCTTTCCAATTGGCTAATCTACCATCAAAACTCTGAATAAGATGACTAAAGGTTTCCATCTTGTTTTGAATTAAAAGAGGATCATTATTAAAGTTTACCGGCCTTACTAACCTCGAAACCGGCTTGCAAGGTCAGGGTTGCACAAGACTCATAAACGAAAGGATCTTAAACTTTCCACTACAGGATTTTAAAACCTCACGTATTATGTGGGAGTAATAATCTCAACACGCCCGGTCATGTGTAGCTTCTTGGGTCTAACACGTGGACATTAAATCGGTGACCTGGAGTAAAGGTGTTGCCAAATGACTCGTCACAAATTTTCTGCTCTGATACCATATTGAAGTTCATGGGCCTAACTAGCCTCCAAAATCTCCTTGCAATGTTAGGGTTACCCGAGGCTTATGGAATTCAGGATCTTAAACTTTTCATACTATGAGGGACTAATAATTTCAACAATCACCTATCATTTTAGCATTAATAAAGTTCAAAATTTGAGTCTTACTCTTAGGGCCTGTTTTTGGGATAAAAGGTATAAATGATTTATCAAAGTTTATAGCATGCTCGGAAAACTTACTAAACATCTGCATCATACTCTTTAGATTCCTAGATCTTTTCACATTAGCTATAGTAAACGCTAAGCAATCATCAAGAAAAAATAATTTACTGACAAATACTAGTTTTAGATACCTTGATCCATTGGATTTGATTTTTTGACTCCACGACAATGAGTATTTTTTAGTCATATTAATAAGCCATATTTAAGCTAGAGAAATAAACAGCTTAACAACCGGTTAGTCTTATGTTTTACAAATTTGAAGTAAGAAAATTGATATACAAACGCTTGAAAATTGGGTTCAGGCTTCTAACTAGTAGTAATTTCTCCTTTCCCATTTTTATTTTGATGTAAAGTTTTACCTATCATGGACCAATCGTAAAGATCCATGCTCCAAAGATTACTTGAGACAACTCCAAAGTTTACCATAGACTATTGAACCAAATCAGATGTCATCAGTTTCAGGGACATATCAAAGATCTGTTCTTTGGGTAAGATTGAATTAGTATTAATCGGCGTGGAGGCCTAGGTCACGAAATATTTTTTGAAACGAGATATGTAGTTAATAGACAAATGTAATTTACCTATAGAAGACTAAAGATATATAACCAAATAAAGATTAAAATGTAAATAAAGAAAAAAATTGGTTGAAGAAAAAAAATTATGAATTGCATAAGAAAATGGAAAAGTAAATATGCCGAGAATAAAATAAAATAAATATAACATGGGCTAAAATGTTCCAAAGGCAAGAAATTATATTACATGCCAATGTGTTTTATCGAGATTCAAAGAATTCACCCCTCTAAAAGAAAATCCGACTTTGGGACTGTCTTATCACCTACACATTAGTTCTTTAAGGTTTCGTGGTTTTTTCTTTTTATAAAAATGCTAAGGGTCATCGTTAGAGAAAAAGATTTGAACTGGCACTTATGTCACCGATGGGCAATAAAGATGTGTCATCAAACCAAACTTGAACTATTGTTTGTAGTTTGTGCCCAAATTTTAGTTTTATCTTACATGTTGTTTCCCACATAGAATAATCAACAATTTTTTTAATGAAATAAACCTTTATTCTTGGAAAATACGCATTATTTCCATTATAGCCTTATCACTTTGGCGCGAAAATCTCAACACAACTAGACGATGATTTAATGGTGGGTACGTGATCAAATCAACTACGATGCTTACTGTTTGCGACGATGTTCTTGAACAATATGATGTATGGTATTGTTTGGTCATAACTTCCATTTAATAGTTTAAGGTTAATTTCAGTAGGATGCTTACAGTTTGCTAGGATGTAATTGTGTCAATGACGTAATTAGCTAGTGCAGGGAGCTTGTAACACTATAAGTCTAGAAATCAACACGGTAAAAACAACAATTAAGATCACATTAGTTACACCCTCCAAAGTGAAAAATATCTGGCATAAAGAAATACCATATACTTTGATCTGTGAGGTTTTTTGAGATTTTTTGTTTGTGTGGTCTCAATTCTACCATGTAAGTTCTTAAGCTGGAAAGCATGAGTTCTTATTTTCAGATGAAAAAGATTTAATTTGTTTGATATTAATAATTTTCCAAAAGTATAACAGATATGTTGTACTTTGTTGGTGACAAAAAAAATCAATGAAATATTCCTAAAACGTAGTTCAAATTCTGGTACATTGTACACAACTATGGTTAAGTCAATGGTTTGATGACGTTACATCTACACTTTCCGACTGAGGTTAATTTTTTGATTGTATGGAAGAAGGTGCCCACATAAGCGTTGATAAACATTTCTGGCTTTGATACCTCATGTTTCTCTTTTTGAGTTGCTGCAAAATCTAGTGGTGAAGATTGATTTGGAGAAAGTAAACGGTGGTGAAGTTGTATAATGTGTTAATCAGGTTCACCAAACACCTAAATTAGCATTAGTATTGCAGAATTTTTAAAAAAGATTCACAACAGCTGAACCAGGAATATCATTTAGATTGAATTACAGATTTACAGGTGTGATGTCTAACATTATCAACTAAAGCTCTCCATGACCCAGATTCGGAACGGGAGCATTGTCTGATCCAATAATAGGTGATAAATTATGAATAATAAACGTATCAATAAGTTTCCCAGAGTTAGATACACAAATGTTATATATAATGCAGCATATATAGAAGCACGGTAACAGTAAGAAAAACACCAAAACAATATCGATTTTAGTTGCTGAGAAAACCATAAGGTACGGGCGCTAGTTGATATTAAACTACTGTGAGTGTATGTTGTTTTTAAGGGAATAAGTTCCATTGATATTAAAGAAAACTTATAAACACACTTACTCTTGCTCTATAAAGTGTACTTACTGCTTTTTCTTATTGCAATAGATCAGAGAAAAATTTGAACTAGAAAGGAAAAAAGAAAAACACTTCATTTCTAAGAAGAAGAAAAACAAGAAAAAAGAAAATGACAGAAAAGAGGAAGAAGATTGAGCCTATAGAGCATATGAAGATCGATTATCCACCTTTGAGGACATTAGTTTTTGGTCGGGAAACGCCCTATAACCCGACACCGGTGGTTGTAAAGTATGAAGATAAAGCATCAATAAGATCTTCTTATCTCCCTCTTTATGTGGGTTTTATTCCAATTTTTTTTTTTTTACAGTTTTTGATCTTATACAGTTCCTCTCTCTTCTTCTTTTTTTCCTAATATCTCATTTTTGTGCACTCACACTATAAGATAAATGCTATGAGAGTTTACATGTTGACACATGTAGTGCTACTGTACAAAAAGCTAAAAAAAAATACAAAAAAAATCCGAAATAAGAAGAAAAAAAATCTTGTTAATGTTTGGCTGAGAGATGGAAATATCAGTTTTGGCTAGAAAAATAGGGTTAGTTGGAAAGAGGAACATTGAACCACAATTCGGGTTTTACATTAAAGATTTAACATATTCATCTTGTACCCCTGATGCATGATTTTTATTTGTTTTCTTACTTCTTGTTGTGAATGTATGTGTGTGTATTTTATTCATGAGTCTTATTTATTAGCAAAGAAAATAATACCACCAAATTAAAATCATTAAGATATGTTAATAGGGAATAATGAAGCTAAGATAGTAAAAGTTAAGTATATAGTAATACAATAAACCCACAAAAGAAAATAAAACTTTCAACATGAGTGAAGATAAAATATTTTGTAGCTTGTTTTAGTATAGAATTTCAGTATTAGATCTGATGTAGATAACACACACCTTGTGTTTCAAATCTGCTCAAAATATAAAAAATAGCGTTATGAAATACAACAAACTGGGCACTCTCAAAACTCAATTATATACTTGAGTCCTTCAGAGTAGAATCAATAACTTATAAAAAGTAATTCCTGAAATATCGAACTTCAAGGAAATTCTTTCTACTACATTGATGTTGTCCGATTGAAAAAAAAAAACACTTTGGTAAGTTGTATAATACGGAAAGTTTTAGGAGATTTGAGAAGGTATTTTTCCAAGTGGGTATGACATGTACAAATATTTTCTTTTACATATTACAACTATTATTTTCCTTAAAAATCAATAATAAAGCTTAAGTTCTTTTTCGGAAGAACCTTATATCTAACGTTTTTCTTGCCGCCTCTAGAGAATATTTTTCATTATGGATGGATGTATTATAAGAGGGACAATGAAATTTGCTCAGTCATTAAAATCAAAAAACTTTAGCAGTGTAAGATTTATTTTCATCTCTGCTTTGTAAAATCTATTTGATGTCAATTTATTGTCTGTGGTTCATAATTCATAAATTAATTCTTTTTCTTTCTTTTTGTAAATGAAGATCAAATAATATGTAATGTTTTTGTGTGTGCTACCAAATTCGTGGATTTAGTCAGATGCCACTTTCCTAAATGCTTTTTATATGAAACTGCATAATTTAGCTAAAAGTTGTGATCTCTAATCGTTGATATTTATTTTTTTAAGCCTCTGATGTTTAACATTGATGTTTTTTAAAACTACATAATTGATGAGGTTCTCTTTTCATTATTCTTTTTTCCTAAATCTTATAGATACTGCAAAGTATGCCCACATGTATTTTTGATAAAAGTAGATTGATTAATGATAAGAGGTAATCATTATATGTTAAATATACATAAAGATTTTGGAGCATCAAATTCATATTTCGTTGATTATAAGAGAAGATAAAATGTATCTATGTGTAAGGATAATTTTTAATAATATATGGAAAAAGAAGTAAGTTTGAGATAATACCTCTAGCTTGAAGATTGCGTAGAGTTTAACTAGTAGAGATAAAACATGGAAAATCAGGTAAACCATACTGGGATAATAATTTGGAAAGAAATATAAATCGTTGCCAACTAACCGACACACAATCATAATAATATACGATTGTGTGACACATCCTTCCAAGTATTTAGGGTTGGTTCTCGTGGGTTCTTCAGTGATCATTAAAGCGCCCTTCTCTTAGTCATATTTAGATTTGTATTCTTATCATTCCTTATTCATGGACGCATTCTACATATCAAACATTCAAAAACAAAACAAATGCTAGTAACATTATACTCAACAGGTTTCAAAAAAAAAAAAAAGTATACTCAGACGGAAGAATGTACCACAGTGCCAAATCAAACCATTTGCCAACATTTGTATATAAGATTCCCACCATCCTTCTCTCTGATTTACATGTTCTATATGGTTAACAAATTCAAAATAAAAACCCATCAAAAAATATATGTATCTAGCTCCTTTTTTTCTTCCCATTTTCGGTCAAGACAAATAGTTACCTCTTCTTCAATGTCTTCTTATTATCAAAGATGTTATTTTCTTTGATTCTTACCTGCTCATGTCACTTCTATGTTTATTCAAACTTTCAAACCATAGTTACCATCCATATTGATTTACCATCCATATTGAGTAGTTAATGGGTCGTTTACATTGGGTAGATATATAAGCTTGTACGATCCACACCAACTCAAATCCACTATGAAGAAAAAACGATTACAACTCGTGTGAATCCCAGCAAACCCTTGGTTACACCGCAACAATTACCCGAGACGTTAACCTTGTCTCTTTTTCCTCACCAATATGCTCTCAAAACAAAAACCTAGCTTTTTACCCTAAAAGCTATACAAGAAAGAACTCTCTTTTCTCTGTAAAACAATTTTCTTTACACAATTCTACAAGGCCTAATTACCTATTTATATAGGTTACAAACTTGGACACCAAGAATTCTAGCCGTTTTAGGAAACCCCTTTCCCAAAACGGTCACGGCTAACTTAGAAAATAATTAGTCTTCAATTAACTAACAATCTCCCACTTTGAAGACTCATTTATTGTCTTCAATTCTCATTTTCTTCAACTTTGGATTTGACGGTGCTAAAACATATTCATGTCAGTACGGCTCCCCTCCCAAATACTCATTCTGAGAGACCAACTAAAGCCTTCAGAGCTTTAGCTTGTCTGATGTAACTCACTTGGTAAACATATCCCTCGGATTCTTCGAACCAAGAATCTTATCGAGCTTCAACTCTCCTTCTTCTAAAAGATCCCGAATGAAATGATAAAGAATATCTATATGCTTCATCCTAGCATGATAGACTGAGTTCTTGGTTAAACGTATTGCGCTTTGGCTGTCGCTAAACAGAACACTATCTAGTTGTTCCTTTCCCAATTCATCTGACAAACCTCGTAACCAAATCATCTCCTTGCTCGCTTCTGTTACTGCTACGTACTCCGCTTCCGTAGTAGATAATATCACCAACTTCTGTAAATGTGAGTTCCAACTCACTGCAGTTGACCCCATAGTATAAACATAACCGGTCGTACTTCGTCTTTTATTTACATCACCTGCGAAGTCTGCATACACATAACCCCTCTAGATAGAACCACCTTTTCCATAACACAATGGTACGTTTGTGTTACCTCTCAAATACCCGAGAATCCACTTCACAGCTTCCAAATGTTGTTTTCCTGGGTTGCTTGCATATCTACTCACTACTCCCACTGCATGTGCAATATCCGGTCTCGTGGACACCATAGCATACATTAGACTCCCAATAGTCGAAGAATATGGTACGTTAGCCATGTACTCCTTTTCTTCATTTGTCTTCACACACTGCATACTTGAAAGATGAATTTGACTTCCAAGTGGAGAACTAACTGGTTTAGCATTCTCCTTATTGAACCTTTTCAACACTCGTTCAATATATTCAGCCCGACTAAGCATAAGTACACCCTTAGATATGTCTTCTATGATCCTCATACCAAGAATACGCTTTGCTTCACCAAGATCTTTCATAGCAAACTCACTTGCTAATTGTTTCTTCAAATTCTCAACTTCTTGTAGAGATGTTCCGGCAACCAACATATCATCCACATACAGTAATAATATGATGTAGTCAGAACCGCACCTTTTGAAGTAACAACAATGATCTGCATTACACCGTGAGTAACCACCTCTATGCATGAAGTTATCAAACTTCTTGTACCACTGTCTCGGGGCTTGTTTTAAACCATACAAACTCTTCTTTAGCTTGCACACCATATCTTCCTTGCCTTTTAGTATGAATCCTTCTGGCTGCTTCATGTAAATTTCTTCATCTAGGTCACCATGAAGAAAAGTTGTCTTTACATCCAACTGTTCAAGGTAGAGATCTTCAGAAGACACTAGACTTAACACTACTCGAATAGTAGTCATCTTCACAACTGGAGAAAATATCTCGTTGTAATCAACACCAGGCTTTTGATGGAAACCATTCACAACCAACCTCGCCTTGTAGCGAATATCTCCATTTTCTTCAGACTTCATCCGATTAATCCACTTATTATGCAACGCATTCTTACCTCTTGGTAATTTTACTAACACCCAAGTGTCATTCTCCTCAAGTGAATTCATCTCATCTTCCATAGCAAGTTGCCACTTTCCTGAATCGTCAGCCGCTAGTGCTTCTTTAATATCTTCAGGTTCACCTCCTCCGTAAGTAATAGATAATTCAGAGCATCCCTTGGGTTTGGTTTTGGAATTCTTGATGATCTTCGTACTTCTTGTGGAACTATAGGAGTAACTCCCATGGCAGCAGAAGTCTCTTCACCTTGTACTTCTCTGCCATCAGCAACACCGCGCCCTTCTTGTACCACACTTTTTCCAGAAACATCATCAATATCGATATACAACTCCTTATCGACGTTGCTTGATCCGACATCTTCAACTTGTGTTTTAATCCTGTCCTTGTACAGCTCATTCTCATTAAAAGTGACGTCTCTACTTATAATAACTTTGTGACCCTCGTAGTCCCAAAGTTTATACCCAAAAGCGTCATTTCCGTAACCAAGAAATATACATTTCTTTGCTTGAGCACCTATCTTAGACCTCTCACCGGGACTAAGATGAACATAACCAACACAACCAAAAACTTTCAAATATGAAAGATTTACCTTTTTGCCGGTCCAAACCTCCTCTGACATATATAATGGACTACTAGGTGTACTATTGATTAGATAAGCAGCCGTCTCGGTTGCATGTGCACAGAAGGTCTCGGGCAAACCAGACTGCAACCTCATGCACCTAGCACGTGCATTCAACGTCTAATTCATACGTTCTTCTACTCCATTCTCCTGTGGCGTCCTTGGAACTGTCCTCTCCAAACGAATTTCATTTGTAGCACATAACTGTAAGAATTCTGTTTTGTCATACTCACCACCGTTTTCTGACCTTAGACACTTCAACTTCAGACCAGTTTCTGTTTCAACCAAAGCTTTCCACTTCTTAAACACTTCATACACCTCTAACTTATTCTTCATGAAGTAAAGCCACACCTTCCTTGAGTGATCATCAATAAAGGTGACATAATATTGGAACCCGCTGAGAGATGCAACATCAATTGGTCCCCATACATCAGTATGAACCAAATCAAGTTTCTCACTTTTGAAGGCTCTGCCGCCTCTGCTGAAACTAACCCGTTTTTGCTTTCCAAGAACACAGTCTTCACAAAAACTCATAACAGACTTCACCTTAGGTAGATATCCTCTCGAACATAGAATCTTCATGTTCTTCTCACTCATGTGCCCTAATTTTCTATGCCATAAGTTAGTGTCTTCACCACTACTAGCCACTGCTAAAGTAGTTCCATCTGAAGTCCGGTATAGAGTACCGACTCTAACTCCACGAGCTAATACCATAGCTCCTTTCTTCACTTTCCAATTGTGTTTCGCAAGCACAACTTCACAGTCATCATCACAAACTTGGCCCACGGACACCAAGTTCTTATTCAAATTTGGAACGTATCGTACATCCTTCAATTTCCATGTCGAACCATTGAATTTCAAGATCACATCACCTAAACCAATGATGTCGCGTGATTCATCGTCACCTAAGAATACTTGGCCATAATATCCTTCTTTATAAGAGATCATAATACTCTTATCACCCGTTGCATGGAAAGAAGCTCCCGAGTCTATAATCCAAGACTCATCTTGCTTGTCCTCAGAGAGTAGTAGAAAACCTTCCGTAATCACCTTCTTGCTATCAACAAAGACCTTCACCGGTTCGGCAGCTGCAACTACGTTGACCTCTTCTTTATTACCTTTGTTTCCACCATTATTAGCACCTTTGTTTTCCGGACAATCGCGCTTGAAGTGTCCTACTTTCTTACACGCCCAACACTCAACAACACCTCTAGTCCGGGATTGAGATCTCCCCTAGACTTTCCTCTAGATTTCCATCTAGATTTGTTGTTGTTGTTCCGATTTGAACTCCTGCCTCTATCTTCTTCCTGCAAACTTAAGGCCGAGCTTGAAGTATTAGAACCATAACCTTGTTTTATTCTTCTTTTCTCTTCAACAATTAACCTTTGTTGCACATCATCAAGCTTCAACTTTTCGCTCCCTGCAGAATTACTAATAGTTGTTCTTGTGGTTTCCCAACTCTTTGGTAATGACGACAACAACCTTAAAGCTTGAACTTCATCATCAAAAGTAATACTAACTTTTGAAAGCTGAGAAATAATTGACTTAAACTTCCTAAGATGTGCTGAAATCGCTTCGCCTTCTTGCATCTTCAGATTAAATAATTGTTCACACAACATAATCTTCCCCGAGGCTGATGACTTTTGATACAACTTTTCAAGTTTATCCATAAGATCCTTCGTACTAGTTTCCTCTTGTACGTTATTGTAGACTTCCTCCGTTAGACATCTACGGATCACGGCTACACACTTGCGATCAAGAGTTGTCCATTCATCGTCTTTGCGTGCTCCCTTTTTCGCAACTCCACCCAATGGATCAGCAAGGTCTTTCTCATATAGGTAGTCTTCCATCTGAGACTTCCAAAATGCAAAGTTCTTCCCATTAAAAACTTTAACCCTAGCTACCGTACTTTCGTTATTATCGCCCATAACTCCCACTCCAATCGTACTATGAACCCTAAAGCTCTAACCCAAGCTCCGATACCAGTTGCCAGGATTTTCTTATGGAATCACTGACAACCGCGGGATAACGGATCTTGAGATATTATGATGAATAATAAGTAAATCAAGCACAAGCAACTATATAATACGAGAAAGATAAATCAATTCACAAGACACAAGATTTATAGTGGTTCGACCAATACATACAATGTGTATATATTGTCTACGTCTACTTTGAGCCGCTCCAACTCAAATCCACTATGAAGAAAAACAATTACAACTCGTGTTAATCCCAGCAAACCCTTGGTTACCAATTCCCCGAGACGATAACCTTGCCTCTTATTCCTCACCAATATGCTCTCACAACGAAAACCTAGCTTTTTACCCTAAAAGCTATACAAGAAAGAACCCTCTTTTCTCTCTAAAACAATTTTCTTCACACAATTCTACAAGGCCTAGTCACCTATTTATATATGTTACAAACTTCGCCACCAAGAATTCTAGCCATTTTAGGAAACCCCTTTCCCAAAACAGTCACGGCTAACTTAGGAAATAATTAGTCTTCAATTAACTAACAATCTCCACTCCTACTATGTCTTTTTTCTTACACTTTATATACACCATCATGTCCACCGTCAAAATCTGCACAGCAGCGTCAGAACTACATGAATCTCCACAAAAAAAACTAGCTAAACCTTCAGGATATCCTGTTGTCAAGCATAATTCTAGTTTTCTCATCTACTGTAGTTATATGATTTTATTTTACGAATAACTTATTTCGTTTTTCATTACAATTTTTTTTATGTAAACAAGAAAATATGTTATCTTGTCGTACTGTAAATGTGACCACAAAGAAAATATTTGTATCTTCTCTCATAACTGTAAATGTAGTCTCATGTTGTAACTGTAGCTTACTTTAGCTGCATAACAAGATGCACTGAACAAGTCTCATGTTGTAACTGTAGCTTACTTTAGCTGCATAGCAAGATGCACTGAACAACAATCGGTCATCAGTAATGTTACCCATTTCCATCAATCTCCTCTTAATCTGCTCACGCGCACCAACGTAAGTTACGCCATACACTGAGGTCATCACAGTTTGTTTCACCAATTTCCGGTCTACCTGAAAGCTACCAAGACATCAAGATCTTAAGTCAATTTCCAGCATATACTGTCTGCCCAACTCATAAGGTTTCAGGGAAGTGAAACTTTACTGATCCCAAATGAGTAAACTGACCTGATCAATTAAGAGATTTGCGAGTCAAGCAGCTGAATTTGTTGCCGGATCTTTGCTGCAGTCTCTTTGCATAATATCATGAACTCTGCAGTTTACAAAGGATATGTCTTAAAGGCTTCCATTTTGGAATATAAAAGAAGGATGTGACCTTCTTCCAACAAGAAAAGCATGCATATAAGTGACAATATATGAAAATAGACTATCACGGAACAGCTAAAATCTCTCACCTAGCAGCTATTTCTGAATAAACATCTGCCGGCCTCTCTCCCGCTATTAAATTACTGCAGCTGCCTCCAACTGAAACAAGAAGACTGTAAGAGCCTAATCAAACAGAGACATATTCAACGTGTGATTACCATATTAAACAGTACACAACAGAACATTCATTTAACGGTTGTAGAAAAGGTGGTGGAAACAGAATACATACACTGTCTCCCCCAAGGGCTGCATAGTGCTGCAAACCGTTGCATGATCCATCCTAACAGAAAGAAGTTTTTTCATAGGCCTCAAACTATCGAAACAACATTTATAGAAGGGCGATACATTAACTTAGCTTATTAGACTGATACTTGGTTCAAAAAAAAAAAAAAAAAGACAAAAATGAACAAGATTGTGAATTCCAAGGAACCTTCTTAGTATAAAATATTTTATTGTTACACTCACTTGATGAATTGGCAGGTGGGAGATGACAGTGTATGGTGACGAGCTCCTCAGGGAGTCTGGCAGTTTCATACATGCTGCTAATCACTGGAAAGGATCTTCTGCACTTAACCACCAACGTTTTCCATCAATCAGCCTCTGTGCTGAATCTAATATATCATCCAGGTGATTATCGCCACAAACATTACACGCTCTTCACAGGGGAGCTTATTAACACCGCCTGCATATAGATTTGCCAAATGAATCTTCGGCCAGCGCAAGCCAGCTTTGAGCTTTCCTTAGTGGCCTGCCTTCAGCAAACTCCAGAACACCTCGACAAAGATCTGAACTAAGATGATTCAAATGTGAATGCATGGGGTACGCACGGCCACGAAATCTAGATTGTGAGGATAGTAGAAGCCCTCCTCATCTTTCATTTTTCGGGCCACCTGATTCAAAATTGTATATGTCAGCATAGGAATCTCATAAAATAACTTATCCAAAGAATTAAAGCTAAGAGAAATCAAGTGCCGGAATATGCTGGGGTACTACCGTCTGACACTTCAGATCAGGGTCAAACACTGAACTGCCGATGTATGTGACATGGATCTTTATACTACTACAGACTTGCAAACCTAAGAATAAGAAAGCTTACAGAAAGCTTAAGTTCAATGTCACACCTCTGAGCATGCCTCTCCCGGTTACACTTTTTTGCTTTACTCACACTCCATTTCCATTTTTGGATTTCGATCGCATCGACTGAGTGTGGCTCCTCTGGTATCAGCAGCTAGAAACCAATGCAGCAAATCTATTTAAAGTGAGGTTAATCCATGACCAACACTACAGCTACAAAACCAATAAAGCTATTTTCCCTGCTATAATTCGTTTTAAGTGTGATTGCCGTTGATACTAGAAACCAGTGCAGTTCCAGTAAGAATATTTGGTATATGATGAATCCATGACCAACAATACAGCAACAAAACCAATTAAGCGATTTCCTCTGCTCTAATTCGTTTTAATTGTGTTTATAATCTGAAGGTAGTTAAAAGGAGCTTCCATGTGCTCATCAAAATGAGCACGACATCAAGTATACATAATAATAAGCTATCCTGCTAAGAATAAGTTGCCAGTTTCTAGTCGCAATAAAATCCTATCATGCATGAGATGGTCAGATTCTAGAATTTAGAATCCTATAGGAAAGAATAACTGTGAATCTACAGCAAAATGCCAGCGTGTGATGTATGGACTAATGAACACACCACATCCTATGATTACAGCAACAAAACCAATTAAGCGATTTCCTCTGCTCTAATTCGTTTTAATTGTGTTTATAATCTGAAGGTAGTTAAGAAAGGAGCTTCCATGAAATGAACAATGCTCATCAAAATGAGCACGCCATCAAGTATACATAATGATAAGCTATCCTGCTAAGAATAAGTTGCCAGTTTCTAGTCGCAATAAAATCCTATCATGCATGAGATAGTCAGATTCTAGAATTTAGAATGCTATAGGCAAGAATCATACTTACAGCAAAATGCCAGCGTGTGATGTATGGACTAATGAACACACCACAATCCTATGATTACATTGTCTAACAAGCTCATGAAATTACTGCACGTAAGTAAGAGAGTGGTGGAGAAGGCATCTTACCACACAGACATGCTTTCGTGAAGGATGAATGTTGATTGAGTGTACAATCCCAGATGTACTCCCATGAGCCCTGCAACGGAAAATGTAACAAAAGTTACGTAAGTATGAATACATTCAATAACAGTTTCAAGTATATACAATGAAATGGTACTAAAATCTGTGAAGTTCGCATACTCCAGTCAAAAAGAAATAAATGTAAATGACAACGTTTTGCTAACATTCCTCCGTTCACATTTCAGTGTTTTCACAGCACTAAGGCAAAGATAGAGGTAGTAGTATTATCCGCAAATTCAAGTTTATTTTCCCCTTTTCATCCTAACACCTTAAAGAATTAAAGGACAAACATCTCATATATGAGTTGTTAAACAATAACTATGAAATCAAATGGGTTTGATATTGTCAAAACAAGTGACAAGATAATTGTTTACAGATTAAGGATACATACAACACATCAATATCAAGAAATTTCTACTTCCCAAGTCCTCGAAAAACTTCCAGCTCATGGATTTTAGCTTAGATTTCCATATAATGCAAAATCTTACTGAGCATATATCTAGTCCTTTTACATTCATACAGAGCACTCTCACTAAACAAAATTATGCATAATTGAAAAAACCCATGAATATGAAATTTTAACCTAACCAATCACCCTTGAGCTGAGAAACAACACCAAATTTTCTCTGATTCCACCAATTAACTGTAGTATAGGATACCAATCCATGACTATCAAATACCCTTTTATAATCCAGCCTAGAGTCACCAACATTAACCAAATTAATCCTCCCATCTTCACCAACAGTAACACATTCAGATCCACCACCATTCAAATCAATCCCAGATATGAAAATCTATTTCAGAAATTTTTATTCTCAGATTCAATAACAACATTGAGTGGGTTAGTAAGTAGCAAATTAATACAAGCATCAAATGAGGATGAAGCAATTATGGTGTTAGATGGAGTGAGAAACTCTTTAAGAGATGAAATTCTTGAAGAAGAAGAAGAAGTACAAGATGATTCAAGGTGAAGAGATGGGTTTTGGTTTGTTAATATATGGATTTCAATGGAAGAAGAATCAGCATCTGGGTCATGGAGTGCTAATGAGATGAATTTATAAAATGCTGAAGATAGAGACGGAATCCAAAGAAGTATTTTGATTGTGAGAATCTGTAGATTTTTGTTTCAAATTCCATTTCCATTTGCATTTCTACTGCCATTTCTGATTGATTGATTGATGTAGAACTTGGTCTGTGATGGTTTATAAGAAGGTAATAAAGCAGATTCTGGGGTTATCAGTTATTTTTCTTCTTCTGTATTGGTGAGAAAGAGAGAAAAAAAACAGTGCAGCTTTTTTCAGTTTTGGCAGGTGACCATTGAACATGAATTATCTAATGTATTCCCTTTCTACCCCTGTTGCGTGTTTCTCTTTTTGTGATTAGAGGCTCTTGAACGTTTTGGGTGAAGGCAAGCTGCAGTAAAATTTAAATGGTAAACATTTTTTTATATGAAAAGAACAGAACTTTACACGGGGTAAAATAATTACATGCATATGGACGGGACTGTAAAAATCTTTTTGATTATTTAAATGGGAGATCGTCTTCCATTTCTGTTTGGCAAAATCATGTTATCACAGAGGAGTTTAAGCAAGAAATTAGTTTTTGTTAATCTTTTTTTTTTAATCGATAAAGGCTTTCAAAAAGGCTAATGATCCCCCTCAACTGTTGGAAGCAACCAAATCGGGAGAACAGACCAGTATATGGTGGAATTGTTGATCTTAGCCCATTTAGCAAGTTCATGAGCTACATTGTTACAAATACGAGGTTGGAAACTAAAAATACATTCAACAAACTGTAAGGAAAAAAGCTGGATGTCTTTGAAGATAGCATCAGTACGACTATCCCCTTCAAAAAGTCCTGCCGATAATCTGTCTATCAAGTTTTTTGCATCACTTTCTATGATAATATGAGTGAACTTTTGCTCCAGAGCTTTCTGTAAAACTGCCCAAATTCCTCTAGCTTCATCTTCCTCCGCCGATTGAACATGGAACACCATTGCTGCACAGAAAGAGACTTTGCAGAAAGAATCTCTCATCATATATCCTGCACCATTTGCTCCAGATAATTCATCATAAGCACCATCAGCATTACACTTGATCCAACCACGAAAAGGGGGCATCCATTTGTCACCTAAACTGATAGGAGTAGCAGGGTAGATAAAAGTTTTGTTTTTCCTAGTAAGAAGCATAGCCTTAGCTCTATGGATAACAGCTCTATGGTTTTCCTTTTGATTTTGAAATATAAGGTTATTTTTACTAGACCATAGAGACCATAAAATAGCAACAAACAAACATTGATCTTCATCAGGGAGTTTAGTTAAAGAATTAATTAACCAAAACAACAACCAATCAGTGAAAGTCTTATTTTGGAAAAACTGAGTATTTATGCAAAAATCAGACAGATACCAAACATGACTAGCAAAAGGGCAAGTAACTAGAGCATGCATGACAGATTCATGAGAATGTAAACATCTAGCACACTAAAACAGAATTCATAGGCATCCTAGTATGAAGGACAGTTCTAGAGGGCAGAGCATTCCTAGCAGCTCTCCAAAGGAAATTTTGAATCCTATGTGGCACTCTAATGTTCCAGATTCTTAGCCAAAGATTCTTACAAGGGGAGTGTCTGATACCTCTAATACCCATATAAGCAGATTTAGAAGAGAATTTACCGTGTTTAGTGAGATCCCAAGCCCTCCTGTCAGGAGCGCAAAGCTGGCTTAAGGGAATGATGACAATCTTCTGAATAGAAGCATCATCAAAGTGGGTGTTTAACCTATCAATATCCCAAGTTCTAGAAACAGGGTTTATAAAATAGGAAGCTTTAATACTAGGATCAGGAGGAACAAGAGGATTTGGGGTGGCCATTCCTATAGAAGGAATCCACTTATCACACCAAGGATCAATAAATTGACCATCCCCCACAATCCAAGAAACAAAAGGTTTAATAATTTCTTTAATAGCGTGAAGAAATCTCCAAGTCCAAGAGCATTTATCAGTAAAATTAGCATTCAGAAAGTCAGTGTGAGGAAAATACTTAACTTTCAAAGTGGTGGCTAGCATACTACTAGGGCTTTCCAAGATTCTCCAAGAATTTCTAGCTAGCATGGCAAGGTTGTTGAGTTCAGACTTCCTAAAGCCCAGATCCCCTTCAGCTTTACGGGTGCACAGAATTTCCCAACCTAAGAGGTGTAATTTCCTATCTTTTTGGGTCTAGAGTTTCACCCCACCAGAATTCACAGAGATGAGAATCCATCTGTCTACACAGATGTTTGGGAATTAGGAAGACCCTCATCTGAAAGAGAGGGATGGCCTGGCCAATGTGCTTAACCAAAGTGGTTATATCAGCTTGAGAGAGAAGCTTATGGAGTCAAAGAGAGATTCTGGCATCCACAGCTTGGAGAATCCCCATATAGGTCTGGATTTTAGAGGCTTGGAAAACAGTGAGAGTTCCCAAATACTTCTCTCCTAGGTCCCTATTATCAATTTCTAAGATATTAGCAAGCATAGCTTTCCTATGTTCAGGTATTTTCCTACTAAAAAGAATGCCAGATTTCTCAAAGTTAATTTCTTAGCCTGAAGCAAGGAAATATTTCTGGAGATAGTCCTTTATGGTTTGGAAATTTTTAACAGTAGCTTTAGAGAATAGGAGGGAATCATCAGTAAAAAGAAGATGTGTGTCATCTCAGGCGCATTCTTACAAACCTTAATACCTTCTAAGTCCCATTTTTTGGCAAGACTATCAATATAAGCAGAAAGAGCTTCAGAACACATGATACACATGTAAGGGGACAAAGGGTCCCCTTGCCTAAGACCTCTATCTGGTTTAAAGAAACCAGTAGGGCTACCATTTAAAAGCACAGAATAAGAAATAGTGGACACACATTGATTTATAAGTTTAACCCAGTGTAGAGAGAGACCCATTTTAGTTAAGACATCTTGTAGGAAAGGTCATTCCAACTTGTCATAGGCTTTAGACATGTCTAATTTTATGGCAGCTATACCCTCAGTTTTATCGTTATGGTTAACAGCATATATAGCCTCATTATCCAGAAGAATATTATCAGAAATACTCATTTTAGGTATAAAGGCACTTGTTGTTGGGATATAATATTATTCATGAAAGGTTATAACCTATTAGCCAAAGTTTTAGAGAGGATTTTATACACAAAGTTGCAGAGCCCTATAGGTCTATACTGATTGACAAGTTTAGCAAGAGGAACTTTAAGGATGAGAGCTATATTAGTGTGATTAAAAACTTTACCTATATGCCCAGTTCTAAAGCAAGTCTGAGTCATGTCAATGACAACCTCACCCACAATATCCCAATGTTTTTGATAGAATAGACCAGTAAACCCATCAGGGCCTGGAGCTTTCTTCCCCCCATTTGAAAGACAACATTTGTTATCTCCTCAAGAGTAAGGGGAAGATTCAGGATAGAGTTATCCTCTTCAGAAAATTTAGGAGGGAGAGATTAAAGAATATAATCTTGAAACTGTTGAGGATGTGAGGAATAAAGAGTTTTGAAATAGTCTATAAAATAATCACCAATGCTAGCTCTATCAGTTAGAATATCATTGGCGGTATTCTTGATCCAGCTAATAGCGTTCCTCTTTCTTCTAAACAAAGTAACTCTATGAAAGTAAGGAGAGTTCATGTCTCCTTCCAACAACCAAACCTATCTAGATTTATCTTTCCAATAAAGTTCTTCAAGATTATAGAGATATTCTAACCTATTCCTGAGTCTGGAAGTAGTTCTAAAATCAGTATGATTGGATATTTGGACATCATGTAGCTCTTTTCTTATAATAGATATTTTGGCTTGAATATTACCAAAAGAGTTTTTATTCCAATCTCTTAGACCCTTTTTAGTACTAAGCAATTTAGCTTTCAGTTTATAAGCAGGGGATCCTATAAAATGAGTAGACCAAGAGTTAACAATAATATCTCTACAACTAGGATCTTCTATCCACATATCCACGAAGTGAAAAGTTCTAGGCATACAAACATCCTCATAATTAAAACCTATATGCATGGGACAATGATCAGAAGAGTCTCTAGGAAGATTGTTAACACACAGTTTGGGGCATAAAGTCTCTGCGATCGGATTAACAAAACGTATATCCGGTCTTTCTAGAATAAGGTCCGGACCCTGTTGCAAATTAGACCAAGTAAATCTAGGGCCTGAAAAACCAAGATCATGTAAGTTAAAAATATTGCAAAAATTCCTAAGATTAAAGAAATCATCATCATCAAGAGCTAATCCACCATTCTTATCCTCAGGTCCTAAGAGAGCATTGAAGTCACCAACAAAGAAAACAGGTTCATCAGCTGGGGGTTGTGGTTGTGGACACTATTGTTCCCAAAAGTCTTGTCTAAGGCTCCTATTTGGTTCACCATACACAAAATGAATGTGACAAGTTTTGGAGTGGATGATATCAGTAGAAGTGACATGGATACCCCTTAGACTAGAATCGATAATGTTTAGATGGATTTCTTTTTTCCAGGCCAGCACTAAACCTCCACTTCTTCCAATACTTGAAACACTAAAAGTACATGGAAAACCCATATTCTTCAATCTCCTAGCAGCCATATCTTTGTTCTTTTTTGTTTCAGATAAGAAAATGATATCAGGATTAACATTCCTACTTAATAAGCTAAGTTCCTTATTAGCCGATTTCTTTCCCAAACCTCTGAGATTCCATATGACCATATTGACATTGTTAACAGGGAAGTGTCCTATAGTAGCATGGGTAGTATCAGAATCAATAAAAGGGGTAGTATAATGAGGATGTACCTGATTGGTGGATGTGGATCCACCACCAAGAGAAAATTGCGGATTGATCACCAGATTGAGAAGCTTGCTGGGAGGAATTCAGATTAGGACTAGCAGCAGGGTGAGGAAAATTATTGCGGACACCATTGTTGCCTGGAGAAGAATCAGAAGGTACATTATAGGTTCCATAGGGATCAGCCAAAGTATGGGTGTTTAGGGTGCAATTAGAAAGATCAATGTTGGATAGCTCTCCTAATTTGGTGATAGGAGGGCACAGTTCAGTATAATTTAGTTCATCAGCATTTTGTTCTTCTGGAATAACCACAATGCTTGCCACTGTAGAATTACTATCTCTAGTTCTTTTCCGTAGGTCATATCTTGGGTTAATCTTCCTTTTGAGATTCAAGAGAGCATCTTGTTCAGCAGAAACAGTGGAACCTCTGGTGACAATTGGGTTTGGATAAGGTAAGGCTGTTATTTTGAATCTTCTTGATGAGTTGGTGGTTCGGATCGGAATGAGTGGGACCGGTTCAGAGACAGGAACAACAGCTTCCACAGTGACATTTTCTGTTGGAACTTGTTTAAAGATAATGGGCAAACCATTATTAATATGAGTAGAATTCTGTTGAATTGGCCCAACATCAAAGATCTTAAATGCAGTAGATCTATTAACAAACGGACCCATTTGAAACATATTGGAAGTGCCTTCTTGCGCAATTTTGCCAGATTATTGAGATGTTTCGATAGCTTTTCCTTTATCTTCTACTGGAGTGATGATGGAGTCAAACTGAGTATCAGGAATTATATAAGTAGGTTGTGAAGGAGTATCCTGGATTTCATTTTTTTGTTGTGTTGTTTTAGCTTGAATTGTTGGAGCAGGCATCATGAGTCTGGAGACAGCTGGGAGAGTATATTTACTGCCAGATAGAGATGATTCTTTGATTGCTTTTTGCTTCTGTTTCCAAGCTGGACAATTATCATCTTTATGATCGAGAACTCTATAGGAAGCGCAGTAGTATCTTGAAACTTTAACACATCGACATTCAATTAGCAATAGTTGTGTTCTTCCATTGGTGAATAGAGGGATCCCAGTTGGGAGAGCTTTCCTCACATGTATTTTGACACAAACTCTTACATTTTTCTTAAGGGGATGATTTCCATATGAAGACTCAGCATCTATTAACTCTCCCATCGTTTGGGTGAGCTTCTGGAGATCTTCAAAATCAGTGCATTCCTTGGGGATGTTGCATAAGATGAACCACATTATTTCTTCATCAAAGGAGATCTGATAATTAGCCGGCCATCCCAACTGTGGAACTACTTTTAAAACCATAAGGTAACCACATAAAAACCATGGTCTCTGAGTATTGATTCTGTTGAAATCATCTTCCAACAAGAAACGTATGAGGACTTTGTTCCTTTGACCACTGAAAGTCAAAACTGTGGGTGTTTGGGAAAGAGGCCAGTGGTTGCATATGTATAATCTGATAGAAGAGGTAGGAACAAGAGTTTCACAGTAGAGATATCCAACCATACACCATTTCCAATAACTATCAGATTCAACTAAGATAACAGTTTTATCTATGAACACTGGTTCAGTTAGAGTATATGGTAGAGACAATTTTTCTGCCATTTGAGTAGTAAGGTTTTATATGTCAAGGTTTGGGTTGTGATGATTTTATGGTGGATTTTGAGTGTTCATTTGATATTTAAGTAGTAGGATAATGAAATGGAAGTGATTGGTGGTAGAGCTAGATATTGTGAATAAAATAAGAACGGTAGCAGTGATATCAGAGGAAGTGCTATTCTGAGATATAATGAGGACAGTGGTAATAGTAATGTGACCACAAATCTTCTCTTTGTTTCTGATTTGAATTACAAAAGTAGTAGGGGAATCTGAAACTTTAAGGTTTGAAAAAATTTCAGGAGAAATTTGGTGTATGGGAAAGGTGGAAAAATATGTGTTGGTATCAGGGGAGCATGATAGGTTGCAAGAATAGTCCCTTTCCTTAATTTTGGTTGTGCTAGCCCACTGATGATTTGTGGAAGTAGTCACGTGAAATTTTTTATTTGATACGCAAGGCTGGCCTTGTACTAAAGTACTAGAGACATTACAAACGAATATTAGATACGTGATCATGACCAAAGAGATGTTTGGTGATCCATAAATATGGTTGTCTTCTTTTGAATATATATTATAATATGGTACAAAATGCCAAATGCCATAATGGTATCCAAAAGTGTGTATGTGTTGGTAGTAAGGGTAAGGCATTGTTTGGTTTGGTACTTTCTGGAGCTACAGATATGAAGGTTATGATGTGTAAAAAACAGTTGAGGGTAGGTATGGGTCAAGTTGAGGATGGATACAATGCATCTGGCTAACCTGCTCCAAGTAACAATGATGCCTCTCAACAGGTGCTGCCTCTTCCTAATCTGCATAAGACATAAAATCTTAGTTAGACCCCAATAAAACATATAAAAAACAGATGACCTACCAAATACCCCCTTAATGGTAGTTACAAAGGAATTAATGAATAAGGATGGAATTAGGTGTTGTAAATAAGAGTGCATGGGGTAATTATGGCCTGAAGAGACTAAACCATACGCATGGCTTTGAATGGGCGAGGTAAACAAAGCGATATGACGCTTAACCAAGCGCCATAAATGGTAATGAATGGACATTTTTAGTAGTTTATAAGGAGGTTTGTGGGTAGAATTAGTATATTCAGAAAGTTCGCTTTCGTTTTTATGTTCAGAATAGGAAAGAATTAAGAAACCACTTAAGATTAGAAATGGCAAGTGAGGGTAATTCATCTTCTTCAAACAATCATTCTGCAAGTAATCATATTGAAATTCCTCCATCATCAACATATGGTCAAGCTAGCAATCTCGTTCCTTCATTAAGTACTAGTGAGTTACAACGTTTAAGGGACCGAATCCAGATGGAAATTGATCAGCATTGTAGGGAGGGGATTCGTCAGAGAGAGGAAGAAGAGAAAAGACGCAAAAGAGTGAAGGAGGATTATGAGAACAAGTATGCTGCATGGAAGCCCCATTTTCTGACTTATTATATGAGGAAAGGTGAAGAGTGGGAAGAGAAGCACGCTGAATGCAAGTATTATGGGAGTGCAACTAATGAGGATTCTGACTCAACTGATGATGGAATGGAGTATAATATCGAGGAAATAAACACAAGTGAGATGGATTCAGATGCAACAGAAGAGAAATCTAGGATAGAGAGGTATCATGAAAGGAAGTTGAGAAGGAGATTTGAGTTTGAGTTGGCTAATCCAAAGATATATGCACGCACCATGCAAAAAGGGGAATGCATCAGAAGCAAGGAGGAGACTCTGAAGAGAGATTATTGTGAGGAGGATGAGGAATGTAATAGTGTAGATGATGAAGATGTTTCGTCTTCCAGCAATACTTCTCTTGCCTCCTCTTAAAGTGCTGATGAGTGGTTCCGAGAGGAGGAGGAGTGAGACTCATACGTGCTGGAAATAACCAAATCTTCAGTTTTTGCAGAAATCTTGAAGATGATTAGCAAGTTTTTCTTTATGTGGTAATCCAATACTTGTTCCTACTCCTTTGAACTTTCTTGTTGGTGGTGTTTATGATCTGTAAGATCACTCTTTTCTCTCTTCTAGTATTGGAATTGTGATGTTGAAGGTACATGTGTTGATATTGTGAAGTGGTGACAGTAGTTTCTTTCTGATGGGTATCAGTTTTTTGGAAGAGGTTTGATATGGTGTAATTAGAATGTGTTTGAAAGATGCCGATAGTACTGCGACTAGTAGCTTGAAGTTTTTTTGTTAGTTGTCTGAACTTTTGGATATGAACTATCTGCCAGTACGTTTTGTTGTTTTGATTTTTTGAATGAAAAGGGTTGAAAGTGCTATGTAAATTTCTAGGCTTGTGAAGAACAACTTTGTAATGGATATCAGCAGTACTAATTTCAAGTTCCTTTTGTAAGTAAGAAGAATGATGTTTGGAAGTGGTTTGAAATTGCAAATTCTTTTGATTTATGTTCTTTGAAGATTCAATGTTCTTAGTATTATGTAGGATCTTATAGATAATGATGCAGCAAATGATGAAAACACAAACAAGAAAGGAAGAAACATGGTGATGGTTTAGGAGATTCAGTGGGGGAATTGTTTGAAACATTCAAGCAACGGAAGAACAGGCAATCGTCAGGGTTGCAGAAACTCTCTTTCTTATACTGGTTCGAAAATGCATAAGAATTTTTTTTATTGTTTTGCCAATCAATTCCCTTTTTTTTTTTGGTTTTTTCTTCATACCTAGACATGCAAACAATGTGGTTGATCTTTTAGCAAAGGAAGCCAAAACTTTTAGCATTTTTTGTAACTGGGTGAAAGACCCACCACCTTGTATTGTTCAAGCTTTAGAAGTAGATAAATCAAGTGTCGTGAAAGTTTCTGTCTTTCTAACATTCGATGGCTCTACTCAGTCAACTGTAAGGGTTGTTAATTCCCTAGTTAGCTCTTTTAAATGAATTTCTAATTTGCATAATTTTTTTTTATAGGCATATGATAATTTCTAAGATGGTCCATATTGAGACCGGATTAACAAACTTAAAAATATTGCATCACAAGAGCAAAGTACAACAAAATACTTGACATGATCAATAAGTTCAGTTGTACATTTCTTCCTACCTCCGAAAACTTGACCATTTCGCCATGGAGCAATTATAAGGCTGGAGGCTCCAAAGTTTGCTCGAGATAACTCCAAAGTTTACGGAAGACTATCCAATCAAATCAGACGAACATCATTATATAAAAATCATGTTTTCAATATTTATGATGTATTACAAAGTTCCTATATTTATGAGATTTAATGAAATTAATAAATTAACTCTTATAAAATAAAATCAGACTTTAAGACTAATCTTATAACCTATAACATATTAGTTCGTTAAGAGCAACAATAATCGTGATCTAAAATGTCATATTTAACTTCTTCTTTTTTTAATGAGGTGATGTAAAAAGTGAGATAGTAAAAAAAACAAACTAAAATGCTATGCCAATGTAACAATCATATGTGACAATTGCTAAATATAACTAGACAAAATTTTAATGTATGTATGCACCTAGACACAGGTATTAGGAGTATCCAACATCAGATGTCTATATAAGTTGTGCCTGAGCTTTATCAAAGGGCTGTATAAACTGCGTTTCAAAAAACACCTTTTATACATCCATTTCATTTGACATGTTAATATAGGTTGCATTTTAGTGAGACGTCGTTTAGATAATACGTTTTCCTGGCACGTTCAATATAGATGGCGTCTCACCAGGCATGAGTATTAAGTGTGTCTCACAGTCAGACGATACTGAAAGTTGTGTTTGAAATAAAATGCACTTATAATAACGCCTATACTGAGATGTTTTTTAAATTTGCGTTTCATTCAAACGACTTTAGAATTACCGTCTCGTTAAAAACAAATTATTACTAGTGTGCGGTTTTAAGACGCAGTTATAAAATCCGTTTGAGCATAACATTTTGTCCACTAGATCTGCTTGCCTCAGCCAAAAAGCAAAGCTAAAAGTTATAGCTTTTTTGAACGTATTCTAAAAGTTGCTTTTTAGTTTAGATATACAATTTCAGAAAAACTTCTAGAAAGTAAAAAAAAAAAAAAGAAATTGTGACTATCCGATTCCAAACATAATATTAAGTTTTTCTTCTTTGTTTTCTTTGCCTCTTATGATTGTAGTTACTCCCAAGTTAATTTGTTAGAAATATAATTAGACAATAATTACGTTGGAAGCCAAAAAAAAAAAAAAAAAAAAAAAATATACAATATTTAAAGCCACAAAAAATTTGAAATGCACCTTTGTCATTGTCACTATTGGGTATTAAAGATGTGACATCCTCAAACCAGACTTTGGGTCTCTGACTCTTTGACAAATGATGTACTTAAATTTTAACTTTTATGAATCTGTTTTTCACGCAATAAACAAAGAAATTTTATTCTTGGAAATTACCATAATACCGTTAATACCCTTACCACTTTGGGCGCCAAAATATCAACAATATGGAACTTGAAAGACTAAATTTTACATGTGAACAGACAGTGAGAATGATCTGATCTCAGCATGATGGGTGCATGATTGGGAAAGTGGTGGTTAGCTAGTTCTACATGATTGGTGCTGATGGACTTAGAATTACTGACTGACCAAAAGAAAAAGAATTAAAGTTACTGATGGCTCCACCTTTTTTTTACTGTGTTCTTTTGTTCATACTTACCGTTTGCTAAGATGTTCTTACAGAATATGATACAATTAAGATGGTGCATAAATTTCCATTTGGATATTCACTGTCTGCTTACTTATTTATGTCAATGTAATTTGCTAGTGCAGGGAGTTTAAGAATTATTTGATAGTCCCAATAAAAACACTATAAAAACAAAATACATGATCATCATTAGTCCCACCCTTCCCAAAGTGACCATCACATTATAAGCATTTCTGGTTTTCATACCTCAAGTTCCACTTTATTGAATGGCTCCAAAATCTTGTGGTGAATATTGATTCAGAGAAAGCGAATGGGAGTGAAGTTGTTTAATGTGATGATAAGGTCTTACCAAACACCGATTCACAGCAGTGCTGATGTATTCCCTCTTTACCCTTAGTTGCTCTCTCCCTCTCTGATTATTTAGAGATCAGAGGAAAAACAGTTTCAAGGAAAGAGAAAACCAGTAGCTCTTAAAGGGAAGAAGAGAAAGAAGAAGAAGGAAAATGGCTGCAGCCAAGAGGAAGAGAACTGAGCCTTCAGAGCACATACTGATTGACTACTTACTTCTTAGGAATGTAGTCTTTGGTAGAGAAACTCCATACAACCCAAAACTTGTGATTGTGAAACAAGAAGATGGAGCTTCGGTAAGAGCCTTGTTATCTCTTTCTCTATGTTAGTTTCTCTTATTTTTGTACAGATTTTGAGCTTGTAGTTCATCTTTTCTTTTTCTTCTTCTTCTTTTTTTTTTTTTTCCAGTTTTTGATGTTTTTGATCTTTGTACAGTACTGTTTTTTTTCAATATCAAGTTTTGTACAACTTGTGATCTTTGTATGGTTCCTCTTTCTTTTTCTTTTTTGTACAATTTTTGATCTTTTTACATTTTTTCTTTCTTTGTACAGTTTTGATCTTTCTACAGTTCTACTTTTCTCTCTTTTTTTTTCCCAATATAATAGTTTTTTTTTTTTTTTTGAAGCATAAACTGTTTTGTTGTTAATTGTTATACATAGTACTACATGGTAAAACTGTATGCTATTGCAGTTTGTGAAAAATATTTTGCGAAAAATACTAAACCGGTTTGTGAATTTATTTATTTTCCCCCCAATTTCTTATCGTTCTTCAACTGGTTTTCAACCCTCTTCTTAATTCTCGACTTTGTTTTCTTTGGGAGAAAATATTTTGTGTTATAGAAACTCATCTTTTTCTTACGGACGTGAGATCAAAATCTCTACAATTTAAGGAGGTTAAAGAAACTCACCTCCAACTATATTTTGTTTACTTTGGTTGAGAACTTTCTAAACCATTGATCTAAAACTAAATATTAATTTCATTTAATAATAAGCGTAGATAATGATGATAAGGATATGTACATCCTACAGACTCTAGGCTCCTCCCTTGGGCCCAATATCTCTATTCGTTCTTGCTTTGCGTTACTTGTGCACGTATGGACCTGACAATCACTGCAAGGGTTTCATTAAGTGGGTACACAGGACTGAAGAAGTGCAGGTGTGAGGGTGGGAGATATGAAGTATATGGTAACTCGTCTGGATGATCACATAACTGATTTGGAAGATTTGATCACTAAACTCAAATCATATGTGAGTGTATTTTAGAGAAGTTGTTTTGATTTTTAATTTTGAAACACAATTGAAAGTTAATAATAATACCCGCATCCTTTCATTTTTCTTTTTCTTTTTCTTTCAGGAATTCAAGGTTCAATGACAATTCCGATGAGCACTACCGTGATGATCCTTATGAACTGCATGATTTATATCATCCTAAGTTCAAGATGAATTCTCTGGCAGGACTTGAGTCGATTAAGAAATTCCTACCGATCAAAAATCTCCAAGGTCAAAGCTTCAAAAAATTGAAGATAAGGTGGGTACAAGTCTCCAGGTTGCAAAAGGCCTTCAGACGACTCTGGAAGGTATTAAAGAGGAAATTAGGGAGGTGAAGAACTCTCTTTATGAGACTTAGTATTCTATCTAATTTACTGGGATAGTTGTTTTGAGGTTGGGAGAATTCAATTGTTGGACTTCGTGCTTAAGTGTTTAAGATTTTATGCATAATCTGAGAGGGAGATAAGACACCGAGCTTGGACCTCATGATGCATAATTTTGTCGTAGATATCAACTTTGTGTGGGTGGCAGCTCGTTTATATTTAGCAGAACTGCATATATACCAGACAATAAGCTTCTTAGCACAACTAACTTCCTCACAAAACAAAAAATTATCTCTATATGCATGATTCTTACGATTACGAAAAATGGAATTCCTGGTAAGATAAACAACACTCACATTATCACACCAAAGAACATGTTGTGAAATAACATGAAAATAAAATGATGAAAACAAAGATTGAACCCGCAACACTTTCTGATGTAGCATCGGCCTATGCCCTATACTCATATTCAGTATTGGATGTTGAGACAAATTTTCACTTCCGAGAATACGAGGAAATAAGATTGGGACCAAGGCCCAGTCAACATCACAATAAGCTTGAACATGCAATAGGATACCGGGTTATAAGATTGGGTCCACGAAAAATAGGCATTCCTCTTGTACACTTCATGTCAAGTGCATCATTAGCTCAGTCAACATCACAATAAGCTTGAAGATGCAATGTAATAGATCTATTAAATTGCAAACGATTATTGACAGTACAAGTGAGATACCTTAATTATCGGTTGACCCCAGACCAATCTTATTCACTTAGTGTCTACATCTTTTAGCATACCTTATTACAACAAAACATATGTCTGGTCTAGTGTTCGTAGCATATTGTAATGCACTTATATAATATCAGAGAATAATGAGGAAACAACTGGACCATCAGCATTTGGCGAAGCCATTGGAATAGACACAGATTTAGCAGAGTCCATCTTAATCTTCTTTAACAATGAAGTATTTTTTATATTTTTTTTTTGATTCAAATGAACACTAACAAAATGAAATTTTAAGATATGTTAATATGGAATAATGAAGCTAAGCTTGTAAAGTTAAGTATATAGTACTTTAATACAATAAACCCATAAAATAATATTTTATAACATTTTTTAGTATAATTTTTTTAGTACTAGATATGAATGTGCAAATAACACACACCTTATTTCTAAAATTCTGCTCAAAACGTAGAAAATAACTCTAAGAAGTACAAGAAATGGGGCACTCTTAAAACTCAATTCAGAATTATGAATCCTTCAAAGTAGAATCAATAATGTATATAAATAATTCCTAAAATATTAAAATTCAAGGAAATTCTTTTTTGTAAGCCGACGTTATCCGATTAAAAAAATCGCTTTAGTAAGTTGTATGGTTCAGAAAGTTTTAGGAAGAAGTAAGAAGGCATTTTTCCGCATTTTTCCAGGTGGGTATGACATGACATGTACAAAAATTTTCTTTTACATATTACAACTATTATTTTCCTTAAAAATAAATAAACTACTAATAATATTTTTGTGTGTATTACCAAAATCATGGATCCAATCAGATGCAACTTTCAAAAATGCTTTTTATATGATTGTATACACTGATACAAAGATGAAACTGCATAATTTAATCAAAAACTGTGATCCCTAATTGCCGGTGGTTATTTATTTAAGCCTTTGATTTAGTTGTTTGAGCCCCCTTGGTTGTGGTTCATCACAGACGAGAGTTCTCTTTCCATTATTCCTTTTTCTAATTTTGAAGATACTTTAAAGTACAAGAGATCATAATCACAAAGACATTCTCCATGTAATTTAGTTAAGTGGTTCACAGGGACTTAAGTGATATTGTATTTATAACAGTTGATGTATTTTTATAAGGGTAGATTATATGTTAATAATAAGAGGTAATTATATGTTAAACGTGCAAGGAGATTTTGGAGCATCAAATTCATGATTGGTTGATAATAAGAGATGTTAAAATGAATTTATGTGTAAAGATAATTTGTAATAATACAAAACCTGTAGGATTAGTTTGGTGATAGTGGAATAATATAAGTGGTCAGACACTCTTTACCACAAATGAAGTGTATAGTCTTCCATCGTTCTATGATTCGCTACTTCTTGAGGTTTTATTGGGTTGAATAAGAAGAAAAAAAATTAATAAGAAATTCTCAAAGCGGAAGCTGATGAAGATCGATTGGGAAAAGACGAAAAGCCTATGGAGATAATACTTAATGGGAAACTATGGAAGTGGTACTTTCTTTAGTTACTAGTTGATTTGCAAATAAAATATAATCACTAGTTAAATACGGTGAAAGCTAACAGACGAATATTTCAATTCTTTAAGTTTTCAAATCATTGTCACGAGGACTACTTGATCTTTGTGTGAAACTAATAGTGGGAATCGAGTTACTACATCATCCCAAATGGGGTGCCCAGTAGGATTATAACTAACTTTCAAGAAATCACTAGGATGAATGAAAAACAATGCGGGTTAAAGGAAAACCGATAAAACATGGAAAATCAGTTAAAGCATAACGAAAATAATAATTTGGACAAAAATATAAACCAATGCCAACTAGCTGACACAGTCACAATAATAAATGGTTGCGTCTGTTAGAGCACTGCTCGGTCGAACTAGCATGTGTTGCTATCTCAAGCATGTTTGTCAATGTTAGTGATCAAAACTATAAGTCTTAATTTCTAGTCTATTTATAGCTAAGTCTCAGACTAGGATAGAAATAATAGTTGAGCTCTAGACTCCACGGTGTTCATCATACAAAGACGAAGAAGTACTCAAGGAACTGGTGGATCTTCGTTGACTAAAAGGTATCTGGAGACTTGAACTTATCTATCACTCAAAAGTCTATCTAATCTATCTCATATCTTGAGAAAAAAAATCGTATTTCTATATAGACTTCGATTATACACATTTGCTATTTCGATCCGAGTTTATCTCGCTTATCTATTTACCGAAATATGTTTTGTTAAGCTTTCTCTTTGGCCGTGTTCATCTTTACAAGTGACGAAAGTCATGTTGATTATTTAAATTTCTTGAAAATCTCTTTGATGAAGAATAGTGTGTGAGTAACCTCTATTTAACATCCTCTAAGAATGTTTCAATGATTGAAATGAGAGTTTAGAATATATAACCTTGAATAGATATAAACATTGTATGTGAATTCATACTTGTGTAAGTCCATAATCCTTGAACCAAAGTATGCGTACTGAAAAGGTGAGGGTACTCAAATATACCTCAAGCTAAAACTTTTCCTACCTATAAGTCCTTTCTCCGAATGTGATTGTTTCTGGACTGAATCGAGACAATACAACTAATCGGTTCACACTTCGTGTGATCGTCTATGGATACAAGATCGAGACAATACAACAACGAAGTATATTACTTGATAAAAAGGTTCGGACTTAACCAAACACAATAGGATTCACTTATCAAGTAAATAGGAATTAACATTTGTGCGATTTACTTTAATTATAATAAAATAATTATAATGCAGAAATATAAGGTAAATTACACAACAAGATTTTGTAACGAGGAAACTGCAAATGTAGAAAAACCACGGGACCTTGTCTAGAATTGAATACTCTCAGGATTAAGCCGCTACACAAAATTACACCTAACTTCGTATAGTTGAGACCAAGCAACTAAACCTATAGTTCACCTAGTTTCGTCTGTATTCCCACGCCTCCAACTTATAAATAAGTCACGTACTTGGAACAATTCATTTGGTTCGTATTCCAAATAGTAAAGGAATAACAAATCTGTTTGGTATCAACTCTATTCAACCAAGTAATATGAGTCTGACAAAGGCTCTTCTGTTTATCTTAACATAAACTCCTTCGTCAGGTCCTTAGATATATCTTATGTTCGACTACCGAAGTAATCTTTTAAGATTAAGCCAACAACACTATTAATCCAAAAATTGTGTTGACGCCGATCTACTCAATTAATCAATCCAATCTATCACAAGGATAAATCGGTTATTAATTGGATCATCTTTTACCGAAACAAGTATTGTGCACACCGGAGATTATGAACCCAATCAGAAATCTTCAATATCTTCTTCGTCTTCAAATCTTCTTAGATCTTCAATAATAACCTGCACACAATCACTTGCATATCTTGTAATCAATCACGCACAGAACAGAGTCTGTTAACAATGGATTATCACAAGATCGTCTTTAGAACTAACAACAGTATAAAGATCCCTGTCGAAACTCTGAACTAGTTTGAGTGAATATTATACCATAAGAGAAGATTCTCAAGCATAAACAAACTAGGTGCAACCAAAGTTCAACCACCGTTAGTCAATAAAATCAATGAAACCAAAAGATAAACCGAAATTATCTAGTTTCCCACCAACAGTACACGCTAGAGCTTCTCAATCCCAAAGAAGACTTTAAACTGAGCGACCGTAAGAGATTTCGCCTAATTAGGTTACTCTCCTCTCCGAATAGGCGGCTACACCAGTAACAACACAACAAAGAGAAAGCTTATTGTTACGAAGGATTAGTATGCTGGCAAGGCAAACTTCAAGTATTTATAGACAGGGAAGTTTGGACACCAAGGAATTTCCAAAACCGAAAATATTCTCAAGATATTCATTAAAGCACAAATTAAATTTCCATAATTCCTGGAAATGCTCTGTCCAAAAATAATGATGGAAATCTCTCGGAAAATCTCTAATTAGTAAATGCACATTACTAATTCTTATTTCCTACAAAATGAAATTATCAACCTTAATTAAAAGATTCTTAACTTATTTATGTTTCGATCTTGGGATTCTCTTGCCTTAGCTATTAAGGAATAACTTTGAACAATTAAAGAAATAAACATTCACAACACGTGTTCAAAGTATGTCGACATCCTTACTTTGTAAGTTCTCTTTCACACTTACAACCTTGAAACCGATTTGCCAGACTTCCAAACAAGTTTATAATTGGTTCATCTGATTTTCAAGAACTATGCGATTGATCAAATAACATTCAATCACAATCATGGGTTTAACGGTTCTACCAAAACAAGTTTCGGTTCTACCTTCCATGTGAGTATTGTGCATAGTCACGCTAGCTTTCCAAAATTCGGTTGACTAGGTACTAGGATCGGTTCCCCACATATATATGGTATCTAACTTATATGTGTTGCACATGTCCATAGGATCGGTTCCCCTTTGCCTAAAAATGTGTTGCACATGTTCATAGGATCGGTCCCCCTTTCTGCTATAAACCTTGCTGCACCTCATACAAGGATCGGTTTCCCTTTGTGATGTACTACACCTCTCCCTAGGATCGGTTCCCCTTTCCCATATTTGGTCAGACATAAAATCACAAACCCGATCATACCATCTCAGGTGATTACTTAAGATCAGTTTCACTAATAAAAGTCATACCAATACATAAGTCAGGCCTTTGTGAATAGTTATACCAAGAACACAACAACTCGTGAGCGGTTATAATCAATCACACATATTGGTTGTTCATAATATATGCAATGAATAACTAAACCAATAACGCCTGGCGATTTTCTTTTCGATTCACAAACAGGTTTATGAACCTACTTCCTTAAAACACATGTAAAACATTGTTCCCTAAGATGAAATCCTCACCTCATACCCATACACAATCACAATAGCATTAAAATGATTATGGCGATGTCTTATCTATAAAGTTTAATGGTTAGGCAATAAACCTCATATTGTATTCCTTAATACTATGTCTATCTAGAGTTCAAATATGCTTCGCAGTTTTGTTTTCAATATGCACGACTTGAAAGATCGTTAGGGAATGAAACAGTTTAAATCAAATATCACTAACCTCAAGTGGAAGGATGATTGTTGTCGTTGTATCTCCTTGCTTCTTCACATCTTCAAGTCTTCGCAATACTTGTAATGTCTCAGTATCCTAATACTTTCAAGATAACCTATATGAAGTTGACTCTAGTATATAATCAAGCGACTCTTAACATGAGTTTTGATTCACTAAAATATGACAACCAAACTTGACATACCAACGCTTGGTAGGTTCAACCGAGCTATGCTCTAACACGTACTTTGCTGCTCAGGATAACCGAAAATAAAGTACGCGTACTTCCGGAGGTTCACGTCCCGTGAATTTCTGCTGGAGTTTGTGAACTGAAAACAAACTTAATCCGGGTACTTAAGAATGTCTACCGGTATGCATACTTGAGTGGGTTATTTTCTAAAAACGGTTTATTCGTGGACTTAAACTTATATAAACTAGGGAATGCATAATTTGCAAACCGTGGATATAAAGTTCATGAATTGATTCGAGTGAATCTAAATCGTTTTTGCTTCGATTGTGTCTTGTATACTTCTATGAGATCTAAGCAATTGAACAACCCTTTAACTAGTTATTTTGAGTCATTTGTACTAGTTATGGTGAAGATGAATATGGTTGATATGAAAGTGCTCACATGGATAACCATTTGGTTAACTACCGTTGAACCAACTAGGTGTGCACGTTTAGATACGGTTACACAAACCTAAATGAACGTGCATTTCATTTGTGTATAACAAGCTAAGTTCCATCTGACGGTTGAAAGATATTAGCTTGAATCTAATAAAGTTTTCATCTAACGGTGAATATTGAAAGTTTTGTTTCCAAGGTAACTTAGATTGCAAACCCTGATTTGGAAGTCTATATAAAGGATAACTCTAGCAACTGGGAAAGTTAATCCCCACACCTCTTGTGTGATACTAGTTTCATAAGCTAGAGTCGAATCTCCTTTAACCTTAGGTTTCTTCTCGAGACCCTGTAGGTTAACGAATTGAAGACTTCATTGTTATTGTGAAACCAGACCCAACTATTTTCTCTGTAGTTGCGTGATCTTATCTTGTTGTTTCTATCGTGATTGAGTGCAATCGTAAGATTGGCTTGAGATTAATTTCTCTGATAGGCAAGATAGAAAAGTAGTCACAAACATCTTTGTCTCATAGTTTGTGATTCCACAATATCTTGTTTCGCTAGTCGATTAAGATTATTATGAGGTGATTGATAATTCTAGGCTGTTCTTCAGGAATATAAGTTCGGGTTGTCAATTGGTTCATGTTCACCTTGATTTATAAAAAGACGGAACAAAACTCGTAGGTATTTTTGTGGGAGACAGATTTATTTATTCCTGTAGACTTTTTTGTGTGATACATATTTGTTTATTAAAGTCTTCGACTTTGGTTCGTAGGAACTCTTAGTTGTGGATGAGATAAGCTAAGGGAATCAAGTGCGTAGTATTCTGCTGGGATCAGAGACGTAAGGAGCGCAACTATACCTGGGATCAGTATGAGATTGATTTAGTTTCAACTACAGTCCAGACCGAAGTTAGTTTGTAATAGGCTAGTTCTGTAGCGGCTTAATATAGTGTTATTCTATCTGGACTATGTCCCGGGGTTTTTCTGCATTTGTGGTTTCCTTGTTAACAAAACTTCTGGTGTCTATGTTATTTCTTTTCCGCATTATATTTTGTTATATAATTGAAATATCACAGGTTGTGGTTGAATCGATCAATTGGTAAATCCAACCTTTGGTTGTTGATTGAAATTGATTGATACTTGAACACTGGTCTTTGGTACCGTTCAAGTTAATTTCTCTTGTATTCAATTAGACTCGCAAATTTATATTTGCTTGAGTAAGTATTGAATCGAGACATTGAGATATAACTCTTTGATATACTTTTCTTAAGATTGAGTCTGACTGTCTAGTTGATTCTTTTGAAAAGTATATTGGAGTTAGTCCATATAGATTTCTAAGCAAAATATTGGGTGCGGTTATTAGACCCCCACTTTTTCAATTGGTATCAGAGCAGGCAAATACGTTTAAAGACCTTATAAGTCCGTGTTTGTAGCGATCTGACTCTGTGGACAAAAATTCTATCTCCATAAACGTACCACCAGTCTTCGATGGATCAAACTACCTATGGTGGAAAATTGATATGCATGCTTTTCTTTAAGCTCGTGATTTTCAAACATGGGTACGTGTTGTTAATGGCTATACTCCTACGGTGCATACATTAGGCGATGTGTCTAGACCTAAGGATATTGGTGCATATACTCCGCAAGAAATCCTTGCTGCAAAGAAAAACTCTGATGGATTAAATGCTATTATACATTTCATTACCCCAGATCTTCAGCATCATGTGACTACGTGCTTAAAGTCTAAAGATGCATGGGATATCATAGAAACCGTATTTGAAGGGAATACCTATGAAAAAGAAGCTAGGATTCAAAAAATAAATTCTGATTGGGAAAACCTTCGTATGGCAGATGAAGAAACATTTGATGATTTTAATCATAAAGTGTCTGAAATTTTTAATGCATCCTTTGCATTGGGTAAGACCATTCCTGAAAAGGACATTGTGATGAAGATTCTCAGATATCTGCCATCCAGATATGATTCTAAGAAGCATGCCATCGTTGAGGGAAATAACCTTGATACTCTTTCCAGGAATACTCTGGATAGGAAATTAAAGATATTTGATCATGAGCATACATCTAAATCTAGAAAGGATGTTGCTTTCAAAGAACAAAAGATCACTAAATTACTTAATAAAAGTAAAAGTGTTTGCATCTCTGAAGATGATCTTTCATAGGCTGATTCATCAGATGAATATCTTGACAAGTCAGTCTCGTTGATCACAAGACAGCTTAGGGATCTTCTTTAGAAGAGAAGTAAACGGTTCTCCAGAGATAAATCCAGGTCATCAGATAAACCCCATAATCGTGTTCCTCCTAAAAATAGGGATAATGATGAAACTGATGACGAAGATATGCCTCAGTGCTTTAAGTGTAAAGGTTTTGGTCATTTTAAAAATGAGTGTACAAATCGATAGAAATACATTGGGAACAAAGGTCTTGCTGCAACTCTTGATGAAATGTCTGATAACTATGATTCTAATGAAGACGAAAAATCAAGTGTTGCACTTCTTTGTGAAAATATTGATTTTGATAATTATAGCAATACATTCATCAATCTTGATATTCTTTCAGAAGAAAACTCAACCAATCTGGAAGAAAAAATTGACTTTTCCGTTGGAAACTCTCTGTCTAATTTTTCAGGTCCTACCGTGTGTCTAGCCGCTTGGACATCTCGGATTCCTAAACCATATTCCAGGGTGACATGCTCATATTGTTCAGTCAAGGGTCATGAACTTTCAAAGTGTTACAAGTACACACACAAACTGAGACATGTCAACAAACTTCAACGAAGAGCAAATCCATTAGCAAACAAGCTTAAACTTGTTCAAAAGACCGCAGAGGTATGTAATATCTTCGTCAAAGAATTTAGTTTCCAAGGATAAAACAAGACAATTTGAAAGAAGGTCATGGTCTAGCTACTATGTGAAACAGGGTTCTATGAATTCCGATCGAAATGGATATGATGGATAGATTATTGTTCATCTTAGCGCAACTTAAATTGTGTTGGTTTATGCATCTTGTCTCATGTGCCTGATTAAAAGAGACAAGATTTTGCACACCTCAGGCTTTAAGAAAAGAAAAAATGTTTAGTTGTTTTTTTTTGTCTTTTGCTCTGAGAGCATTGTAAAGTATGGAATTCATGCCACTTTTCATATCTAATTGATATTGGAAAGGACTTCCCTGTTTAATCAATAAAGGAGGGTTAAAATAGACAATTATATCTTTTATAGGGTTGAGAGTTGTCTGTCCACGAACCCGTGTGTTTATAGGTTTCGTAACCCTACATATCTTTTCCTTCTCTGAAACTCTTTTCAATCAAAGATTGTTTGTTGAGCCTATTTTGTGACTTCCTCTCACAAACTCTTATGCATATGGATACTCCAAGCATCATGTCTTCTGATGGAAAAGATGTTAATATGATTGTTAAGCCATCAATCATGAAGGAAAAAGAAAAATCTCTGATACCTCCAACTATGAAAAGAAAACAAAGGAATGTGAGGAAGCCAAGAGTTGTTCCTTCAAATTCTCAGAAGTTTTCTGATGTTCTTGAAGTGTTAAAGGAGACAAGGAAGGAGATTCAGCAAATAAAGGCTTTTGTTTTGAGAACTCTTGAAATTCAGAAGGTCCTGGTTCGACATCTTCAGCCTAGAAGATTTATTGGAATTGACTCCTTTCTTCACGAACCATATGTACCCATGGCCGTTGCAGACAAGGAGTTTGGGGACGATAAAGAATTTTTCAGAGGTCTCGATGTCTAGGAAATCTTCTTATGAGAACTTTATTCTTGTGTTTTGAAGAAGAATAACTAGAGTTTGGAATAACCATTATTGTGATTACACATAGATATGTCCAACGATTTTCATCTTCAATGTTTTTAGATTTTTTGGTTTAAATTCTAAAAGTTTTATTTGGAAGATGATTTTTGCAGTATTAATCTTTATGATTTTATATATTGCAAATTGTTATGGGATATGTGTGTTTGCGTCCGTGAACTATGATTGTCCCATACATGGTCAAAAGTTAAGTCTTACGTATGTCGATATGCAAGTATTGATAAAAGATTGAATGAACTTTTGACAAACGAAAGTTAAGCCTTTTATGTCATTATGCAAATATTGATGGAAGAAATGATGAACTTTCGTTTACAAGGATTATGTCTATTGTATGTCACTATGCAAATAATGATGAAAGATAGAATGAATCCTTGTTTATTCCGCAGTATTGATCTTCCCTGATCCATATTTTTTATGTATATACTGTGCGGTTCCGTAAGTTCTCTTATGTTGAGCATTTCCGATTAAATTAATCATACGTTCTCTTGTAGTTAACCTAGTCGAGTATTCCGATTGAATTAATCATGGGTTATCTTGTAGTTAATTTAATTGAGAATTTTGGATACAAATTCAGATTCTTATGTGATTTGTGTTGTCCAAAGAAATCCTTCTTTTCTTGTGAAAGTAAGGTCGCTCTTGTTGTTCTTACGGGAATGGCATTTTATGGCGGAGAGTTCTTAATTGAACTTGTGCTTAATTTCCAAATCTTTGTGGGGAGTGCGGCTGTGGAATATTATAGGGGTTATCTTGTATCTTATAAAATCCTTGTTGAATGCATTTAGTTTAGGCTATATGATTGCATCTAAAAGGTTGATATGTGCTTTCTTTTGGTCATGAAGTATCTCTACGAAAGTTTCATTAGGATCCCACTAGTTTTCGTACCTTTGCCAATTTTATTGACAAAAGGGGGGAGAATTAATGTGTAGTTCACATTACAAATACATATGGTTTTCGGATCATTATGTAAGGGAGAGTGGTTTCCATATGAGATGGAGTATTGACTAAGAGGGAGTGATACATATCACCATAGTATTGTTGTCAAAGTTGTGATACAATTGAATTTTGATGCTGTGTAATAATACTATGACACTTTGTAACAATGATTGAGAGCTCTTGTTTTCTCATTGTTATAGCTACGGATTTTCAACAACGATGTTGCTAAACTTACAACCTTTGGAATCATTGGAGTACTTGGAAATGACGAAGATTTCAAGTAATGTTGAGGAACCAAGGAGATCATGCATGTGGAAGAGAAGCTGCAAAGTTTATTTATTTTGTATTCCATATGTATTGATAGTTTTGTCACTAAAATTGACAAAGGGCATTGTTCGGTTGAACTCGCATGCGTTGCTATCTCAAGCATGTTTGTCAATGTTAGTGATCAAAACTATAATTCTTGCTTTCTAGTCTACTTATAGCTAAATCTCGGACGATGTAAAGTGCAGTTGAGATCTAGACTCCACGACATTCATCACACATAGACGAATAACTACTCAAGGAACTGGTGGATCTTCATCGACTAAAAGGTATGTGGAAACTTGAACTTATCTATCACTCAAAAGTCTATCTACTCTATCTCCTATCTTGAGACAAAAGTCGTATTGCTATATAGACTTCGATTATACACATTTGCTATTTCGAGACGAGTTTATCTCGTTTATCTATTTCTCGAAATATGTTTTGGTAAGCTTTCGCTTTGGACATGTTCATCTTTACAAGTGACGAAAGTCATGTTGATTATTTCAATTTCTTGAAAATCGCTTTGATGAAGAATAGCGTGTGAGTAACCTTTACTTAACATCCTCTAAGAATATTTCAATGATTGAAATGGGAGTTTAGAATATATAATCTTGAATGGATATAAACATTGTATGTGAATTCATACTTGTGTAAGTCCATAATCCTTGAACCAAAGTATGCGTACTTTGCTGCTCAGGATAACCAGAACTAAAGTCCGCGTACTGAGGTTCACATCCGTGAATTTCTGCTGGAGTTTATTCGTGAACTTAAGTACCCGAAAGCAAACTTAATCCGGGTACTTAAGTATGTGTACCGGTATGCATACTTGAGTGCGTTATTTTCTAAAAACGGTTTATTCGTGGACTTAAACTTATATAAACTAGGGAATGTATAATTTGCAAACCGTGGATATAAAGTTCATGAATTGATTCGAGTGAATCTAAATCGTTTTTGCTTCGATTGTGTCTTGTATACTTCTATGAGATCTAAGCAATTGAACAACCCTTTAACTAGTTATTTTGAGTCATTTGTACTAGTTATGGTGAAGATGAATATGGTTGATATGAAAGTGCTCACATGGATAACCATTTGGTTAACTACCGTTGAACCAACTAGGTGTGCACGTTTAGATACGGTTACACAAACCTAAATGAACGTGCATTTCATTTGTGTATAACAAGCTAAGTTCCATCTGACGGTTGAAAGATATTAGCTTGAATCTAATCAGGTTTTCATCTAACGGTGGATATTGAAAGCTTTGTTGCCAAGGTACTTAGATTGCAAACCCTGATTTGGAAGTCTATATAAAGGATAACTCTAGCAACTGGGAAAGTTAATCCCCACACCTCCTGTATGATACTAGTTGCATAAGCTAGAGTCGATTCTCCTTTAACCTTAGGTTTCTTCTCGAGACCCTGTAGGTTAACGAATTGAAGACTTCATTGGGATTGTGAAACCAGACCCAACTATTTTCTCTGTAGTTGCGTGATCTTATCTTGTTGTTTCTATCGTGATTGAGTGCAATCGTAAGATTGGCTTGAGATTAATTTCTTCGATATGCAAGATAGAAAAGTAGTCACAAACATCTTCGTCTCATCGTTTGTGATTCCACAATATCTTATTTCGCTAGTCGATTAAGTGAGGTGACTTATAATTCCAGGCTGTTCTTCGGGAATATAAGTTCGGGTTATCAATTGGTTCATGTTCACCTTGATTTATCAAAAGACGGAACAAAACTCGTAGGTATTTCCGTGGGAGATAAATTTATCTATTCCTGTAGACTTTTATGTGTGATACAGATTTGTTTATTAAAGTCTTCGACTTTGGGTCGTAGCAACTCTTAGTTGTGGGTGAGATTAGCTAAGGGAATCAAGTGCGTAGTATCCTGATGGGATCAGAGACGTAAGGAGCGCAACTGTACCTTGGATCAGTGTGAAATTGGTCGGGGTTCAACTACAGTCCAGACCAAAGTTAGTTTGTAGTAGGCTAGTGTTTGTAGCGGCTTAATACAGTGTGTGTTCAATCTGGACTGGGTCCCGGGGTTTTTCTGCATTTGCGGTTTCCTCGTTAACAAAACTTCTGGTGTTTGTGTTATTTATTTTCCACATTATATTTTGTTATATAATTGAAATATCACAGGTTATGCGTTGAATCGATCAATTGGTAAATCCAACCTTTGGTTGCTGATTGAAATTGATTGATACTTGAACATTGGTCTTTGGTACCATTCAAGTTAAATTCTCTTGTATTCAATTAGATTCGCAGATTTCTATTTGCTTGAGTAAGTATTGAATCGAGAAATTGAGATGTAACTCTTTGATATAGTTTTCTTAAGATTGAGTCTGACTGTCTAGTTGATTCTCTTGAAAAGTATATTGGAGTTAGTCCATACAGATTGCTAAGCGAAATTTGCGGTTGTTAGACTCCCACTTTTTCAGCGTGAGATAGTCTTCCGAATGTTTACGTTTGACTCTATTGGGTTCTTCAATGATTATTAAACGTCATTTCCTTAGTCAGATTTAGAATTGTACCATTACCATTTCTCATTCATACACATATTCTACATATCAAACATTCAAAAACAAACAAATGGTAGTTATATTATACTCGACATGCTTCAAAAGAAAAATAAGTATGCCAGATGGAAGAATGTACCACATAGTGTCTGTTGAAACCATGTGTCAATCTTCGCACGCAAGAATCCCTCCATCCTTCTATCGGATCTATGTTGTTCCATATGGTTGTCAAATTCAAAATAAAAATCCATCAAAATAAATATATGTATGTACCCTTTTTTTTTCTTCCCATTTTCACTCTAAATAAATAGTTCCATCTTCTTCTTATCAAAGCTGTAATTGTCTTTCCTTTTTTGTTTTTCATGTTACTTTTCCATATATTCAAACTTGCCTCAAACTTTTAAACCACACATATTAATTTGGTCAACGGTTAAAGAGTCACTTACATTAGATAATATATAAACTTTAACGATCCTAAGGCCCATCTGTATTCAAATACAATTCAATGGTTATGCAAAGGCTCAACTTGAATGTCATTTTCGAAGAAAGTTGAATTGGTTATGGTTAAACTACCACATGCTAATTTTTGAACGTCGTATCTTCTTCGCGTGATGTCCTAATGACGCGGTCTAATAGAATTTCAAGTAGTTTTCCGAAATCTATCTAATAGTACTAATTTAATACCCAATACATTATTTTATCGATAATTACAGTTGGTGTTCAATTTAAATTAACTACATCGTTATGCGGCGTAACCGTTATTTGATCGGTAAATAAAGTTGGCCTGCTTGCCGGTTCTTACATGATTCATTAATGATAAGAGGTAAATATTGTATGTTAAACATGCACAGAGATTTTGTGCACCGAAATCTTGACCCGTCAATTCATTTTGATAAGAGAAATTGGAATATGTTTGTCTGTAGGGATTGTTTGTGACAATGTAAAACTCTTTCAAGGTTAGTTTGGTAATAATAGAAAAAACATAAGTGATCAGTTACTATATACTATAAACGGAATCTATGTGATTCCCTTGTTTAATGCTGCAATACTTTTTGAGGTTTGATTGGTTTGGAGAAAAAAAAAAAGAAGAAGGTGGTGATGAGGATGATCTTGGAGATCAGTTCAGATAAAATGGATCCTATGGAGATAATAGTTGATTGGAATCCCATGACGTGGTACCTTTTTTAGTTAACCTTTTAAAAACATTTAATCTATAAATTTTTACATAAATATTTAATTGAAAAGCTTTATATTTACCTGTACTTACTACCTACATGTTTTTTCTTCCTAAAATATTTTTAGTTATTCATCTTCTGGTACTTTCTTCGGATACTGTTTTGCAAGTGCAACTACTAAAGAGAATTGGTGTCCTGCTAGTAGTTTTCACAAGTGTATACAACAAAAACGAGGTAATTTACAAGATATACTTTGTCTCAGTTATATCTAGTCCGCGGTCCGATAATAGGAAAGAGGCATGTCATGGCTTAATTTAATGCGTGTTCAAGATGGACAGGTCCCAACAGTATTGTACTCTTGTGTTTTCCTCGTTAACAAAATTTCTAGTGTTTTGTGTTATTATTGTTTCCGCATTATGTTTGATTGAGTTGCAAATAGTATTTAATCGTCTTTGTAATTTGAAAATATTTTTCAGAGATTATCCAAATATATTCCTTATATGCTTTTATCGTTGATTAAAATTCACTCAAGGAACTGTTAAATTAGTTTTCGAAATGTAAAATTTAGTGATGTAATTAGTACCCTCTCCTTTTTAGCTTTTAAGTCATTAGTTATACATGACTCATAGATGAGAAACATTAAGTTAGGGACATATCAATCATGACTAGAACAGCTCCAAGTCAGGGTGGTGTGACTGGTGTCCAAGTGAGATCACGACTCAGGGATTACAAAAACGCAAAATTAAATCATCTCACAAGAAATAAGACTCTCTAGTTTCTCTCTGAGACTAAAAGTTTCATTCACAAATAAAAAATAAAGCTAGTGATCCTTAGGGGATCTTATTTCCTAACATCAAACCTCACCAAGAACCTATTTAGTTTTTTTTTTTATTTCTAATTTTTTTTTTGGAAGAAACTCTTATTCCGCTCCACTATAAATGATGCGCGCAAATGACCACTGGGTTATTATCTAATTTTCCAACAATATGGACACCGTGTAAGGATGCAAGTTAGGATGGATGTCTTTTTTGCTGAAGGACGAAGCTGCACATATTTTTTTGGTAGGAGAGTTTTTTTCTTTATTGTGTGTATCCTTATTTGTAGTGCTGTGACATCCCTGATTTCTTAAGAAACTGAACGATTTTTGCTAAGTTATACTTCTTTTTGATAACTGTATCCGGAAAACCTAAGTAAACTTTGTTGTTTTAGAAGCCAAATTTCTTAAAGCCAAAAGATCGAAAATTCTAATCTTGTAACTCTTGTTCGTAATTTTTTTTTTAGTCCTGTATCCTTGTTTGTGGTGGATATAATATCTACACATTTGCATTTTTTTTAATTAAAATTCACAAATATGAATAACTTGGTAGAACAAAATATAAATATTACTAAGAGCCTAAGACTAGGATGGGCTAAACTCCATAAATACAAATAATACGGTGGAGCAAAATATAAATACGTTGGATGATCTAATATAAAATTCGAAGAAACTGAAGGGTTATTTGGGTTGTGTATGGGGTAAACATAGTATTCCTGTGACGGAAATACCTACTCGATGTGATTAAAAAGAAAAATCTTAAAAATATAAACTTCATTGCTAATTTTGAATATGGGTCGTCTGGGTGAAGCCAAGTATTCTAATCGGGCTGGACAACAGTGGACTTGAGAAAAGTTTGTCGATATTACTATATATATCCTTTAATCCGACCACCCTGAACACCATCCACTAAATCGTACTAGTTACCGGCTTATCTTGACTCGAGTATATGCTGGTTCAAGTCTGTCAGATTTTCAAGCCGATAATACCTGTACATTGCCAACCTCCGATCATGGCTTACAACAACAATCGAAATAAATTTGAATACAATTGATAAAAGCAATATAGAAATTAGTTCTAATATATATATACACACAGTACCATCCATGCACATTTGAGGAGTTTTAAGGGACAATTCAATAAGAAAGTTACCTCATTCTTAAGAGATGTGATTTTAAGTATCCACTACAAATCCTCAACTAACAAATAAATCTCCCAAATTTAATTTTTTGGATTTTAACATTATTCCAAAATTTAATGTTTTATTTCAGGAGGAGAATCAGGTAAGAGCAGATGAGATCAATTATCTCACTTGTTAACGGGCTTCTTAAATTTTCAGCATATCTAGTTTCTGGACAAACTCTCTCAAAAGTTTTGCACCTTTCTACATCCTGGTCTCAATTTCCCAGTAAAATTTAGAAAAAATAATCAAAGGCACCAAAAAAAATGGTGTATACAGAGTGTAAGAAATGAGAAGGATGTATCCCAAATATGAGGCCTTGTTAACCCGTTTTATCCAATATATGAGGCGCCATTTGTTTCTTCCTCCTCTTTCTCTTCCACTAGTCCACCGATTTGATTATGAAAACACTCTAGCAGGTAAATATCTCCACTCCTACTATTTCATCCTCTTACACTTTGTATACACCATCATGTCCACCATCAAAATCTGCACAGCATCATCAGAACTACATGAATCTCAACAAAAAAAAAAATCAAATCTTTTGTTTATAAATTCATTTCCTAGTTGTTGTGTTCATCAAAAAATCAGTTATGTGAAACAATTTAGGGTTTGTAGATTGTCCACAACAGACTCAATTGATACTGCTATTGGATGATGAGATTATTAGAAAATGGGATTCGGCAGAATGTTGTTACATTTGGAATGTTGATGAGTCTTTATCAGAAGAGTGCTAATGTTGCTGATGCAGAATCTGTGTTTGAGAAAATGCAGAGCTAGAAGTATGCTTGACAATAGGATATCGTGACGGTTTAACTAGGTTGTGCAAGAGTCGACGCACTCAACTTTGTAACGTGTGAATCATTGTCAAATGGGTTGAATACTTGAGTAGTATATATGTACCTACGGATTTTTGTTTGCATGTTATGACTTATTAGCCAGGCACAGCTGGATATGATGCTGAACAACTCGTAAATTTTTATTTCATTGATTGGATTTCATCATCCTTTTCACTCGAGTTAATTCAGAAAATCAGTAGTAAGCCTCCCCACTACATAAACTCGTCATACTGTTTCTATCGTAGCAGCCATCAGAAACTACTAAAACATGTCGGTCAATGCTGCAAAAATCTACTTCACTTGACTGTTTAAAAATATTTTTCTTTTGAATAGGTGACAATGACTACACTTGGGGAGATGTTCCAAGCTGCTCGTCTGCGATTGTGCAAAGGTACATTCTGACTGCTGAAAGCTTTTGTACAACTAGAGTGACTAAGATTTAAGGGATTTTCTCATTCTTGTACAACTAAAGTGACTAAGATTTAAGGGATTTTCTCGTTCTTATAATCCGTTATGGAGCTTTGACAGGTGATCACCTCAGAAAATAAGCCTGTGAGGTGGACTACTCCTCTTGGGCTCCCAGTTGTGCAACCTTACCGCAAACCTGGAAGACATCTTGTGAGTTTTCAACAGTAGAAGTAGATACTAATGTAGTCAAGAATTCCTCGAAAATGTATGTTCTGAGATCGATCCTTTTCCACAATTTTGATCTTGTTGACCATTTTGTTTTAACTAGTGATGTATGTATGCAACGAAGTATAGTGATCCAATAGTTGCCGCCACAATCCTCTACTAGTTGAAAAGAATGATAATGATAGAATTTTTTTGGCCGGTTGAAGACTACATCCTATGTTAGCCAAATCGATTCTCCGAGAATATATTAAATTGCTTTCTGATTTTTGTTAAATATGTATTGTAGGTAAGAACTTCCCTTTAGGTTTTAGCTTTGCAGATATACAAGGATCTTCCAAGATAGATACAAATATTGTTCAGGTATACAAGGATCTTTCAAGAAATATTCAAATCATGTGAAGATATACAAGGATCTTTCAAGATAAACATAAATCTGTGGAAGATAGACATGGATCTTCAAGGATAAGTACAAATCTAGGTAGTTATTTTGGATAACTACAAATCTAGGGTTATTATGGAACCAAATTAGGGTGTTTTGGCTAAAATCCAACTCAAAGGAAGATGAAATTCTCGGTTTGCTAACCACACATAACTATTGTAATCATCATATCAACAAAATCTCTCCCTACGGGGTTTAATCCGTGGACGTAGGCACAACTTGCCGAACCACGTTAAATTCTTGTTTCTCTTTTATTTTTCTTCAATTGTTTCATAACCCTAATGTCATCATCATCGTCATCATCAATCAATCGTGTTTTGTGCCTAAGAGTAATTTTAGGTACAAACACCTAACATAAAAAAAATCAATTGGCACGGGTTCATGACTTCTTCTGGACACATGCATGTGATGTTTACAAGATGAACCTAATTTTTGACAGAGAAATTTGTTGAATTGTACGATATGCCAAGTTTCCAACCCATATAGTATAACGAGAAAACAATTTGAAAAGTTTGAAAACAAAACCAAATGGAGGGGAAAAAACGGTTTAGTCCAAAACCGCACAAAAAAGAAAAGATTAGTCCACTCCGGTCCAACTAGGAACAGATTAGTCCAAAAAATATATAAAGACGCTGCTATCCTTCGCACGCTTTTAATAAAGCACACGTGCATCGAATGGATACAGTTTTGTAACTGACACCATAAACGTAGTTGTGACACGTAGCTTGGAAAAAAAAACTGAATTAAACGGCGTAACGGACAAATCATTTATTCCTTCTTTTTCTTTTGAAGACTGAATAACAGAAGAAAAAAATCAAAACTACTCATACCTCAACATTTTGAACCCTAGAAAATTTTCAATTCACATAAACTTTCAATCAAAAACTCTAACATCTTACTAATCAAAACAACTAGATGGTTGAACAATCAGTAACATCATGTTGAAAGGAAAAAAAGTAGTTTCAAAGAAAAACGCACCACCAACAGTGCAAGATTCAACATCAACTGAAGAAGAAATTCCATCAGTTGCGGTAGAAGAAATTCAAAAATCAACATCACCAAGAACGAGATCAAAGTCAGCATTAAAAGATTCAACACCAATTTCATCCCCAACTCCATCAGTTGCTGCAGAAGAGATTCGGAAATCAACAGGACCAAAAACGAGATTGAAGAGATCATTAGAAGATTCAACATCAATTTCAGTACCAGAAACTTCAAAAACATCACCATCTAAGAAGAAATCAAAGCCTTCAAAGTCTTCAAAGCCTTCAACATCTGTTATCTAAAAAAAAAGGTAACAATTAAAGTCTAGTTCTGTCTATTTTTGAGCAATTTTTATTCAATTTCTTGTACATGTGTATAGATCTGTACACCGCCATGTTGTTACAGTGATTGATGTCTAGTTCTATCTTATTTTTAAGCAATTTTTGTGGGAATTGTTGTTGGTGTGTATAGATCTGTACACCGCCATGTTGTTGCAGTGATTCATTTCCAGTTCTATCTGTTTTTTTAGCAATTTTTATTGGAATTGTTGTTGGTGTGTACACACTAGTACACCACAATGCTGTTGCAGTGATTCATGTTATGTTCTGTCTGTTTTAAAGATGTTTCTGTAGCAGTGTACTGGTTTGTACATCAGCATGCTATTTCAAATTCATATGGCCTAATGTGTGTGTTGTGCCGTCACTTGTGTTTACCGGTGTACACACCTTTGCACCAACATGCTATTTCACCTTCATATGGCATGTTGTGTGTGTTGTCAACCTGTTGTGCCGTCACTTGTGTTTACTGGTGTACATATCTTTGCACCAACATGTTATTTCATCTTCATATGGACTAATGTGTATGTTATCAACATATTATCCCATCGTTTTTGGTGCTGATGTACACATCTTTGCACCAACATGCTATTTCACCTTTATTTTGCTTGTTGTGTGTGTTTTAAAGCTGTTTTTGATAGATTTATGTATGAGTGTAAAGATTTGTACACGCACATTGATTTATGGCATGTTGTGTGGGAACAAATGTTGCTTTAGTTAGTTTTCTGTAGGAGTGTACACAGCTATACACCTGTATGATATGGTCCTATTTATGCGTACAGTGATATGATTTGTACTTGTATGAGTATAAAGAATGTATTATTCTTCTTGGTTCATTTTCGTAGATACCAACAAACCATATAGGTCAAGTTTCCATGCCTTCAGTGACTTTGTGAATAGAAACCTTGAGGAACATGAAACAAAAAGAGGAGAAAAAGTATGGTTCACCAATTATCAACTAGAGAAGCAAAAAGAAGGACCATTCTGGCCTGTTGTAGATATCTTTGTCCACAAAAAAGCAGACCGGAAAGATGAGAAACATACAAGTAAAAAGAGAGATGATATATGGACTAAGAACCCAAACTCAACTCTGAAAATTATGAGACGATACTGCCATGAAATTTGTGACTCAGGGGGACATTATTTCATGTTTGATACTACCAAGAAGAACAAGCAAGTGGCAGTAAAGAGTGAACCTGAGGATTTGTTTATATTTTATGGGATTAAGATGGTGCCAATGGAAGTTGGAAAAGGGGAAGATGTAAAAACTGCAGCTGAAAATAAATACGGTCCGCTGATAAACAGATTGACTCTTAAGAAACGAACTGAGCTGGGAAAAAAAGATGTGGAAGAGGAAATCGTACGTATCATGAAGCTAAAACCAAAGTCGAAAATGGAGATTGAAAGAAATGCTGAAGACTTAGTGGTGTTGTTTACTATGTACTTGTGTATCACGGTCTTTTTTACCCAGGTAAAAGGAAGTATGATTAGCAAGAACCAGTTTGCACACTTTTTTGAGTCTTTGGATAGGATGAAGAGAACTTGCTGGCCAGTTCATATACATGAGTATCTCATGGCGAGCATTAAGAAAAATCAGGATTCACCACTTAAAGTTAATGGTTGTGTGCTTTATCTGTTGATGAGTTCACAGTTGTACACCTGATATATCCATTCACCATTTTAAATAATTCTGTTCATTGTGTTTGTTCCTTTCTCTTACATTTCCAACTATTCACCTATCTGTTAATGCAGCATTGGTTTGCTGAACACAACAAAATCATGAAGCCAAGCAATGAGGAAGGTGTGCCAAGGCTTCTTAGGTGGATCATCAGCGACGTCAGTAATACAATCGAGAAAGACCTGAATGATGCCATGAAAAAGGTATCTCAAAAAACTTTCTTAGAATAGTATATGTACATTGATATACACCTTTAATAAGGTGTACAGGATTGTACATTGTTGATAGATTTTAAGAAATTTGTCTTGTGTACAACAATTGACACTCTTACAACATGTGTAAAAAATTGTACACCTGTGATCAATGTTGATACTTTGGCATGTTTTCAGATGCAACCAGGATGGGTGAAGGATTATACTGATGAGGAGCGATTGCTTTTGGATGAGTACCGGAGGCAGAAACAAGAAAATAACATAGATGCTGTGAAAGAAAAGCTGCGCATTTCAGATATGCGAAGAAAGGAGTTGGATGAAGAGCTTACTGAAGTTCTGGATAGGCAAGAAAGGCTTCTTAGTTTCATTGAAGAGAAAAGACTAAAAGTTAATGAAGTTGGTCTAATGAGCTTGACAGAAAGAGAAGCTAATGATTTCCGTAATTACACTTTGCATGAAATCTTTAAATGTTGAAAGGAAATACGGCTTGAAACTGAGGAGGAGGAGGATATTGAGGAGGATGAGGAGGATGAGGATGATGGGGAGGAGCACAAGGAAGATGATGAGATTGAGGAGGATGAGGATGAGGAGGAGGAGGATGACAAGGTTGAGGAGGAGCACAAGGAAGATGATGATGACAGTGATGACAATGACAAGGAGGAGCACAATGAAGATGGTGATATGCATGATCATAATGATGATGATAATGATGATGGTGATGGTGATGACAATGACAAGGAGGGTAGCAAGGGTGGTGATATGCATGATCATGACAATGACAAAGAGGGTAGCAAAGGTGGTGATGACGAGCATGGAACTGAATCTGAAAGGAATGAAGTTCCGTCTGAAACTCCTGAAAAGCAAAGGTACAACATCACTTTTTTTAAATTTGCAAGTCATTTCTTTTTTTATTTGTGTACATAGTCGTACACCAGTGTGTGAAAGCTAATACCTTTTCTCAAAACTTGAATCTTTTTAGCACTCCTTCACCAAAGACCAATGAGGCAAATGAAGAAGAGGATGGCAAGGATGGAACAAGCCAAGGAGTTGAGTCTTAAACTGGTAACAAGCTGAGCTATATGTGTATCTCGCATTTCTTCTCATTTTCTATATATGTGTACCAATATGTACACCTTAGTGATTTCTCATTTTCTAAAAAAGTTGCATTTTTTTCAGCACTCTTCTGCCAAAGGAAGTTGAAATCCCTGAAGGTCAAGAAGAGCATATGAACCTTAATGACCAGGATACTGCTCAAACTGATGAAATTGACAAAGTAGCTGGGTGTGAAGCTGCTAACAAGCAAAGGTATAAAGAAAATGATCTCAGCTTATATATTTTATTTTATTTTGTTTCCAGTATGTGTGTACAAGGATGTACACCTTTATGACTTCTTCTGAATTTGTGTACATACCTGTACATTGGTGTAAAACTCTATACACCATTAAAAATTCTCATAAAAATTTCATTTTTCAGTACTTCTATGCCAAAGACAAGTGTAATCAATAAAGATAAACAAGACCAAGTGAACCTTGATGACCAGAATGTGATGGATGGCACTCGAACAACTGAAATTGATGAAGCTACTATAATTGCAGTTGAAGCCATATGTCAGTTGGATCCTAAAGAAGTCCTTTTACTCACACAAGGAGAAGAATCACAGAATGAGACTTATACATCAATTGAGGACCTTCTAGATAACTTGTCTGAAACTGTATTCGTAAAGCTTGAAAAAGGTTGTTACAGAACGACACCATCTGAAGTGAAGGAAAAGATGGCAACCCTGATCCGCCACGATTGTCCAAGCTTTGCATTATTGAGCCAAGAAGATCCAAAAGAAGAGTCGTCGCAAAAATCATTATCCAATGAAGATGTACGAGAAAGGATCATTGAAGAAGCAGTGCAGTTCATTAAACAAAATCCTAGTGAATTTTTTAGCAGCCAAGAGGTAGAAGAAGAGAAGACCACTCCAGTGAGGACAAGAGCAGGGAGGATGAAGGAAGCAGAGATGTTGAAGACACAAGCCGCTGGCAAGTTGTCCAAGACACCACAAAAGAGAAATGCAAAAAGAAAGCTAGATCCTGAATTCACTGCCGAGGGTAAAACCAAACGAGTTGTGATAAAAGCAGATCCAAAAGGCAAGGGGATCAAAGTGGGACAAGAACCAGGCTATCCTGCCCCAATAAAGAGAAAGGGAGATGTATATCGTCCTCACAATCCATTCCAGATGTTCGTCTATCACCACTATACCATGCTATGCAACCAGGACAGGACAAAAAAAGGGTACAAAAATTCTTCGACTATGCAAGCATGGAGTAAGTTCACAAAACACCATGATTGAATCTTATAAAAAAATTATGTGCACAACTTTATACACCATGTTAACATTTCCTTTATGTTTCCGCAGCTCTGTAGCTTGGCAACTAACAAGACTGGATGATCCAACAGTCAAGGAAGATATTTTGATTGTTGGAAGAGTACTTCGTGAACTGATGTTCAACAAATATCTGGACCAAGAGGTACTCCAGTTCTACATCCATCGACGTAGAAGAGCACTTGTCAGAGATAGCATTCGTCATCCAGATGACAAAAAGTACCTGAGCTGTGAAATTATGAGTCCTACTGCATGTGTAAGTTTCTCAAAACAAATAAGAAATGTCATATATAGTTACTTTAATATTGTGTACATAGTTGTACACCTAATTGACATGGCGTGTTCTATGTGTTTTTAGATTTCTTTAGCTGTGTACATTGATATACACCAATATGAATATATGATTGACACAAGGTCTGTTAAGTGTTGATTGTTAGATTTATTTAGCTATGTACATAGATGTACACCAATATGCATCTATGATTGACACATGGTCTGCTAATTCTTGATTGTTAGATTTATATAGGTGTGTACATAGGTGTACACCTGTATATCATACATGGATATACGGTCTGTTTTCAGGCCTACAATGTTTGATTTGTTAGTTTTTGTAGTAGTGTACATGCTTGTTAGTTTTCTGATTAAGGTGAGCCTAATTAATTTTGTTTTCTAACAAATTATTAATTGCAGTACTATGTCAAGTATAATGTCACCAGCGAGGTGCAAAAGCTTGTGGTTGATTTCATACGAGACATGCCTGAGAATCTGGAAGTTCTTGTAATCCCTATCAATCACTCTACAGATCAAACGAGGATGGGATTGCACTGGTCGCTTTTGAATTTTGATTTCGAAGCTAAGGAATGGAAATGGTATAACTCGTTACACTCAGAAAATGAGCAGTCATATAAAGACGATGCAAAGAAACTAGCAGATGTGGTACAAGTGGAACTCAATAAGAAGAGAGCATTGAAGGGTCACCCACCTATAGAAGAGCACGAATTAAACATCATGACATGCCCTTCACAAGGAATCAACCCGGACTGTCTAATATATACTTGTTACTTTATGAAACGAAGTATGAAGACAACAAAAGGTATGGAAAAAGGTCAGCAGAGGGCCGAAGACATTTGTCAGCAAATGAGATCAAAATTGGTGGCCAAGATGTTGACAAAAGTCGGATGGTATGAAAAGGTGTGGGATATAGCGAAGGACGAGGAGCATAATCAGTGGCGCAAGACTACAGGAAAGCAACCATTGAAGAGGAAGAAGAGTTTTTAATCTTCATTCAAGATCACTTTCTGAATTTCTTCTAAACATTTTTAATCTTTAGACAAATTTAAGTTTTCAACTTTCTGTTTAAGACTTGTCACTATTATAAAGACCTTGAATTAATGTTTTTTATTAGTTTCAATATTGATGTTTTGAAAATAGACTTGTGTCAGTACTAAAGTATGTATTACAGCTTAGGAAATATTAAGGTGTACATGATTGTGCACAGTTTCTGACAGAGTAGAAAATCTGACAGGCAATGGTACAAGAAGGTGTACATAATGGTACACATGTACTAACAGAAACATAAAATAGAAAAAGTAATAGCCTAGTATCAATCATTAAACAACAAAAATAAAAACTAATTACTGCATTAGAACTAAAAAAAATGAATATTACTAAACAAAATAAACTAGTAGCATCCATTGTACAACAAGGTGTACATAATGCTACACATGTAAAAAGATAGGTAAGAAAAGTGAAGTGCACAGGAAGGTGTACATAATGGTACACAGATCCTGACACTAATTATCCATGAATAGAAAAATGAAAAGACATTACCAAAAGTAAAAACCAAAAAACATAGAATCTTTCAAACAAATCAAACATAATAAAAAGCATCAAGGCATGGGGAAGGTAGCTCTGTTGTGGTGACCAAGAGTGAAGCACTTTATGCACATCATAGGCCTCTTTTGATTCTCCCAAGCCTTCTTGAAACGCTTTTATCTTCGTCTACCGGGTGGAGGCACAGGAATAGGAACAATAATCCTATCACTTGGATCATAAGACTGCGGCTTGTCATAATTGGGGATTGGCAAGATGATCTCTTGGTATGTCCTGTTGTACCATTCATTGGTGAAGTATGGCTCAACAAATGAATAGATGTCCTCCCTTGTAGATTTAATGGAAGAACAAGCATGTGCGCAGGGAAAACCATTTACTTGCCACCTGTGACACGTACAAGTTCTCTCCAACAGATCTACAGAATGAGTGCGGGGAGACCTGACTTCATACAATCTTTCCATAGACTCAACAACAGTCCAAGTACGACCAATGTTGATGTTCTCGTTTAGTAAATCCTCGTATACGGGAGTGAGCCTAGTGTTAAAATTTTCAAGACCTTCTACCCTTCTCTTAGAATTCATCTGCATAACCTTCAAACTAAGATAATAAAAACACAAAACATAAAATCAAAACATGATATAGAATAAATACAAATAAAACATGTGTACAACAATGTACACACAGTTACAGAATCACAGATATAACATGTGTACAAGTATGTACACATCAAGCAAATCCATGTGTGCGACAATAAAAAATAAATGAATGAAACACTAAACATAAAACTCACCGTATCGCATCGAGAAGAGCAAAAGCAGGCAGCTTTTTGAACTCAAGAAACCAGTTATTGAATGACTCGGCAATATATGAAGAGTGAGCAGCATATCTGCATACAAGGAAAAATGCATTTGCCCATTTCTCCTTTGGAATGGTCCTGAGATAATTACCAACATGTCCACAACCAATTGCATGCATGCCCCGCAAAGCTTCTTCAAAGTTCGCTGCCGTGTAAGAGTAAGCAGATTTGTAAAACAAATCAATAACGACATTGTAATTCGCATCACCTTTTCCAATAGGGAGATTGCACTTTATGTGGTAAAAGCAATAGCTGTGATATGAACTAGGAAATGCTCTTGGAATGCCCTGCAGAAGTCCTTCGTGACGATCACTAAGGAAAACAACCGGACGATCATCGACCACTTGTTGAAGATTATCCAGAAACCAAAACCAATTGTCTTTGTTTTCAGATAAAACAATAGCAAAGGGATATGGGTAAAAACCATCATTTCCATTGACACATGATGCAGCCATCAAAGTACCCCTGAATCTACCAATGAGGAAAGTAGCGTCCAAGTAAATCATGGGCCTGAGATACCTATGGCTATGCTTGCAAGCACCGAAACAGATGAAAATCCGCTTAAATATTCCAGTTTCTTCATCAACTTCAAGTTTCACAAAGCTATCAGGATTAGTTAGCTCAATGGCTTTCACATACCAATTTAAATCGCTATACGACTTCTCGTCGTCACCATATTGATCTTCAAATACAGCTTCTTTCCCTCTACGGGCATGGTGATACTTAATATTGGACCCATAAGTCTTCTTAAAGAGTGACATGATTTATTTGGGTTTTAAAGTGGGATCACCCTGTATACTATCAGCGATCAAATGCTTAACTAACTTGGTTTTCACCACAGGACTCTTCAACCTCAAACCAACACCACAACTACAAAAAAAAAAATCTGGAATAAGTAATGTGCACCACATTGTACACTTAATAAAATCTCAAAAACAACAACACACATGCAAAAAGAAAGCACATACCAAGCAAGAATATGAATTTTACACCACAAGTGCCACCCAAAAAGCCTACAATAAGTAATGTGCACCACAATGTACACCTAAAACAAGTCTACATATTAAAACCTAAAAATCAATAACATGGATCAAAAAAACAAGTGAACACCACTAACCTGTGAATAACGTTAGAATCTTTCAGCACAAACCGAGAAATGTCACCATTCACAGGCCCAAAGTGAATCCTCCAACCACAACCATCTTCTTCGCACTTTGCAGTAAAACGAGTCTTGTCGTTTTTAAGAATAAGAATCTTGTAACCAGTACACATCTTGTATTGATCAACAACAATCCTTACAGCTTTAACACCACCCACAAATTCTCTACCAATATTGTCAAAAACATAACGCCATTCATCGATAATGAGAGGCTTGGCCTTGTCCGCGTCATGATCGACCACCCTTACAAGCTTAGGAATTTCACTTACACAAGAGTTTGAAGTACTAGCACCAGAACTACTGCTACAACCATAATTAGAACGAGACAAAGACCTTGAACTAGTGCTACAACCAGTATGCTTCGGAATCACATCAACATTCAAATAGAAATCTTCATTGTTCATTTGAATAAGAAGAGAAACTAAACCTTGAAGTTGTATATCACCTTGTATAAAAACTACTTGATTAGTATCCATATAGGAAAAACGTATACTCAAAGGGGACAAAGACCTCCACTGCTTACAGGTAAAATGCTTCAATTCATCAACGGTGATTAAAGTATTAACACGAAACGCAGAAGAATGTTCACCACGATTCAAAACAACATGAACAAACTTCTCAGACATATTTGATACACCTGCATATAACAAAATATATAATAATAGTTTCAGATTCGCATAACCTAAAACTTGAAGAGTGTACAGGAAAGTACACATTTATTCGATGGAAAAAAATCAAATAACAGTAAACTTCAAATCAAAACTATTCCATCGATTAGTCGAAGATATAACAAAAGCTTCAGAATCTTACTAGAACACATAATTGAATAAACCAAAAGCATATGATCTAATATCAGTTCGATTTCATATCATGCATCATAACACCAAACACCAAAAAACAGTAATCAAAATCATTCCCCGAAAATCAAAAGCTAAAATACACCAAAAATCAAATCAATAACATACAAACAATAAGATGTAACAGATTGAATTCATATCATCAACTGATAAAATAAAAGAAAAACAAACTAAATATCAGAAAAGAGATTCAACGATGAAGCAAAAACAGAACTAACCTGAATTTGAATTCCGTTAAATATCAGGAATTCGTGAAATCCAACATAACCTCTATGAAACTGTTAAATCGCTGTTACTTGTAAAGTTGAATTCTGGATCATCTATCTCTGAAATCTGACGTGAATTCAAATCTCTAGTCCAAAAAAAATCCCGCAACTACACTTTACCAGTAATCTGAAGTTGAATCGCAACCAAATTTCTCTCTGAAACTGTTAAATCGCCTACGAATTTCTTCTCTGTCCGGCTCCCAGTTTTGAACTCATGTTTGAGATCTGAAATTTTCGATTTCAAATCCTCGTTTTATGTATGGAATGGTCTCAAGGGTAGTTACGGGATATTGGAAATACAGAAAAATCGGGATCCGTCACAATTTTGGACTAACTCGTCCATAGTACGGTGACACATAATACTAGGAGAGATGCCTAACTTGAACGATTTATCGACCAACAACGGGTGTTGCTCCCAATTTAAGTTTACTGTTACTGATTGGTTGCTTAACAGCTAGAAAATGAATATATTGAGTAGAGTTTGATTCGAACGTTGTAAAATGTTAAAGCATTTAGGAAATGGTGTTCTTGAATGTGCGGTTGCATTTGGTTTTCTGAAGGGTTAATGATCTTTTCATTTGTATGGGTCTAAGTCGTAACCAATACTTGTACTCTTCACTCCATCACAATCGTGCGTATCATCCATCTTCTTCAAAGCTTTACTCCTTTACTGTTCAAGACGATGACAAGTGGCACTCCATATCATGAAATGAATCCCACTAACTTTCTGTCTAGAGTCTATGGACTGTACTGATGAAAATAGATAGATGGAGACATGCTTTTTTCCTACTCAGTATTAGCTAATTTAGCTTTAGCTTCTGCTCACAGCAGTAGTAGTATTAAGTTGTTGTGTCTCGTCTTTTCTTTAGTTTCTTTCTTTCTCTGAATTTGTTTCTTTTGGGTTTAAATGTGAGAGTAGCTACATGTCTTACATAAGAATCGTTGATTTTATTGAACATTATCATCAGGTCAGGTGAGTGAGTACATTTAAGCCCTTTGCTAGGTGAGTGAGAAAAGGAGAGATTTGTTTTGTTGTTTCGTTGATTTCAGAAAAGGAATTAACCCTCTTTTGAAATTCTGTTATCTCAATCATTCTTGTTAGGTATAAATAACATCACTATTAACGTTTTTCGTATTTACGCATTATAAATCGACCAGATTTTATCCCTTGACATTGTCATTACTATCACCTGTTGAATTCCATGCAACCAAGTACTGAATTGCAAAGATGTTTCCTGCTCTATGAGGGAATGGAATAGAATCACTACTAATCCTATTCATAATTCCCCCTAATGGGTCTAAAATCACATATCCTTTCGGCTCATTGATATCGGTTCTTTTACATAGTCCAATTCCACTGAATTGCTTGTCTCGTTTAGTTCAATACATTATCTTATTGTTATGTTTAGTCAATGATAAAACATCCAACCTTGGATGGTGATAATTTTTTGCAAATAGACAGTTGACACTGGAGTCCAGTATATATGCTTTTGAAATGTGACTGGACTATGTTTACTTCTATCATCATGATTTTCATATTACTGTATATATGCTTGTGAAATGTGACTTCTAGATAGCTTCAACCACTTAAGTAAGTTAAATCTTGTAGGACTCGCTCAATTTTGGAATAATTTAGTTTCTATCGGGAGTCGGTTCAATTAGGTAGTAATGTAAAGGAGCTGTGTAATGCGCAGAAGGAGAGTGATTGGTGCTTGTGTGTTCCAGGTTGTGGTGTTAGACTGTTAGTTTTATTGAATGATGGGGATAGGATTGAGAAGCAGATGGAGATTTATGTTTAAGTTACATTCTACAGTGTGTATGAATCATATAACAAGAGCCAGAAATTTGTTTGGTTGACAATTGTGTTTCCCATTTGGCCAATGTGATTTCCTTTTCGGTGCCATACACCTATCTATAATAAGATCCCTAGCTGCTATACCTGGTGGCTTGTGCCTTAGATGGCGATAGCTATGATGACGAATTTGTTGGAGGTTTTATTAGTTTTGGTATTAGTATTGCCTCTGTTCTGCACCGATCTTTGTAGTCTGCTAATATTATATGTTCTTCTCCACTTCCTATATCGAACAAAGACATCTGCTCTCTTTTTGTTAATATTGTTATGATCTGTTTTTGGATTCGTATTGCTGGAGGAACAGTTTCCTTGAATGCTGAACTTGTCATGCGATAGTTTAGATGACGCAATGCAATGGGTTAAGATCATTGTTTGTTGGGTTTGTCACTGTTTAGAAAACATCCCGACAGTATCTAAAATTGTCTTGAATTGTTACTGTTTTATTCAACTCACTGATCTGTGCTTGTAGAGCAACAAGAAAGAAATTGCTGATATTTATGGTTTAGAGGCAGACAGAAAGAAATGGGAGTGATGCTGATATGGTTGAGGGTAATTTAATTTCTGGTTGGAGTGCATCTGTAGTCTGGACTAGCATTATTAGTAAAGGGAACTAAATGCCATTTTCTTGTCTTTTCGGCTTTTCCTGTATATCTATACAACACAAGAGTATATTCAATTTCTAATTGCTCATCTCTAGTTGGTATAGTACCCTTTGAATCCGCGGAAGTAAAACATCTATCTAATCTAATGTTAATAATAAGTTCTAATTCCTTGTTGGAAATCCATGAAGTACTCAAAAGAAAGAAATACTCATGTTCTTTGGCAGGAAAAAAAAAAGGAGAAAAAAAAAAACGATTATACCCGCCACCCACCCTATCCGCTGTAGCAGCGGGTAGAGTGGTGGGTAAAGTTTTCTTACTCGCCATTTAACGGGTAGGATGACGGGTAAAGATTTCTTACCCGCTATTCAGTGGGTAGGATGGTGAAATAGGCCATATCCTACCTCTATCCATTCCATTTATTACATCAGTATGATATAGAAAGGGGAAGAGACAGAGAAGTGAAGTCGAGGGAAAGAAAACAGGAACGGGGAAGAGAGGGAGAGAGAGTGTGAACTATGAAGGGACACTCTCTCTCCCTCTCTTTCCCGTTCTCTCCCTTGGCCTCACTTCTCTGTCTCCACTAGTTTGCTTCTTTGAGATCTATAATCTAACTGAATCAAGGTCTTTGGGCATTTCCCGTTCACAAGATGGAAAGTTGGGTCACGTAATTAACTAATTAAGGGTGCGTGTTCGTCTAAGTTTTCTGATTTCTTTCGTTGGTTGCAAGTGTAACTGTGCAATATAGTAGGGTAGAATAGGATAATTTTAACAATTATGTATATTTCGCGATATTGCAGCATGAATCGTCTGTAGTGGTTGAAATCGGATGACTTGGGGTGGGGTATAATCAGTTATCATTCAGACTCACTGACTAAAATAAGATATCTGTTGAATATGATTAAGGTTTTGTTCATGGGAGTCATCAGTAAAACTGAAGTAAATTTAAGGAGGCTGCTTGCAACAGCTCCTCAGCAGAAGAATCAAGCAAAGCTCATACATGTAAGTGCAAAGGCTTATTGATTTAGGACAACACTATCTGAGTAATATTATGTGTTACATTTTCTTGTTTGAAGCATACTCATCGTGCTGATAATAAAATCCTTGAAAATCTAAATACAGATACATACAGTATTCTGGTCTAATAATTGTAATGGAAGACAATTTGTATACCACAGTAATATGATGTTTTAAATAACCAATCTGGTTCAGTGTATGTTAGAATAGTTTTAAATCTTTCGATATCTTCCGTCCTCCTTCAACCATAAAAAAAACACAGTACATTGAAATCTTCCTTTATCATATTTATTGTGCTAATTAGAATAAATATGTTTGAAGATTTTAAGGGAAGAGCATATTTGTTAAATATATTCTTATTTTCTCAAATCCATTTTGAGCCGAATCAATTCCTTTGGATTATAGAAACAGCAGATGAGAGGGATATTTATATGAGGGGGAAGTAGCTCGTCAAAGTTAGAATATATTGCCTGTTTGTGGTGAGATTAGGACCCGCAACTATATGTGGAAGAGTATACGATATGCTATACTGGTTTCCAACGATATGAATTTAAACAATTTGATTGGGATGCTCTCGACAAGTAAAAAAAAGTAGTTAACCTTTACTTACAAGATCTCTTTGATGAAATTGGTCGAGAAGATTTTGACTTCCTTGATTAACTTGTCACCTTGTTAGATGTGGCTAAAATTTGTGATATCACCAAGTATGTGATATGTCTAGTTTATGATCCTCTCCCACATTATGGTTTTTGCATTCAGTACCAATTTTGTCTCAGTATATTTCTTGTTGCAAGTACATGACTGATGCTCATGACTCATCTTTGCAGTATGTTGCTACTTTACGAGAACAATTGGAGCAATTGGCAGCAGAAAGGTTTTGTCATTGTTTGATTTTTATATCTGTAAAGTTAAAAGACTGGACAAGAAAGACATATCTCTACGTTTTGGTCTAGTATCTCCTAAATCCAAGTTTGCTAGAATCTGTTTAGAATTATATCCAATTCTACAGCACCCACAGATTATAAATGTTATTCATCTTGAGTTTGCAATTAAATACTTTTCCTGAAGATTCACTCTTTTGGTTGATAATGCTTAGAGTTGGGTTGGAAAACGGAGCAATTTGTTCTTCCTGATTTGCTATCCCTTTACCCGTTGTGCAGGACATCCATGTTCTTTGTTGTGCATAAAGTATGGTATAGTGCTCTGTCATTAAATATTTTGAATTATATGTATGGGTCCCTAGAAACCGATGGGTAATCATAAACACCAAGTGCTTAAGCCTTTGTCCAAAAGATTACTCAGGACTATACTGTAACGCTTAGAGCATCCACAGTGGGCGAGGAAGACTAAAAATTTGGGTTGATTTTCTAACGCACCGGGACGGAGTAAAGATTAAAACCCAGCCCACGATCAAAACCCAGACCATATTTAGTCGCGACCAAATCCCAAATCCTAATATAATCGGGCGTAAATTTAAAATCCGTTTGTTGTCAGGCGTAAACTTAAATTGCGTTTGTTAACGGGCGTAAACCAAATTTACGTATGTTGGTGGGGCGGAATTTAAATTTACGTTTGTTGCGGGCGTAACATAAATTTACGCCTGATGAGACGGACAGCAGAATTCCGCTCGTTGCCAGGCGGACACCAAAATTCCGCCTCTCTGGGACGGACACCAAAATTCCGCCCCTCTCAAACGGACTTTTTTTTTACGCCCAGTAACTGTTATCAGAAAGATTATGAAACATGAAATGAAAATTTTCGAACGTTAGAATGATAAATTTTTCGAACGTTGGCGTTGGAGATTGCGTAGCAGATTTTTGACCGTTGGTAAGATATTTATCTTTTTCGAACGTTTGAAATTGAATGTTAATAACGGGTTTATTTTATACCTATATATACCAGATGATTTCCTTTAACATTTTCATATCATTCGTTGTATTCGGCAAGAAAAAAATAGTATCAGGAAGAAAAAATAGTTTTCCATATTTCAAATCATTTTGAAAATTTTCATCGAATCGTTTTTAATGGCACCACCACGAATAGCAAGAGGTCCAAATTTTACGACAATCGAAGATGTCACGATGTGTAAAATTCATTTATCAATATCTCAAGATCCCGGTGTTGGAGCCGATCAATCAGAGATTGCGTTGTGGACTCGTATCAAGGATGATATTGAAGCTCATTTACCGGATAAACCAGAGCGGTCTTGGAGTTCCTGGCAAAAACGATTTCAGGGAATAAGTAAAGAAGTTGCGTTGTTTTCGGCAAAACAGGCGGAAGTGGAAGGTGAATATCATACGGGATGGGGTCCGGAAATGACCGTGAGTATTCTCTCTGTTTTGAAACAATTATTTTCTAATATTGAGATGCCCATGAACCTAATTGTTTTTAAAAACATTAACAGCTCGAAGAAGTAAACAAACGGTTTAAGGAATGCAATCATGGAAGAAAATTTAGGCACGAAGAGTGCTACCCAATTGTCATAGAAAATATAAAATATAATCGTCGATCGACTTTTGTTTTTGATACGACGTACGATTTGGATAGTAGCGTGAATACCGAGGAAGATGGCACTCAAGTCGAGTCCGGTAACGACACAGATAAAGGAGACATAGAGAATACATACCTTCGTCAGATGGGAAAAAAAGCAGCTAAACTTTAATGAATCAAATTAATATATCCAAGGAAATAAACTTTAATGAAAATATACTTTACGTTGAAAATTAAAATAAAATCGATTACCAAAATACCTCTAATATTTGGAAGGGCCCGCTTAGTGCCTTCTGTTGTTTCCTACAAGCTTGTCGGAGACCTGCATACAATCTCGAAAAGGCACTACCGCCCCAGTCAAGGTCGTGTATTTTATCAATTTCTTCGAAAGCAGCTAACCATCCAGCATCAATATAGTTCTTTGCATTAGAAAAGAAAAATTGACCCAAAACATACATAAAAAAGGCAATTGCTATTCTATGGGCGAGGAGAGAATCTTCATTAGCCGCCACCAACTTATCTTCTTTGAAGTATGAGCTTAAATATGTAATTGTAATTGAGTTTGATACCCACGACGCCTCTTGTTCCCTGTGTGATATCCGGAAAAATCTTCTCACGGACATAGTCAAATTGGTATAGGCTCGAATCATACGGAACTACATAACCATCACCGATACTCAGTCCAGTTAACATGACCCAATCTAATGGCGTGAACCCCATCTCACCAAATGGAAAATGGAACGTGTTGGTTGTATCCCAAAACCTCTCAACAATATAATCAACAACGGCATGTTGGGTAGCGCTACACTCTATGTTCAACAATTTTTCCCACCCCGCTTTTTCAATCAAATATTTAACTCTAGGACAATGTATTGAAATAAATTTATAATAATGAATTACCGATGCCAGACATCCACGATGTTTAAACTTAAATGTTGGTGCGTCTGAAAATGTAATGTCTTCAGTAGCGTGCGGCTTATCATCTTCCACTATAGGAAACCTCCCTAACCCGGGAACGTCGACCTCCTCAATTTGACCGGTAGAGATTAAGTTGTAATCAGCTTCGGTAGATTTTTGTCTCTTGTTGGTCTTTTGGCGACCACTAAACCTCGATATAAACTTGTTCATTCTACGCACAAACATGTTAAATACAATTTCATAATTAAAAGACCAATCCACGAACCATAATAGACATAAATTTAACCGAACAAAATTTCAACATCATAAAATTCCATAAACATAAATTTAACCAAAAAAATAATTATCCAATTAACTATATTTATAACTATTTATAATAACAAAAATTCAATTAAATTACGAAACTAATTAACAAAAGATAAATTAAATTTAAATCACGTAACTAAAATTAACAAAAAATAATTATCCAATTAACTATATTTATAACTATTTATAATTAACAAAAAAATAAATTAAATTACGAAATTAAATTAACAAAAAAATATATTAAATTAAATCACGTAACTAAATTAACAAAAAATAATTATCCAATTATTAATATTTATAACTATTAAATAAAACAAAAAATTAAATTAAATTCCGAAACAGTAACAAAAGTAATAACATTAACATTAACATACTATTGGATTAAGACGTGATTAACCCAATTTTAATAAGATTTGATTAACCCAATATGAATATCCAATTAGTAATAAAGTCTGATTCAATTTTCAACGTAAAAACCCTAAATAAATTCGAACAAAAAATACAATACATGATATTATTATTACACAAATTGAATAAAGAAAGTAGAAAATACATACCTTATAATGGAGTTTTTAGGGTTTTTGTGGAGTTTTTAGGGTTTTTGTGCGGTTGGTAGATGGGAATGGAGAAGAAGAATATGAACTGAAGAGGGGCGGTGAAGAGAAGAAGAATATGAACTGTGGAAGAATATGAACTGAGAAGAAGAAGGCTCGTGTAGAAGAGATGGGTTGTGGTTGGGAAGGAGAGGCGGTATTTGTGGAAGGGGCGGTTGCTTAAGAGTACGCCCGATTTCATCAGACGGACAGGAAGAGTACGCCCTAATGAAAACCTAATGGGCGGAAATTTTGGATACGCCCGTCTCAGGCGTAAAAATATTTTACGCATGACAAATTCATCACGCGGACAGCAGATGTCCGTCCGTACAATTCATCACGCGGACACCAGATGTTCGCCCGTCTGATCTCACACGTGTTGTGTGACCGTGTTTAACTCGGGCGGAATTTATTTTTACGTTTCTTCGAGCGGTCATTTGGAATCCGTCTGATCAACGGGCGGAATTTAAGATTCCGCCCCATACGAAACGTAATTTATATTTACGCTCGATAACAGACGTGATTTATATTTACGCCCGTTTGAAACGTAATTTATAATTCCGCGCAGAAATGAAACGTAACTAATACTTCCGCCCGTCTTCATGCGTAAAATTGTTTTACGCGCGACCAAATTTGGTCTTCTCCCCATAACGTCACAATACAGATTAAACTCATATTTAGTCTTTTTTTTTGGTCTTTGATCTTTGAGTTTAGTCGTACCATTGCAGTCGCTCTTAGGAACCCAAAATATTAACTTCCTGCTTCTCCACACTTGCAGCTACTTGGAATTCACTGCTGATAGAGAATCAAAGGATTACAGTGTCAAAGAATAACATTTTAAGAAAAATGAAATATTGTAATGCCTTTTTACAGCTACTAGTTTTGTTAGTACTTAACTTTTGGATCTTTACTTTAGGATTTCAAAGGCAAAGGTGAGTGACTATTCAGAGAAGATTGAAGCACTGGCAGCTACAATAGCTGAAGAACCAGTAAGTGCATCTATTGTTTCACAACTTTTTGGGATCCTTATACGAATATCTTTTTGAGTTTTTTCTTTTATCTATTATTATTTCGCATAAGGACGTAACTAGACGCAGTCACTTTTCATGTCAAAACTCTTCACCAAAGGTAATTAGAAGAAAATGAGGAATTTCTTTGTCTGTACTCTGAAGTACGTGATATTGAAATAGTTATTGACCGTGTGAACAGGGTCTGTCCTACTTTGTTAAGAATAATAAATGGAGTCCTATCCCTAGACTCCCTACTGTTATGGAACATTAGCTCTTAGAAGGATTATCCTCTACACCTTCACTCCCTACAATACATACGACCCTACAGGGTTTCCAAAACTTTTGCAACTTTTACAGCGGCAGTTCAGTGCCCAAATATGTAGAGCTTCTTAGTTTTGCCAGTTCACTAGAGTTTTTACAGTTCATTAGAAACCTAACATATCTTTGGTTCGGTGGCAGCCTGTTTCGTCAGAATCCTCGGAGGCTTTTGACGGGGGTTGGGTCAAGGAAATTCCATTAAAGCCAGAACAAGGAACTCACATACCTTCTCCAAGATTGCGAAGGAGGTTGTTTTATGTGAAGCAATAGTTTGTTGCACTTGATGTTGATTTTTGCAACTAGCTTACGGTTTATCTAATTTTACAGGTCTCATTATAAAGTTGAAGATAGATCACGTGAGATAAAAGAAAGTGATTCATCAGCTCCGATCAAACTGGGTGCTGAAGCACATGCACATATTGACAAGCATAGGTAACTTACTTATATCTTCTGAGTTGTGGTTCCAATATGTTTACAAAACCAACATATTTCTTTGAGGGACACTCTCGAGGTTTAACAGGGAGTGCTGGGAGTTTTGATCAATGGAGAAAATTAGTCCTATTTTGCCTTCATTTGATTCTCTCCTCTGATCTTTCAACAGAAAGCTTCAAGAAGATTTGACAGATGAAATGGTTGGATTAGCACAAAGACTTAAAGAGAGTAGCCTTATGATGAGCCGTTCCATTGAAGACACGGAAAAGGTGTGTCGATTTAAATCTGATCTTGCATCAAATATTTTCTGTTCTTTGCTCTTTCTTTCATTTTTTAAATCAGATATAAATCTGTCAGCACACTTTCACACGTATCATGCATGGAATGTGGGGGTTAAGTTTCATAAACTAACACATAAGCATCTTGAGTACAGTTAAAAAGTTAAAAAAAAATATAATGTACAACTGGTTAATTAATAAGCATTGTTGTGCATTCAAAAAATCAAGCTTCTAGAAGAACTGTGCCCTTTTATGTCTACCTTTTAGAGTTATCTACCTTTTATGTCTATTTTTTATGTCTAAAATAATCAGAAAAGTCTGAAGATTTCCAGAGCAAGAATCAAAACAACTTTCTCCATTTTTAGTTGGAGGAGATGTTTTTGATGTAGCTATTGAACCTAGAATGGTCCAGGGAAAGAGAAAAGTATTCCATTCCCAGGACAGGCTAAGTTTATGATCTTGCCGTTTGTGTCAATAAATGCTAATTGGGTTTTATCAGTGTTACCATGTGCATGTGGTGTAGACATGTGACACTGATAACCTATATGAATCGTATCTGGACTCCAGAGAGTGTTTGTGGTACTGTCTCATCACTTCTGTGTCTTTTGGATCGATACTGCTAGTTTGGCCAGAAGTACCATTTGTTGTCCATCTATCGGAACGTCTTTGAAAATCGCGGTGAAGAATTTGTCTTTAACCATAACAGGAGACTGGGTGCTTGTTCGATGAGCCTTTACTTGTTCTTAGTCGCATTGCATTCAAGGTGATGCAGAATTTTGTCTGTCTCAATTGCTTGAATTATAAATCTATACTTGATATATGTTACATAAAAGTTTTAGCCTTTCGCTGTAAGTATTACTGAATCATCTGTAAAAGCAAGTCATGTGTAAAACTTCAAGAGCTAATCCTTGAACAAATTTTCTTAGAAGGATAGGGATACAAATTGCCTTTGTCATCTTCGATACCCATATTCATTAGAATCGAATATCTGTTTTATTACAAGCAGTTGGATCAATTTCAGGAGTGCTATTTTAAAAATAACTGCCTTGGTAAGGTGAAAAGAATTGGCTGCATGAGATTTTTTCTTTTGTTGCCAAAGTAATAAAAGTATAAGAAGAATATGATGGTTCTTATGATTTGAGTGAACGCAGGTACTTGATTCTACAGAAAGGGCAGTGGAGCACAGCTTGGCAAGCACTGGTAATGCAAATGCTCGGGCAATGGAAATTTATTCCCGGACTTTCAATACCACCTGCTTCACGTGGCTACTATTCTTTGTCATGATATGTGTTTTCATAATGGTCATACTTCTCATTCGTGTGACTTAGTTATATAAAACTGTAATCTTTTATCCTCCTTAACTTTTCCAGACCGAAAAGTATGTCATTCAATGCTGCTTTATCTAGTTTTTGTGTCAGTACAATTTCATGCATTAGTTGAGCACTTTAGGTTTGATTGCCTACCATCTTGTGTTTTTTTTTTTTTTTTTTTTTTTTTTTTTTTTTTTATAAAGAGAAATTGTGGTCATTTGCCAGAAGACCACAAATTCCTGGATCAAAATTTCCAGAAGATACAATTGGCATTGCTGTTTGCCTAACATGCTTAGCTATAGCATCTGCCACTTGATTATCATCTTGGCTTACATGAATAAACTCACAAAACAAAAAAATGGAGATTAAGTATTTTATCTCCTTTATTAAATTTCTATTCTCCCATTGAATGAGTAAGATGTTCCCATTAATGTTGTCGATTACTAGTTTAGCGTCTGCTTCAACTTGAATACTCGGGTACTTCATTTCCTTAGCCCAAGAAAGTGCCTCTCTGACTGCCATGCATTCAACTGCCTCTGGATTCAATGCTCCATCTCCACTGCTCCCTTTGATTCCAAGACATGTACCTGTATGATCTCGCAGCACAATACCAGTGCCCAAAGTCATTAGTGTCATGATTAAATGATCCATCAACATTAAATTTAACAACACCCTCAATAGGAGGTTTCCATTTAGAGATGGTTTTGCTAGAATTCATTATTGCAGACTGAGATGGATTAATGCAGTGCATATGAGAAGCTATATGGTAATGGATTTTATGCACAGTAGTGTGAGGGTTTAGAGATACTCCCTGAAAAACGACTTCACACCTATCTTTCCATAATATCCAGGTTCCAATCATTAGTGTAAGTAACCATCTCTGATCTTGGTTTGAATCAGCGGAGGAGAACCAGCGTATGACCCAATCTGAAACCGAGTTACAGTTTTCTCTGACAGCATCTATGTTGACATTAATGCCTCTCTAGACTGCTTGTAGGCGAAAATAATGTGTTCAATATCTTCACTCCATGTACGCAAATGTCATAGTGTGTTTCAACTTCTGAATTGTATTGACCCTTCTACTTTTAGTAGAATTAATGCCTCTAATGAACTTCCTAATGAAAAACTTGATACGATTAGCAGCTTGACTTTTCCACAAAGATTTCCAGATTCTAGGATTAATACTTACTCCATTTACTTGAACTTCATTTCCATTGTGAGTCAACAACTAGTGGTGCTTTTAACAGAGAAAATACCATCCTTTGAGGGCATCCATAACATCACATCTTCCTTACTACAATCTATGAAAAGAGATTGAATTTTAAGAGAAGTATCAGCATCAAACAACCTGTTAAGCAGGGTTTGATTCCATTGATTAGAATCAGGCAAGTATAACTCAGAAACATCTTCATAAAACCTGTAGAGATCATTTATGGGAGATGGTGGGTGATTCATGCCTGGAATCCACTTGTCCTTCCATATTTTTGTTTTCTTCCTATTATTTATCTCCATGAAGTAATTTTGCTTTACAACTTCAATACCTTTGGTAATACCATTCCAAGTATAAGAGCAGTTCTTGAATGAAATATTTTGATGTAAAAGATCTCATTCTTTGAAGTATTTGCTTCCTAGCACCTGGGACATTAGGCTGCTTGAGTCACTACATATTCTCCAAGCTAGTTTAGTGAGAAGTGCTAAATTCAGTTTCTCCAGATCTCTAAAAGCTAAACCACCTTGCTCCTTATCCTTGCAAACATTAATCCAAGCTATAGGGTTTGAACCTCTATTATTGTTGTAGCCCCAGAAAAACTGTATTTCAATTGTAGTGAGTTGCTGTATGAGATTGTTAGGAAGCTTGAAAGTTCCCATTTGATAGACAGGGAATGAGTTGAGAATATGTTTAATCATGGTTCCTCCACCTGCTTGTGAAAGAGAAGTACTTGATCAAGAGGAAAATCTGCTCTCAAAATTTTCTTTGATGGATTTAAATGATTCCTGTTTTGAGTGAAGAAGAATTAATGGTGATCCAAGGTACTTTTCCTTTGAGTTCATGCCTTTGACTCCAAGAATTTGAATCAGAGTATCATCAACTTCAGGTTTAGTCTTCTTGCTAAAATGAACTGCAGACCTGTCAAAATTAATTGTTTGACCTGTTTGAGAGTTGAAATTGTGAAGTAACTCTAGTAAGTTGTTAACTGAAGGAAGATTTGCTTGAGTAAAGATCAAGCAATCATCTGCAAATAGAAAATGATTAATGGCTGGGAAAAGAGCAGCTACTTTAATACCTTTGATGGAATTATCATGAAGAGCATTGGTGAGATGTCTAGAAAGATATTCCATAGATAAGATAAAAAGATAAGGTAAAAGTGGATCACCTTGTCTAATACCTCTTGTTGGAGTGAATTCTTCACAAGGAGAGCCATTAAGAAGGACTGATAATGAAGTAGTACTGATGCACTGATAAATCAACTCACATAAGTCATTAGAGAAGCCAAAACATTGAAGTACCTTAATTAAGAAAGACCATTCTAACCTGTCAAATGCTTTTGACATATCAAGCTTTAAAGCTAGCCATCCTATTTCTCCTTTCTTTTTTCTTCATGGAATGGATGATCTCTTGTGCAATTACTGTGTTGTTACTTATTAAATAATAATTAGGCGTTGTAACAATGTTGTACAGATGAGTTTATGAAAATTTAAGATGTCAGACTTCATTTTTATAACTATCTATGAGCAGACATTTCATCTTTCTAAGAAAACGATGTTAGGACTCTGATGACTAAGGAACATCATAAAGTAGGGTTTGAATGCTAACGTATTGTGTGATGCCTGCATCATCTAGTGACCAAGGAACATCAGATACTCAATAGAATATCAAGCCAATATGAAGATCATTTTAGAAATCTTCCCCTATGTATTGATTTCAACTCCAAAATCACACCTGCATTGTACGCCAACAAATTTTCTGAGCAATGTCTCAACCATGTATTAATCTAGCTGAATTTACGATGGATGAAGATTTGTCTCTTTGTCGAAACTACGTCGCTCTATATCCGGCTAGGGGTGCAGAACAACGTCAAAATGCGTAATAAGTATGAGTTATATCTATAGAATCTTTGATAACTTCTGCAATGATACCGACAACCCCAACAATCGCAATGCGTCTGGGTTGTTTTGCCGAATTGGAGATATAAAAGATGAAATTGGAGAATTCATAGCTTTGGTTCGACTAGTTGGTCATTATAGACTGAGGGGTGAGACAAATGATGATGTTGTATTGCAAGCTCTAAAGAAATGGTGAAGATGGAAAAAAAAAGAAATTTTAGTTTTGAAGCTCATTACGCAATCTTAAAGGATTTTTTGATATCTCGTTTTGGGTATTGAAAAGTACAAATACTGCTCGAGAAAAATTTATAATTAAGTCAGAATTTCATTTCTAGATAAATTAGTACTGATTACATGTAACGGTTACATTAACTAATATAATTTTAGCTTACAAATATTAAAAATTAAGGATAATTTTAGTTACTCGGCTCCACTCCAGCTCTTGTAATACGTCCCCCTTTGCATCAAACTTCCAAATCCACCATAAGTTCTTGTATTGAGACCCTTGAGCATTATCTCTTCCCCCACTTTGGTTTCCCAACCATGGACATGAAGGATCAACAGGAGACCCATCAAAGTTTAATGATCTTCTATAATCTTGATAACTTTTGGGACCTTCTTGTTGAACTTGACGAACTGGAGAACCTTGCACTAGAAGACATGGAGATCGTGGCACATCATGTACTTGTGTTTCAATAACTAAATCCCGGGAGGATGGAGTTATTGTACACTGAGAAAAATTAGGACTGAAGTTCAATGTATCCCCTAACGTGCGCAATTGTTGGACGTAAATACGTCTAGTTTCCATATCCCTTAACTCCATTTGATTCAATTGTTCAATCAATTTTTCTTGAGTTGCCGAAGTGCCTATATAAGAATTACGACGCTCGAGACCTTGCGACACAATCATAAAAATTTGACACTCTCCGGCAAGATTAAAAGTCTCAAGCTCCCAACTCAAAGCCGGCAAATCAGACCCAGCCGTGAGGAAGAAGATCTCGTTTGTCTTCAAGTCGAAGAAGATGAAGGTCCCACTGAAGGATAACTGTAGAAAGTTGGAATCACTGGTGGTGCATGTGTTGGAGCATCCAATTTCGGTAATGCTCTTCCTATTGCGACGAGATCCAGACCATAGATGTGTAAAACTTCCCTATTGTAACACTCTTGTACCATAAGTCATATTGATCTTCATCAAAAGGGGTGAATTTAGTCTCATACCTTTGCCATCCTCTTGCCTTTAGCTCTTAAGTATTTCTACCCATACACAATAGTTATTCTTGGAGGATTGAGTGGCACTCCCACTCTACCAACTAACTTTCTAGCACATCTCTCCCCAAAATAATAAACACCAATGTTACTGACAGGACTATACAACACCATGCGCTGCATTGAAAAGTTTTCTATCCTTCTGACCGTCTCAGTGTTGTATTCTTCAAAATCCTCATACGGCCTGCAAAAAACATTATATTTGTTCCTAATCGACATTTGGTCCCTCCACAAATGAATGTTATCCCGCTCATTGTTTTGTTGTCTTTGCTGCCAAGCATTTTCATTACTATCATTGGCCAAAATTTCGTCGTCTAGTCGAAAAGTCTTGGTACACCAATGTTGAAATATGCATACCACTAGTAAAATACATATAAAGAAAAGTAAACTATATTTAGTCTAAGGAATTTATAGCGTATTGTAGTTGCTAAATATTTGTGCACTGATATAAAACTAAAGAAATGGATTGGGGTATTTACCTCAAGGATGCCCAACAACCTTCAATGTTTGACCCCCACAACATGCGAGATCGAGATAAATGTATAATTCAACTAATCTAGCGGACCCCCAATCATAAGTGTAAGCCTTTTCCATATCTTGCAACGCCTCTAGCCACCCCACTTGAGTACTTGAGTTTGAGTTTGGGAAAAAACATGAACCGAGTATTCATAAAATAAATACCTTAGCAATTTTTGTATCTTTAGCAAGGTCATACCCTTCCATGCCAGGCTCGTTACCACCATGAAATTTGTTGACTATAAATGTGTCTGTAAACCGGAACTAGCAATTCCGCCACCGCTTAAAGCTAAATGATTTCGTTGTGTTGTTACTTGGAAGTACAATGAAAGTGCATATTTGTATCATTCTTCTGCTGACCAACTGTCTTGATTAAATGGAGGATCATCTCCCGCTCCAGAAGGTATCCCAAGTAGGAAATACAAATATAATGGTGTTATGCATAAAAATAAAAATTAGTTCATTTCATTTGTAATACTCGTATTAATTCCTTAACTATAAATCACAAGATTAAACACACCTATTTTGAAGTCATGAAAATGAAACGTATGTGTAGCATACCACCAACGCTCCATCAATATACTCACCAGTTTGGGCGAATTTTTATGCGCTTTGATATGGTACAAAGGAAATCGATCGACAATAATTTTAACACCACGAGGAAGTTGGTCATAAAATTTATGTAACTTCGTACCAACCACCTCTTGTTTTCTGTAGAGAACTATCCCGCTCAACCTTTATCGACAGATGACCTTCACTAATTGCCAATTCTGGACATGAGAGCAGCCGTGCATTGTTATCTTCCTCCAGATCTTGTCCTCTCCCCGTTAGAACTTCACTGTGTTTATTTTTAGGTGGTTTTCTATTTCTTTGTCGAATAAAATCTTGAGACCGAGGAGCCATGGTAATTAAATGGATGTTAAATATGTGTTTGGAAAACTGTATAAAAGATTGAAATTTTGTTGAAAAGATGTAAAGAAGATTGGATTTGAGTTGAAGAGATGTAGAGAAGATTGAATTTGAGTTGATATTATGTAGAGAAGAAAAAAATTTGTTGTGAGTAGAGAAGATTAAAGTTGAGTTGAATTTATAGGGAGTTGGAAATGTGACCGTTTTTTTGCAGTTGGAAATTTACTGTTGTTGAGCCACACTGAGCCGAGGCTCGTCTCAACTGGAACCGAGACTCGTCTCAATTGGAGAAGATCATCGGTTCAGTTGGAGCCGATTGCTTCAAAGTGCAACGGTCGAATTTGTTTGTCTCAAACCCCTTGTCCACTGCCCAAAATTAACTTTGACCATCCACCTGGCCTGCCAAACTGAGAAATTAGATGTGTCCCATTGGACTTGCTCTAAGGCTAAGTCCTATGGGTTAGATTGAGCTGCTAGATTGGCCAAAAAGTGTTGCAAGTCAAGAAAAAAGTGTGGGAAAAAAGTTAACACTACTTCTATCTACTTCTATCTCTTAGCAAGTGCTCGTAATTCAAGTAGCAGCGAGATTGAAACGCTGAATCATTCATCGCCCAAAAAGTGACTATAACGCTGAACCGTTCAGCGTTGGATACTTTTTAACTAAATGTTTATCATTGAGAGAGAGAAAGTGATGGAGAGAGAAGAAAAGATGGAAAGAAAAAAATATGTGGAAGAGTTAGATGGAGAGAGGAAGTGATGTAATTGGAGAGAGAGAGGAAAATATTTGAGAGAGAGAGGAAAAAATTGGAGAGAGAGGAAAAAAAGGTGGAGAGAGAGGTAATGATTAGAGCCTCTCCAATGGAATGTGTGTGAAGGAAAAAGTCCTAATCCACGTAGGATCCACAACAATATTTATAAAAAATCATCTCCAATCGATTGATGTGAAGATGATGTGGCAAAAAAAAGAGTTAGACATCCTCTAAGTGAACCTCTAGTTTTAAACATTCACTTAGAGGATGTGTTCATATCCTAGTCACACTTATATTAATTAAAAACCATTGAAAAATAAAAATGGAAAGGATTTTAACCAATTACATGCCTACAAATAAGTAAACAAATAATAAAAAACTTTAAGAATTAGAGATAAAAAATTATTTTTCCTAATATTTAGGATTTTATGTTCAAAGGATGTCTTAGAAGTGACGCCACATATGAAATATTTACATTCACCGCTGGAGAAGCTCTTAGTTTTTAGAAAAATAAAATTGTGTGGCGTTGTTTGGTTCAGCGATCAACGCTGTTCTATTAAACGTTTCACTGTTAGATTAGCAATATCATAGGACTTAGAAGGTTGCCCAGGTTAACGTGGATGGCCAATCTAGTTGCTAGATATCTAGCCCATATGACTTAGCCTAATACCCACCTGTCTCAACTTCACATATTTAGATTTCTAATACCCACTGTTCCAATTTCACATGATTGCTAAAGGAGATTACCATGAATATGAGGGGTACCGTTAGAGTAATCCGATGGTCCGGATCAACTTCATCTCTTTTGTCTCATATGAAACGATACTCACTGCTAAATCCGGGTGATCCGTCCTTTCGACAATCATGCAATTTCACAGTAAAAAATGGAAAAAATAAATAAAATCAAGGCACCAAAAACAATGTGTATACGGAGTGTAAGAAATGAAAAGGCTGTATCCCGAATATAAGGTGCTATTTACCCCGTTTTATCCAGTATATGAGGCGCCAATGCGCCATTTCTTTCTTTCTCCTCTTTCTCCTCCACTAGTCCACCGATTTGATTGTGAAAACACTCTAGCAGGTAAATATCTCCACTCCTACTATTTCATCCTCTTACACTTTGTATACACCATCATGTCCACCATCAAAATCTGCACATCATCATCAGAACTACATGAATCTCAACATAAAAAATCAAATCTTTTGTTTATCAATTCATTTCCTAGTTGTTGTGTTCATCAAAAAATCAGTTATGTTAAACAATTTAGGGTTTGTAGATTATCCTCAACAGACTCAATTGATACTACTATTGATATGAATGATGAGATTATTAGAAAGAAAGAAAGAAGAAATCTGTGGATGAGATATCGTGGTGTAAAGAAATTGGATGAGAAACATGTTTTAAGAGATGAGAAAAAAAAACCCTCTTTTGTATATAAATATAATAATGGGGTTATTGATGATGCTTTAGAATCTTCTGTTGATAATGTTTCGATGGATTCGACTGTGGGGCATTGTAATTCTATTTTGAAACAGCTTGAATGTTGTAATGATGATAAAGCTTTGAGCTTTTTTGAATGGATGAGAATTAATGGGAAGTTGAAAGATAATGTTGTGGCATATAATGTAGCACTTAAGGTATTGGGAAGGAAGGAGGATTGGATGGCGGCGGAGGGGTTGCTTCAACAAGTGATTAGCGATTCAGGGAGCCCACTTAGTTTTCAGGTTTTTAATACACTGATATATGCTTGTTTTAGGAAGGGGTATGGGGATTTGGCAACAAAATGGTTCCGCTTGATGTTGGAAAACGGGGTTCAGCCGAATGTTGCTACATTTGGTATGTTGATGAGTCTTTATCAGAAGAGTGCTAATGTGGCTGATGCAGAATTTGCATTTGAGAAAATGAGGGGATTTAAATTGCAATGTCAATCGGCTTACTCGGCTATGATTACTATATATACCCGTCTCGGGTTATATGATAAATCAGAAGAGATAATTGGGTTTATAAAAGAAGATAGGGTGGTTCCGAATTTGGAGAATTGGTTGGTTCAGCTGAATGCTTATAGCCAACAGGGAAAGTTAGTGGAGGCTGAAGGGGTATTGAAGGAAATGAGAGAAGCTGGGACTTCACCAAATATTGTTGCATATAATACATTGATCACTGGTTATGGCAGAGTTTCGAATATGGATGCTGCACAACTTCTATTTCATAACCTCGCAAATGTTGGATTGGAAGCTGATGAGACAAGTTACCGGTCTATGGTTGAAGGTTGGGGTAGAGCAAACAATTATAAGGAGACAAAGTGGTACTATGAAAAACTTAAAGAAGCAGGTTTCAAGCCTAACTCCTCGAATTTTTTTACTATTATAAACTTGCAAGTAAGGAATAAGGATGACGAGGGGGTCATAGCGACTCTCAATGATATGAGGAGGATGGGGTGCCAATATTCTTCGATCATTAGTAGTGTTGTGCAGGCTTATGAGAAGGTTCGAAGGGTAAACAAAGTGCCGCTAGTTTTGAGAGGTTCTTTCTATAGTCATGTTTTGGTCGATCCAACTTCCTGTTCAATTTTAGTCATGGCGTATGTGAAACATCAGTTAGTTGATGATGTTTTGCAAATTCTAAAGGAAAAGAAATGGAAGGATAACATATTCGAGGACAACTTGTACCATTTGTTAATTTGCTCCTGCAAAGAGTCTGATCATCGCGAGGATGCAGTAAGAATATTTACTCAGATGCCCACATTTGAGGGAGACCCTAATTTGCACATAGCTTGCACAATGATAGACATCTATGGTTTCATGGGTCGATTTAATGAAGCAAAGGACCTTTATTTGAAGCTGAAATCGTCGGGTATTGCTTTGGATATGGTTACATATAGCGTTGTTGTGAGAATGTATGTCAAATCTGGATCACTAAAAGAAGCTTCTTTGGTTTTATATGACATGGAGAAGCAGAAGGAGATTGTTCCAGATGTTTTTCTGTTCCGTGATATGCTTCGGATTTATCAACAGTGTCGTATGCAGCAAAAATTGGAAGAAATATATTACCAGATTTTGAAAAGCGGTATTGCATGGGATCAAGAAATGTACAACTGTGTTATAAATTGCTGCTCGCGTGCCTTACCTGTGGATGAGCTTTCTAGGGTTTTCGATGAGATGCTTCAACGTGGTTATGCGCCGAACACTATAACTGTTAATGTTATGCTTGATATGTATGGAAAAGCAAGGCTCTTCAAGAAGGCTAAGAAAGTATTTTGGATGGCCAGAAAACGGGGCCTAACTGACGTGATCTCCTACAACACTATTATAGCTGCTTATGGTCGAAACAAAGACTTAAAGAATATGAAAACTACTGTTAAAAAAATGGAATTTCATGGGTTTTCGGTTTCCCTTGAGGCTTACAACTGTATGTTAGATGCTTATGGGAAAGAAGGCGAAATGGAAAAATTTAGAGATGTGCTGCGGAGGTTGAAAGAATCAAGTGTTGTCTCGGACCATTATACGTACAATATACTAATCAATATCTATGGAGAGAAAGGGTGGATTGAAGAAGTTGCAGAGGTGCTGGAAGAACTTCAAAAATGTGGGTTAGGACCTGATTTGTGCGGTTACAATACATTAATAAAAGCATATGGACTTGCAGGAATGGTTGAAAAGGCAGTTGCTTTGGTAAAGGAAATGAGGGACAGCGGAATTGAGCCAGATCAAATAACCTACTCTAATCTGATTGCTGCTCTTCAGAAGAATGATAATTTCCTCGAGGCTGTTAAATGGTCCTTGTGGATGAAACAGACAACCATGGAGACTTCAAGATGCTGATTTTCATTCTCGGGTAACTCGGTGTACCTCTGCACTTGTTTCATATTTGATTCAATCACAAACAAGCTGCAGAACTCTCAAATAAATCATCTATTTCTGTGCTTCCCTTGAACTAATTTCCCCTCCTAAGATAGTGTGACTGGTAATAACGGTATAGCAGACTACCTGCTGCTCATAATTCTGCATCACTGAATTGTATGTAGTAAATAGTTGTAATATACAATTGTTCATAACCTCATGAGTTAAAATAGATTCCTCTATAGAAGTCATTTTCTAACTTGGTATATTCTTGTACATTCATTTTCGGATTGATGTAGCAGCCGGGCAGGGTGCACCTCTTTTTTGCATTGTCTGAAGTTCTAAATAATACTATTGGCTTCTTATTGTCTAGAAAATGGCTGTAAGGTATGACCTACCTCGCTTGTATTTTAGGTTCAACCACAGATAATTGCTCTACATCTATTTCTTTTATTCTGTTTCCACATTTTTCTGAAATGTGAATTGTATAGGGAGAATCTATTAGTTTATTGAAGCTCGTTTAAATCATATAATATACTAGAAATGAAAATATAAATATTTTATGATTTTATTGTTATTGGGAGTTGTTAAAGTTTTTTGAGTTTATAAGTTAAACAATAGTTTGATCAGTTTCCAAGTAAAATTGCAATAAAATTCTATAGTATTAAGTAACTGATAGTATCAGATTTGTTTGAGAGAGAGAGAGAGAGAGAGAGAGAGAGAGCAGTTGAATTGATGAACAATGAGTAAAAACAGGCTTCTTGTCTTAATCTGTGAACCCTTTCAATGGATTCAAATGCTTTGTAAAGAACTAAACACAAGTTTTGTTTTAGGAGTAGTTACAGTTTACGGTTTCAACCAAGGTTTTTCAGGATCATTATTTAGAGTAGTTTCAGATTATTATTGGAAAGATGTTCAGAAGATTCAACCATCAACTGTTCAATTGTATGTAGGGTTCTATTACATCCCATGGATTATGAAACCAGTATGGGGACTGTTGACAGATATTTTTACAGTCAACGGTTATCATCGGCGACCTTATTTCGTCATATCTGGTATTTTAGGTGTTGTATCGGCCTTGAGTGTTGCTTTGGTTAATGTTCAATTCATGCCAGCTTTTATGGCTTTGATTTGTCTTATTGGGGTCACGGCGAGCATGGCAATTGCCGATGTTACGATCGATGCTTGTATTGCTAAAAATAGTATTCAAATGCCATCGTTGGCATCCGATATGCAGAGTCTTTGTGGGTTTTGCACCTCTGTTGGTGCCTTGATTGGGTTTTCTTCTAGTGGTATGTTTGTTCACCAATTAGGAGCTAAGGTACTTGACTAACTTCACATTTACAAACTCTAATTTTCTTTCAATTTGGGTTATTTAGGGTGTATTTGGTTTGTGTTGCTGCAGTTCATGTTTTGACAGTAGGTTTAATTTAGGAATGTAGCTGTCATGTGATCAGAAAATGCGAATCAAACACAACCTCATAACTGTCTTTTCTGCTTTTATTGAATTTGAATGAGTTGTGAATTACAGGGAGCTTTGGGTTTATTAGCACTTGCACCTATATTGTTGATAATGTTAGGGTTTTTCATTTATGAGTCGAGGAGCAACAGGCCTTCTAATCAGAAGGTAAGAATTCCAAGTGATTTTTTTTTACAGCAATCTATGTTATTAAGTGTAAATGATCTTTACTCTGACGTCCAACTTGCCTTAAGAACACAGGCAACAACAGAGAAAGTGGCGGGAGCAATGAATGGGATGTACAAAACCATAAAGTACCCTCAAGTTTGGAAGCCTTCACTTTATATGTATCTATCATTGGCTCTGAGTATAAGCACCCATGAAGGGCAATTCTATTGGTACACTGACCCTAAAGCTGGGCCTGCATTTTCTCAGGTACATCGTTGCGTACTCTCCTGCTTCAATAGTATCACTCTTGATAAGCACAGATTTAGATTTCTTATTGGTGTAATATCGTGCATTGCCTAGACAAGTAGTTACCTCAAGGTCCATCTTGCACACACATGTTGCGAAAGCCTTTGAATAGTTGAGCTGTGTTCTGGTCACTGTTCTAAAGCAGTACCCTGTACTGTGGGCTTACATTAACTAAAGTAGGACAGTATTGGTACTCCGTACACTTAAGGCATGGATTGGTACTTGCATGCTAGTACATAACTGCAAAGTGAATGCTCAAAAGAGTCAAAACTTATATGACGTAGTAATTTCTATTTGTAATATTAACTTATCTTTATACAAAGGTAAACAGAAAGAATGAATGAATGATATGTAGGGGTCGATGTTTTTTAGTCTGAATTTTGTTTCATGTTATATCGATGCAGGAATTTGTTGGGATGATCTATGCAATTGGTGCAGTAGCTTCCATCGCTGGGGTTCTAATCTACCACAAACTGTTAAAAGACTACTACTCCTTCAGGAAGTTACTCTTTTTCGCACAACTTCTCTATGGCTTCTCAGGAATGCTTGATCTAACTTTTGTACTACGTTGGAATCTGAAACTAGGGATTCCTGATTACTTCTTTGTAATCTTCGAAGAATGTGTTTCGAGGATTGTTAATAGATTAAGATGGATGCCCATGATTGTGCTTAGCACTAAGCTATGTCCTTTGGGAATTGAAGGTACGTTTTTTGCTCTGCTGATGTGCATCGACAGTTTGGGTCAACTTTCTTCAAAATGGTCTGGTGGATTAGTTCTTCATCTGTTTCATGTTACAAGAAGTGATTTTACTAATTTATGGTTAGTGATGGTCATAAAGAACGCTTTGAGGTTTTCTACTTTGGCATTGATTTTTCTTGTCCCTAAAGCGGATCAATATGAAGTTTTGGTTCCCCCAGACTTGTTAAAGGGCGAGAACTTAATGAACACAGCAGGAGAGGAAGAAGAAACAATACAACTTGTAGCAATGAATGAGAAAATAGAAGCAGTTGAAGGGTCTAGCTTAAGAGAAAGATAGTTCACAGAAATTCGCCATCATAATCATGGAGACTTCAAGACGCAGATTTTTGTTTCTCGGGCAACTCTGGTGGTGCACCTCTACTCCCTCTTCATGATTGATTTTTCTATGACAAATAAGTTGCTGAATTCTCAAATACATCATATGTTTTTCTGCTTCTGTTGAATTCATTTCCTTCCGGAGAAAGTGACTGGTAATAATGTTATAACAGATTAACTGCAGTTTGTAATTCTGCGTCACTGAATTGTACGTAGAAATAACTGTAAATTACAATTCTTCACAACTACATGAGTCAAAATAAGTAACATGTTATAGGGGCGGCATGGTTTATTAGAGGGGCGGCAGTGTGATAGGAATGTCCCTTTAGTTGGTTAGGGGATGTCCTATAGGGGTTGTAAATTAACTAGATTACCCTCCCCATTTTAACCTAAATCAAAGCTAAATTGAAAATTTGTTTTCTTTCTTCTTCTCTTCTCCTCCTCCCATCAATCGTAACCTCCATTAAAATTCAAAATTTCACCATCTTCGATTACTCGATGATTCAAAAATTAATCAAGTGTAGTGTAATGACTTATATGAGGTATGTTTTGAAAATCCCGTTACGATTTGGTTTATTTTGTTCGATTTAATTTCTATCAAAAACTAGGGTTTTAGATGAAAAGTGAAATTGAAATTTCTGGGTTTATGTGAGTGACGGTTGATTTTAACTCTATTACGAACCGTAACTGGATATTTTGATGTTGTTAACGTAATAGTTCAATTACCAAACGTATGTTCTTATATCTGAGAATTTTCTTCAGATACGGTTGGTAACCATTTTAGTTTACGAACCGTAACTCAGTTGCGGTTGGTATCGAGCATTTGGTTACCAACCGTAACTGGTTTTACGATGGGGTTTTCTTCAAATTTAACCAGTTACGGTTGGTAGTTCATCTATTACGAACCGTAACTTCGATTTACGGTTGGTTATGAGCAAAATTCCAACCGTAATTAGCTCTGAAAATGTAAAAAAAATGATTTTTTTACGTATTTTAGATAACTTTGAGCAACAAAAAGCTAGTTGGGACTAATTTAGAAGTATACCCGATCATTTTCAGGTCCTGGTTCTTCATTTTGTTGGTTAATTTCTTCAATTGATTGAGATTGACCTTCTCCTCTAAACTTTTTTTTAACTCTAAAATCTTGATTTTGGTTTTGATTTTGAGTTAATATAAGTGAAATTAATCATTAACACTAAACTTGATTATCATCATTAAACTAGGTTATCAATTATGAGGGTTAATTTGTTATTTTCAGTATTTTTTTTATAAGGGACACCTTGAATGATCATGTAATGACCCTTTTTATCCTATTAGAATGCGGCCCCTCTAATAAACCATGCCGCCCCTATAACAGGTTACCAAAATAATCCATGTCGGCTTGATGTTCTATCCGACTTGGGACGGAATAATTTTTTATTTAAATAAATGCTACCAACTACAATAAGATTTATTTTGACCCATAAAAACTTGCAAATCTTAGATATTTATCGAAGTAATAATTTTAGATATATTAAGATTTATACCTAGATTTCATTTACCTAAATATCGTCTTAGAAGTTTTTTCTCGAGAGAAAAAAAAAACGGAAAATGGGTCATTTGTCCAAATATTTTTAAAACACGGTTCTAATAGACGAATAAATTAGTATGGGTGAAATGGACACAAAAAAAATAACAAGAATGAAACTGGATTCATTCTGGCTTAAACTTAAAAAATAGCGAGGATGAAACTGGATGCATCCTGTGGAAATTAAAAATAAGAAAAAGTATTTGAAAATGGACAGGATAAAACTGTTTACATCCTGACCATTTTTACATTTTTTTCCATTTAAATAGTATCAAAATCTAAATGTCTTTTTCACCCATAAATTATTGATTTTGATCTTTTTAACCAATTTTGTGAAAAATAAATAAATTAAAGGAAGTTGTTACACTTGAGTTAGTCAAGAAGATTCGGATAAATTTGGATAGAAAATCAAAGATTATCGCGTTCCCTTCCCTCAATTCCGGCCACTCTCTCTTAAATCCCAACTTTTTTTTGGTTACGAAACCTTAATCTTCACTTTTTCTCTCCCTTTCTTGCCAAAACCTCTCTATGAAACTCGATATATTACATTAAATCATCCTTTTTCCTATGGAGATTTTGTTATTGGTATAAACACGTGTTCGTAAACCAAAAGATTTTGTACCGCCTTTACCAAAGAAAAGTAAAAGGATTCATAAAACTGAAAGTTTCACTTACATCTTCGATTTTACTGGTTGTTTCAAGGTTTGAAAACACCAAAACGGCCGTTATAACGGTCACACCCATATACCGTGGCCGTGAGGGTCCCCGAACCCCGTGTCTATATAAAACCGATAAATAGGAAATAACGACAGTTTTTTAGGACAGTTTTTCCGTTTTCACACACGTTATAACTGTTTTTCTAAAATTGAATTTTACGTTTGTTGCTTCTAAATAATATTTTAAAGTAAGTTTTTTAGACCATTTTTTCCGTTTTCACGCCAGTTATAAACTTATAATCGTTTTTATAGAAAAAAGAATTTAAAAATATTTTTTTTACAATTTTTTTATTTTTTAAATTAAAAATTAAAAAACTACAATAAATTTTTTGAAAATAAAAGAATAAAATAACAATTTATAAAAAATGTCGTAACAACGTTATTAGACCTGTTATAACCGTTTTCACGCACGTTATAACCGTTAGATAGGGATTTCAGATCATAGTTCTTTTTTATTTTCTATTTAACTGTTATAACGCCCGTTATTTTAAAATAACATATAAAAAACGCGTTTTTTTCCTAAACAACATGTTTTTTGCCCGAAACGTGTTCACATCCGACAAAGCGCGGTATAACGGTCACACCCAGTGGCCGTGACCTGATGCGCGACCCGTTTTTCAAACCTTGGGTTGTTTTACTTTTCTTTCTTCCTAGTGGTATAAAAGTTTTCGGTTTCCGACCATGTTTTTTTTTATGAGTAACAGTAATCTCCAAAAAAAATGGTGATTAGTGTTATATTGAGTTCCAAATAGAGGTATGTATTTACCTTTAAAGACTCATCAACACTCTTATGAACATGTCCTTTATATGAGGGAACATATAGGAAACTCCCTCTTTTGATTTTGAATCTCTGGTTTGTATTCTCTTCTTCTTGTCTAATATGAAAAGGACCAACCTCAGAAGAGACTTGAAGTAACACGTTTTAAGCGTGATTATGAATATATTCACTACACCTATACTTAGCTCGAGTCAGACAGATGTTTCACAAATGCAAACGCGTCTGAGTGGTTATCTATCTTACACATGTATTGACTATTCAATCTAGGTTTTGACTTATTGATTGCCGTTGACCGGTGGGTTTTGGCCGTTTTTAGATAGGAAAGTTTTGGAGGCTTTGGGTGTTCAAATCCAAGCCTCGTTGTTGGGTCGAGCTGAGGGCATTTTGGAATCTGATCTTTTGCACACTTGACATTTTGGAACATGTGGTTTTGGACCTTTGGTAGAACACTGATGGGAGAGCAGAACCAATTTCTTCATTCATCTTTCAGATTTCTACTTCTGTTAATCGATCTTTTCAATTTTTAGATTCCTTTCTTCATTGATTGCTTTATAGTCTTCTTACTCTATGCTCTTCTAGTTTCTTTTATTGGATTTACAGTTTTCCGATCAATTTTATAAAACCTAATTCTCGATTTTGCAATCGGTCTGTCTTTTTAATCTCATCAAATCAGTGATTTTTTAATCAATTATTTTAATCTGTCAGTTTCATTATGGAAAAAACTATAATTATCCTTATTATCAGTTGTTTATTCGTATCTCTGTTTTGCAGGGAAAGATTGGTAGGAGCTAATGCTCGGTTGAGACCATGTTAGGTCAGTATCTCGGTTGAGAGAAAGGTGGAGAAGCTACAGTGTTACTGGTTCGTTTCTTCATTAGGCGGTGGAATTTCCCCATTTGCAAGTAAGGATAATAATTTTATAATTAGACACTATCTTTGGGAGAAGACAAATATAATCACTACATTGATACCATTATGTCAGCAAGATATTGTGTATACAACGGTAGAAGATTTTGATAGGAACTTTTCTCATGTCAGCCTTTTTCAATATGTGCAACATTGGAAATATCGGTTTGCAACAAATGGAAAAAAATTTCAGAACAACTATAGCACTATTAGCATGCAAAAACTATTTTTTATATAAAGAAGCAAACTGCATTACATTATTAAGGTTTATAAAAGCAACCATCACAATCTTCTCTACCATCTCTGCTCTTCTAAAACACAAAATAGTTTCCATTATTGTTTTTTTTCAGCTACTAGGAAACATGTATGATATTCCCACAAACAATTACATAGCTCATCTCACTAGAATCATAGAAGATCAAGAGAATCCCTTAACTTCCTCAATCAAATCCTACCTTGAATTTCTTCGCTTTGCTACTAGGCAGATACAACAGAGAAAATTTCCAAGACTAGTTGTCAAATTATTCAAGGAAATAAAACAAGGAGATGATCCAAGAGGTCTAAGAGTAGGAGAACTGGCTTATGCTTTGAACATGGCATGGACTCCATCTGGAAAGATCATTATCAAAAAAACTGATGATCCTAGAGTGTTCATAATTAGATTTTCTAATGCTGGTGACTATGCTGCTGCAATATATTTTATACCAAATAGGGTGCATGGAAAACTTCTTACTATGAGACACTGGGGTGGAGATACAAGAATTGAAGATATTGACTTTAATGCTCAACATTACTGGATCAAATTTACTTTGAGAGGTGATTTAGTAGCAAAAGGGTTTGTAGCAGAATTGGTGGCTGAAAAAGTTGGTAGAGTCCTAAATCTCAGGGGGCCAAGTGAAGAAAGAGAGTGCAAAGCTCATGTTCTAGTTGATATAACTAAAGTGCTAGTTCATCAAATCAAGATTATTATAATTGAAGGCACTGATAGAGAAACAGTAAGGATGGAAATTTTCTTTATGGAAATCCCTCATGGAACATGCAGAGACTGCTGGCATGTTGATGCTGAACATTCAGAGGATAAGTGTAGAGCTAGATACTTGGATTATCAAAGAAACTTTCCTAAAATTTTCATCTATGAAGAAGGTGAAGGTGAAGATTTTCCAGTCAACCAACAAGAGAATATCCAGAATAATGAGAGAATTAATCTCATCACTGATGCTGTAGCAGGCCTGAGGATTTATGAAAGTGAGATAGACAGAGTGGATTACCTAAACAGAGGAACCAAAAGAAGAATAATGGATATTGAGGAATCTACTGGGGAAAGTAGTAAAGGAGTAGCAATGACTTACATGCAATAAAAAGACAAAGCTAAAGAAGTTGGTATTATTGGAGATGAAAGGTCATCAATCATTGCTGATGATTTTAATACAACTATTAAAGGAAAAGCAATTACTGCTGATGATCTAAAGGCAGCTCTAAAAGGTAAGGCAGTTAAAAGCAGTTTCAAAGATGAAAGGCAAAAGAAAAAGGAATATGATTGGTTCAGACTCCTGAATAACTATTTTATATTGGGAAGAGGAACTGGTATTGTAATAAATGATGAGGGAGACAAAAAAGAAGATGAGCTTAATGCTGCTTGTGTGGAAATTGAGGGGGATAATAGTTCTATTCCAATAGTTGTGGCAGAAGAAGTTCTACAAGAGGAGGAAGGTGAACACATGCAGCAAATGGGTGAAATAAATGTCAACAACTCTAAAACATCTGGATAGTATGGTGAAAGAAATGAAGAAGCTGAATGTAGTAAGAAAGCACAAGACATTAATTGGGTTGTCTTTCTCCCAGAAAGCAGAGAGCAAGATACTGATACTGGCATGGAAAAAACTGAACATGGCTCTGAACATCTTTCCTCAGCTGAAACTATAGAGGTAATTTTAAAACCTATTTTTTTATACTTCTGCATGAAAATCCATATTCTTTACATGTTTGGTACTTTTCTTTCTCTTAGCATATGTGATATAAATATTTACGTCGCAGAATTTTTTAACTACTCTATATATATTCTCAAACTCAAATCTCTTTTTAAAAATGAAAAAAACATAACTTTCATATATTCTTTGCCTGAAAATATTTTCTGGATACATATGAACATTAAAAGTACTCTTTACAGAAATAATAAGGTGGTAACTAATGGTGATAATATGATCTGCATTGCTCATGGAATTTTTTCTCTCCTTGACATAATTCATAATTTTTATAAAAGAATGGTACATTGGCAGTCTAATATATATGTTTCTTTACTTCAAATATATGGCAAAATGAAAAACATTGTCTGCACTGACTGCATGTTTTGGAGCAATAAATATTTAGTTATTTTCCATTGGAACTTATATGCAACCTTATTTCCTCTACAATACAACTTACTAGTTAGATATGTCATGGCTGGAGAAGATGTCAAAGGTCATGAGTTTAAAGTTCTTTCATGGAATCTTCAAGGCATTAGATCTAAACTAAAACAGGACCATCTTAATCACTTAAATAAATCTAATGATCTTGATGTGATTTTTCTATCTGAAACAAAAGTTTGAATGTCTTCTGTTGAGCAAATTTTTAGAAAAATGAAGCTTAAAGATTGATTTATAATACCATCCATAGGTAGATTAGGAGGTTTTGCCATTGCTAAGGGATATCAGCTAGGTTGCTATCTTTTAAAAATAACGTGTTTCATTTTCAGTTAATTAAAGACAACATTAGTATGAACATGTCATTTATATATGGAGCTATAGATAATCATATTAGGACTGAACAATGGGATTTTTTAAGCAGTATTAGTGAAATAGATATACTTTGGGCTATTATAGGAGACATGAACTTCATAATGCACAAAGATGAAAAAGAGGGAGGTAATAATCCTTCTACTAGAGGTTTTGCGTATGTTTTTCACTGTATTCAAGCACCGGGTTTGGTTGATTTAAATTTCACTGGTCTTCCTTTCACATGGACAAACATGCGCATAGGAAATCAAAACATTCAAGAAATAATAGATAGAGTTTTTGTTAATCATAAATGGTTAGAATACTTTCCAAACTCTAGAAATAATCACCTTACAAGAGTAGCCTCAGATCATGTGCCTATTCTTTTAGAAACAATTCCACCAAGAGAGAAAATATCTAGACCTTACAGATACATGAGATGCTGGTCTGAGCATAAAAACTATAATGATATTATAAGTGGTTCAATTAATAAGAGCAAAAGTAAACAGAAAAATCCGTTAGGGATGCTTAAACATGTTGAATATGATCTCAGAATTTGGAATAAGAAGGATTTTGGTAACATTTTTAGGAATATATCCACTATTCTCACTACAATTGAAGAAGAAAATCGAAAACCATACAGTTTGGAGACAAAATGTAAAATAGAACAACTTCAGAATGATCTTAGCTCATGGTATGAAATAGAAAAAATCTACTGGAGTCAACATGTCAAGGATAAATGGATTAAGGAAAATGACAATAATACTAGATTTTTTTACCAAAATGCGTCTGAAAAAATAGAATTAATAGTATACACACTCTTAGAGATAGTACATGTGTTTGGATAGAGGGGCAGAGTCAGTTAAGTTCTATGTTAACTAAACATTTTAGTAATGTGGCAAAGACAAGTGGAATGGATATTGATCCCGTTTTCGAAGAAATTTTAAAACCAGTTATTGAAGCAACTGATAATGAAAAACTTAGTAAAATACCATGTGAAGAAGAAATAAAAGAAGATCTTTTTATGATGAATGCTTGGGGGGCTCCTGGTCCAGATGGTTTCCCCCCAGAATTTTATCAACAACACTGGGAATTGTTAAAAGAAAATATTGTTAGCTGGGTTCAAAAAGTTTTCAAGGAAAGAACTTTTAACAAAAAAATAAATCATACCTTTATATCTCTAATACCCAAAATAAAAAACCCCAAAACCCCTAGTGATTTTCTACCAATAAGTCTAAGTAATGCTCTCTATAAGTTAATATCTAAGATAATTGCTAATAGAATTAAACCTGTTCTTGGAAATTTTATTTCTCAGAATCAGTCGGCTTTTATCCCAGGGAGACAAATAACAGACAACGTTATTGTTGCGCATGAAATCCTTCACACTATGAAAACTAGTAAAAAGAAGAATGGTCATATGGCAATCAAATTAGACATATCAAAAGCTTTTGATAGGCTTGAATGGAACTTCATATTATTAGTTTTAAAGCAATTAGGATTTTCTGAAGATTTCTCTGATCTTGTTCTTGCCTGTATCTCCTGAGTTACTTATTCAGTTCTAGTGAATGGTTCTCCGGGTGAATCATTTTCTCCTACTAGAGGTATTAGGAAGGGGGATCCTCTTCCCACCTACATTTTCATCATATGTATGGAAGCTCTATCTAAATTATTAAATTTTTCCGAAGAGTCTGGTAGAATAACAGGAATAAAAGTTACGAAGGATTGTCCTTCAATTACACACCTTTTTTCGCTGACGATTACTTTTTATTCACTACATCTAGTATAGATCAGTCTAGGAACATTCTACATGTGCTTAAAACTTTTGGTGAATCTTCGGGACAGGTTATCAACTATCAAAAATCAGGTATCTATTTCAGCAAAAAAATATAAAATAAACATTGTAAATTGCAAGCTAGAATTCTTAAATTAGGCAGAATAACAAAGAATGATACTTATTTAGGAACTCCTTTATTTTTTAATAGATCAAAGTGTTTTAACTATCAAAATCTTCTAGATAAAGTTTATAGTAGGGTCCAAGGCTGGAAGGCTAAGTTTCTTTCTCAAGCAGGAAGAACTACTTTAATTTCTTCAGTGACTAGTGCTCTTCCTATGTACCAGATGATGTGTTTCTTAATCCCTAAAAAACTTTAGATAATATTGATGCTCTTCAGAGAGATTTCTGGTGGCAGAAAAACAAATGTAATAAAGGAATATACCTTAAAGCTTGGGAATCAATGTGTATTAACAAGGCAGATGGTGGTTTAAGAATAAAGAACCCTTATAAATTCAACCTAGCTCTTATAACTAGGCTGGCTTGGAGGTTGCTAGAAAATCCATATCAGTTATGGTGTGTGATCCTAAGGTGCAAGTACTTTCCAAAAAATAACCCCCTGTATTATAAAAAGAAGAAAATCAAATCTTGGGTTTGGACTAGTATCTGTAAAGGATTAGACATTATCAGAGAGAATCATACTTGGGAGTTAGGAAATGGAAAAGATATTCATATTTGGTCAGAAAAATGGTTACCAAGTGGTAAAATTCCAAAACCAAAAAATATTTCTTTAGCTAATACTGTAATTAAAGTTGCTGACATAATAGACAATAGGGGAAATTGGAATTTCAGTATTATAAATAATTTGTTTGAGAAAAGCGACATTGAGGAATTACAAATGCTTGAACCTAGTAGTAACTTAGACAAGAAAGACTAAAGTAGATGGTTGGGAACCAAGGATGGCACATTTTCTGTGAAATCTGCTTATAATTATCTGTGTAACAGAAATCATTTAAACATGAAAGTCGAATGGGTTGGAATTTGGAAACTTAATGTTATGCCAAGAGTTAAAACTTTTATGTGGAAAGCTCTAAGTGATTGTTTACCAGTTAGGGAAAGTTTAGGTTTATACACTCCAATTGATATCACCTGTCCCTTGTGTAATAATAATGCTAGAGAAAATATCAAGCATCTTTTTACAGAATGTGTTTTCTCTGAAGCTATATGGAGAGGCCTAGCTTTTCCTCATTTTTTTATGATGCTGCTAACTTAAGCTTCAAGGATTGGTGTATTTCTTGGATAAAAGATGGTAGCAATCGTGACTTTATTGCTTATGTTCTTTGGTATATTTGGAAGTACAGGTGCAAAGTCGTTTTTGATAATGTCAGTGTTAATTCAATTGATTTGGTTGAGTTCATCAGAAAAGATTTGCCAAACTACACTAAAAACAAGAAGTATTCTGATTCAATAAGAACTGGTGCAAGTACTTGTGATAAAAATCATCCGAATTGTGCTTTTACTGGATATGACTTGGAACAAGATATTACTTATGTTTTCTTTTATGCTGCTTTTTAAAGTATTACGAAAAACTTTGCTTATGGGATTGTTAAAACTGATAATTCAGGTAATATTCTCGACTTTTCAGGAGGTACAAGATGGTGCTCAAGCTCAAAAGAAGCAGAGTCCAGAGCCTGCAGAGAAGCTATCAAATGGATACAAGGATTCAGAGATGGAAGAATAATTTTCCTCAATGATAAAAATAATGTTATAAGAAGTATGGAAATGAAGAACAATTTTGCAGTTGATTGGAGGTCTAAAGCAGTTCTGCAGCAAGCCTTAAATTATAACCAGTTTCTTGCTAGTTCTTCTTTCGTTTTTATTAAGCGGAAATGTAATTTCTTTGCGGATAAATTAGCTAGAATCCTTAATAAACATCAAAATATGTATATTAACTCTAGGTACTGGGATAAGGTTAGAAAGGATGCGTGGATCCTTCGGTTATGTAAGCTAAACAATGTTTCTTCTGCTTCTTAGCTTTATAAAATGTTCCCTTTATCAAAAAAAAAGTAGCTTTTAATTAGTCTTATTCTCTTGTGCGTTAAATTTTTTATTTCTTATTATCATATAATTTTAAAATTAATCAAAAGATAATATTGAAAAGTTCCCACGAAATTGATTTTTTTGGAGCGCCTTAGGAGTAGGAATTTAATTCAAGAATCGGCTCGAAAATTTAGACTAGTGATGAACTTGTTGAGACTTAAGAAACCTTGCTTGATTGGGGTACACCCAAATTAATTGGAGTATATCTAATGAGACAAAAGCCAGGTCATTTTGAAGTAAAACAGGCCATCCTTTAACCTTGTATTTTCTAAATGGCTAAATATTCTTTTTTAATTAACACTAAAAATTCTGATTAGGTTAATTAATTGAGTTTAGATGAATTAATTAAGTAGATTAAAACTTATGAATTTAAGTTATCAAATTTTGTTTTTGACAGAATCCATGTGGGAAGTTTTTTGATGAAAAAAAAATTGTTTTGAGAATTTTTTTTGCAACGGAAATTAAAAAAAATACTACCCAAACACTTATAAAAAGGGGATTGCAAAGCTGATGTATGAAATCATACTCAAAATTAAATAAGAAATCAACACTTTCAGTTCTGGAACTATGAAAAGTCGGCAGGGTCTACGAATGCCGACTAACTTTGGCTGACAAGGTCTACGGATGAATAACATGCCGACTATATCCGGCCGGCAAGGTCGGTGAATGAAGAAGATGCCGACTTTATTATTTTTGACACACATGAGACTGTTGTAAATGTTTCACTAGTCGGCATCTTATTGATTTTTTACCTTGCCAGCTACCTTATAGTCGGCAAGGTCGACAAAAAATACCTTGCCCACTATAGGATTTTTGACATACAGAGAAAGGTGTTACAAATGCATAATTAGTCGGCAAGGTTCAAGTTCTTGGTCAACAAGGTTCAAATTTTCAAGTTCTTAGTCGGCAAGGTATAAGGATGAATACCGTGCCCACCCTGTAAATATTACTTTCAGAAACAAAACTCTTTGAAAAGTCAGCATGCTATTCAGCCTATAAGCTTGCCGACTAAAAATAAATATGAAAGTCGGCATGCTCGACAAACAAATACCATGCCGACTGTGTAACTACAATTCAACAATTTCAAATTTTCTGATCTAATTTGTCATTCAAATAACAAAACAAAGTACTAGAATGAGTTTTGATTTAGTAAGGTTTTGATTTAATTTGGCATAATTGAGGATATTTTTTCATTTGAAAACGATGAAACATAGAGTAGGGGAAATAAATTGATCATTTGATTGATGATGAAGGAGAAGGAAAGAAATTAATAAGGTTGATCTAAAAACAAAAAGGGTGGTTTTGGTTATTATTAGGAAGAAGGGTAATTAGGTAACTTTACATATATTAGACACCACTTAATCCTCTATTATGGTTGGGAACAAAATAGATATACCCCAATCTCGCCGGGTTAAGAAAGGCAAGTGAGGTCGATATACCCTACTAAAAAAAGATTAGATCGACCTCTAACCTATAAGTTAGGTCCTCTATCGGATTTTTGACCTTTTGGTAAAAAAATGGCTTTCTTTTTCAGTTTTATATGTACAAATATCAATAATACTTGAGAGTGATGTTGATGTTTCACTGCAAATGTGCCGACAAAATTTAAACCAATGGCATTTCTAAATTTAGGTTTAAAGCATGATGAATTTGGTGGGTGTATTCCACTTTTGGCTTACAAGTAACAACAATGGTTGGGACTTGGGAGTACTACTTATGTCACAACATTCATGGATATCATCTGGAAGTGGCTATTTATGAAGATAAACATGATATCAGCTCAATCCAGTCCTTTAGGGAAAAAAAGTAGTGCACAGAAATTGGCCAGAAGTCCAATAATATTGCTTAATTGGGATGTATAAAAGGAAAGCTACAATATGATTAAGAATCGGCATGTTGCACGGATAAACTTGGCATGGCATTTCCCGACAAGAACGCCTTGACAAGAGTTAGTGCAAGTTTAGGTCTGTGTAGAGGGACTTCATGACCAGCTCCTCTCACCGAAACAAATGTCAGACCTTCGTAACCTTGAGTCCATCCTCCAACCTGTTGTGATTTAGCACACAAAATATCGTTTTAGAAAAACACAAGTATCCAAAACAAAATAAGTAAAACTCTAATACAAAATAAGTAAAACTCTAATACAAAATAAGTAAAATTCTAGTACAGAATGTTTCGATTTCAATTGTTCTCTTTCCCAAAAACAGGAGACTGTGGTAGTTGGTAGTTACCTGGCCATCATCGTACCAAGCACGAAACGGAGAAACAGTTGGAAGCTTGAGGGCATCAATGCTGTACCTTGTGGCGGTAATAGGGATTACAGAATCTGTATCACCACTGATACATAGAAGTGACCGAGACTGTTAGGATGATTGATTTCATGATTCTTATTATAACACAGAGCTAAATGTTTACAGGCCTTGACATAAACTCAGACGCATAGGAGTTTGATACATGGTTTCAAGTACCAACTCAGAAGAAACCCTATTAGTACATTCTTAATATAGCGGAAACAACGGCAGAGAATAAGAAGTACCTGAACATCCAAATTCGAAGCCCCTCTTTTATGAGCTCTTTGTAAATGGGCAGCATCGACCTGGGTGAATCCTTCCAATTGTCAGCACTTACTTCATCACTGCATAACAGAATCACCAAAATGCATGATGTAACAGATGTAATAGTAGGACTGAAAAAGATCGCTCGTGAAACAGATTAATATAACCATAGGTTCCAAAAGAAAACACAAAAAAAAGTGTAGACAGTTTTGTTGCGTTTTCCAAATGGCAAATTCAAATTACATTAAGAAACACTACTGCCAGTGTTTTTGAGATGGATCCATATCCCTGTAGGAGTTTCTGTGATCATACCTGCAAGTCTTCCATTTAGTTGGTGCAACTGCTGGATTTACATGAAGTGCCTTTTGAACCTCGGGTAAATTGAAGTAAATTGTTGAGTCAGCTTCGGTGCAAGGATCATACTTCTCACCCAAGGGCGCAACCGACTATAAAAATTTATACCACCATAAACTTCAAAGCTAATATGCTAAAACTGTGTTACCAGTTATAATTGAATAATATGCAAGGGTTGACGTTTAAAGATTATCATATTTCAATTTGATACTTACATGAAATCTTCTCCGCAAGTGATTTAAAGATAGTCTGCTGCCTGTAGCTGTGCAGGAAGGGGTGTAAATGCTGTATGCGTCGATGTTTCCATTTTCTTTGTCAGCAACATCAAGAATCTTATTGCATTCAGATGAGGGGTGAGTGGAGGATTCAGAGTCACAGTAAGCATTCAGCAGCTTGTACGTTTGATCAGATATCAAACCGGTAGACCACATAAATTGGAAAATACCCAAGTCATCATGGTAATCATCAGTTACAGCATTCCCAACCTGCAGTAGACAATAATATAATTTTCAGTTCATCTTTCCAGTGCAAAGATACCCACACCCCAAATCCTTGAAGCAAATCCATCTTACCATGTAGCCCTTTAGATTGATTGACTTATCCCCGGTTTTCTTATAATGCTTCACTATAGCTTCAGCTAGCTGAGGAACATAATGTCCTAAACAAAGATTCCAACACTAGTAACTGTTAGTTCCAATACAAGATACTCTAAAATGGATAACTAAGCAGTATACTGTTCCATCCAAAATGATAGCTGTCAGGTTCATGGCATGATATCGAACAATGTCATAACTCATAACATAAATGATTGATCATGTTGACATAATGAAAGCTGATGGAGTTAAGGAATCTTTATCAAACCTGCATAGCTCTCTCCACTGAGATAGAACTCTCTTCCTTTATACTCGGAAAATCTCTCTAGCCAATTGGATAGAAATGCTAATGAATCTTCAGCTGAATAAACAAACGAGAACAAGAACATATAGTAGTAAGAACAAAAATCTTTTTTTGTTCGGAGTATCAATATAGCGAACAACCAAGGTTAAACAAGTGTTGCATAGTTATACCAGTACTTGCATCCCCATTATTCAGCAAATTTTCGGATTTGTTTGAATAGGAGAAACCAACACCAACCGGAGAGTCGAGGAATAACACATTGGCCACTGCATATTGGACACAAGTACAGCTAATTATAAGTTTACATGAAACCAAAAGAACTAAGGAGTTGCAGCCATTTCAAATTTCAAATCAAGGCGGATTAGTAAAGCAAGCACAAATATAGAGCTACCTTTCAATCAACACAGACACACACAAAAAGAAGAAAATAAGAAATTATTCATACCTTGATTCCAAGAGTAAGGGTTTTGATAAAGGGTCTTCCCATCAGGTCTAATATGAAAAGGACCAATCTCTTCTGCCTCTCCATATGCAATAGAAGAGCAACCAGGACCTACAGAAACAGCATTTCTGCATTTGTGTTACAAGCATCACAACACCCATATCATACAATTTGCAAAATGAAAAGGAAAACAAACCCCAAAGTGTTCAAAACTGCAAAAGATGTTAAATTGAAGTAGTAATAATAACAACTGACCTCCATTGAGCCAAAGAAGAAGAGGTTTTGAAGATGGGTTTTCAACAGCTTCAAAGAACCAATAAAACAAAGCCTTGTCTTTATTGACATCAACATACCCAGAATAATGTGCAAAATTAACCTCAAACGATTGTCCGGGTAATTTGTACACTCTATCCAAATCTTTCCTCTCGAAACTACTGACATCCTTAGTGCCAGTAACACTCTGAATATCAATGATTAGATTCAGAACAAGAACAAACACAAGAAAACATGATCCTTTCATCATATTTTCTTCAAATGTTTCTTAGATTTTGAAGATAACTCAATTGGGTTCTTCTTCACTTGTAGGAATCTCAGAAGAGACTTGAAGTAACACGTTTTAAGCGTGCGTTGAATGATTGCTGCCATATTTATTTATTTTTCTGTTTTTGGGATAACGAATTACAGTACAGTTTATCATGATTGCCTGGGGGTTTGATTGTGCACTTCACCTGTACTTAGCTCGAGTCAGAAAACCTCCGGGTATTAGAAAACTTCTGAGCGGTTATCTATCTCACACGTCTTGAATCTAGATTTTGACTATTGATTATCGTTGACCGGTACGTTTGGCCTTTGTGGGCACTGATTTTACATTCTTTCTTTTGGAACAAGTTCATAATCCAATTTTAAACACTCATTCTTTTCCATGCCTTCTTAATTTGACAATATGGGATAGTGGTAAAGTTGCTGGGATGATATTAACTACATTCAAACTCGTCAGTACCAGGGGCCCAGAGTGTTTCATTCTCTGTTTGTCTAGCTCCTTGGATTCGTAGGCTGCATTAAGCTTTTCTTTTAAATTCTCAAGTGATTGTTAATTAGTCCAATGCATGTTAAATTTTCAATTTTGCATTACATAATTTTCAAAATTAGCTAATTATAAATTTGATCCTCTATCGGAAAAGGTGGAGAGGAATGTAGTTATGTTTGGTCTGGATTTTTAGGATTTGAGGCCAAAACTAGCCGCGGACCTAGACCAAAACCAAATATATATAACGGGGCATTAGTTTAGGTGCGAGTATAATGAGCGTTTTGGGGGGCTTGTTTTGGTCACGGAATTCGTAACAGCATTTGCAACAATATCTGTAACAGTGATTCTATAACAGTTATACTCGTTTAACACTTATATTGTAACAATTTTGTAACACATTCTGTAACAATTTTAGATCTGATGGCTGAGTTTTGTTGGCAATCAATGACCAAGATTAAAATTAAAATTTTAGGTAACGGAATTTTTACCATTTTCATGCCATATTAGCCATCAATCGGGTCGATTTCCATTCATTTTCATCGCTCCTAACCGTAGTCGGGGACAATAACTCTTCGATCGTTGACTCAATTTCGAGAAAAAACGACCAGTACCCATTCAATTGAATCGATTAAAAAAAATGAAAAAAAAACGTTGCAAACAATGCATTTTTAGGCCCCATAAGGACAGTATAGAAGGGACTCCCTTCGGTCGTCCCCATTAGGCGTGAGTATAGTAAGCATTTGAGTGTGGAGCATTAGTGTCTGAGTGGAGCGTTGATATAAAATCCGCCAGACTGAACTTCAGATGTGCACTATAAGCACGCCCAACCTGCAGACGTGCACTATAACTCCGCTTATCATCAGAGTTCACTATATGTCCGCCAGAATAAATTTTGGTCTCCTGCCACTGCGCTTATCCTTCAAAACTACTAAATGTTTTTAGGATCAGGTCTGGTTTTTAGTATTTAGTCGGTCCATGACTATGGATGCTCTTAAGTGCTTTAAATTCGATCCTCTATCAGAAAAAGGGAAGCAGCCCCACTAAGTTAACAGCAAGGGTTTCTCAATTGCATTTTATTATTTTGAAATGGAAAATGTTAGTGATAATTTACTAAAAAATTAACGAAGGAATTTTAAATCGATAGCCCATTTCGTAGAGACACTGTAGAAGTTGTTTTCGCTTCCAGAATAAGATTTGGCTTCTCTTAAATATAGCCATGTTTTTATTAACTATAGCCTAAAAAGTTTTAAGTTAAAACGAAAAACCAAAATTATCAAACGAGTCCTAATTTTTTAACTAATAAACCTACTTTTTTCCCAAAATTAAAATATGAACCCTATTTTTTTTAGTAGGAATTACCTATAGATCCTATTATAGTGTTCTTAGTTAGTGGCAGGTCCACCCACTAAAGCCCAGTAAACAGAGGTCCATAATTAAGAGAAAACATAAAAATGGACCTAATTTTTTAAGCCCAGGTCCTTACACGTGCGGGATAACTAATGCGAAGTTTAAAAATACCACAAATAACCCTCCCTATTTAACAGGGATTATAAGCACGAGAAGAAAATTAACCTTTCATATTCGTTTTCTTCTTCTCTTTCTTCTCACAGCTGCTGCAAATGGATTCTGTACAGATCCAAAAAAAATTCTTCAATCTTTCTCGTTCTATCAAATCAATGTTTATTTTAGGGTTTCATGATCGAATCGTTGTTGTGTTTGATTACGCTTTTCTATCTCCATGTTTGATTTGTTGATTATTTACTAGATCTAGATGAATAATCATATTTTTTGTTCATTTCATTGTTAGATTTACTTATACCACTTCCATTTTGTTGGTTTTAGATGTGTTTCAGTTTGTTTTTGTATATGAAGCAACAATACGTATATCCCGTACTGACAGAAACTCAATTTATTAAGAAGAAGAAGATGATGATGATGATGATGCATCGTTATGATTTACGACGAGAAGATTTGTTTGTGTTTCCGGGTATGTTTTTTAATCATCTTTTTTGATTATTTTGTTCGTTTTTCTTCATTTGATTTTTTTTCCGATTGTATTATGAAGATCAAATCGATTTTCATGATGCTATTATGTTTTTAGGTTTGATACAGTTTGCTTTTGTGTATGAATTGACAGTACGTATACGACGTACTGATACAAAATTCTTATGATTCGGTTATATTCAAATTTTTGCCATTTTTTTTGGTTCGATCTATGAGTACGTATGTGTAGTACTGAAATATGTGCTTTGATTCGGTTATATTCAGAGTTTTTCCATTGTTTTTGGGTTCGATCCATGAGTACGTATGTGTAATACTGAAGTATGTGCTTTGATTCAGTTATATTCAAAAGTTTTCCACTGTTTTTGGGTTCGATCCATGAGTAAGTATGTGTAATACTGAAATATGTGCTTTGATTCGTTTATATTTCTGAGTTTTGCTATTGTTTTTGGGTTTGATCCATGAGTACGTATGTGTAATACTGAAGTATGTGCTTTGATTCAGTTATATGCATGGATTCATCACTTCTTCTTGACATGCAATTGATTTCATGAATATGCAGTACATATATGACGTACTGTTATAAACTTCTCTCTTACATCAAATAATTTTGACAGAAGTCATTCTGGTTTTTCCTTTTCATGGTATTCCATTGCATGTATAATGAATTGGAATACTAAATAAGAAAAAGAATATTCTTGTCTCATATTAGTTATTTAGATATGAAATTGTTGTATTAGCTTGGATTCAAGATTATGTCCACATAGCCAATCCTTAAGTTAAGGATTATGATTTTCTTTCCTTTAGATGTCTCTGCCACCTCTTTCTACTAATCGGTTAATGTTATTGACTATGTGAAGAAACTTTTGAACCTAAGAGATACTCGAAGGCCCCTATCTGATATGGATCGTAATAAGGTTTGTGTTTTTTTGCATATGTTTTTTTCGAATAATTTCCTTCACTTGTACTGTTGCTCAATTGTTGGAATCTTGTTTTAAAGCTCATACTTTCCCCAATATTCTGTATTGTCTTAGTCCTTATTCTATTCCTCTTATGTTACCTTACTAGATTAGAAGAGCCTTGAAAGGTGTTCGAGTTGAGCTGACTCATAGGAAAGGCAACTGTCAAAAAATTGCAGGCATAACTTCTCGGCCTACAGACCAGCTAATGTGAGTATAATGTATTTGATATTGATAATGCATTAAATTTGAAGGATTTATCATATACCCGTGAATAAATCTTTTCTGTTGTGTCCATTGGTGCATCGTGTGGGACGAAAATGAGATGTTGTGAAGATGAGAATGAAATCTAGAAGGTGTATTCCATTGATGTATCTTTGTACTTATCTTCTCTTTCTATGCATCAGGTTTCCTGTAGGGGATGTCACAAATGAATCCGTAGTTGGGTACTTTCAATAGAAGTACGACATCAGTTTGCAGTTTCCTTATTGGCCATGCCTTCAAGCTGGCAGTGATGCACGGCCTGTATACTTGCCTATGGAGGTAATTCCCTTCTGATTATGCCGTCTTATCACAATTCCGTTCAATCATTTTGGTTACCTTATCTAATTAGATTTGTTTATTTTATTTTGAATGACAGGTATGTGCAATTTCTGAAGGGCAAAAATACTCGAAGAAGTTGAACGAGAAGCAAGTAACCGCCATGTTAAGAGCTGCTTGCCAGCGCCCCAGAGAGAGAAGATAACATTGCAGCGGTAAAAATTACTTATTGTACTTGTCTTTCTGTATTTTTAAACATTTCTTATGCTTGGAAAACCCATGTGGTGCCAGATCGCAAGAGGGAACCATCACAAGGAAGATACATTTGCCAAGGAGTTTGGAATAAATGTTTCAGACATGATGGCATCAATCCACGGTGCTCGAGTTTTGCCACCCCCTGTGGTAAATATCTCTGTGCCTATGCTTAACGTTAATTATTTACTTCATAGCTATTATTTTTGAAACAAAACTTCATAGCTATTTAACTGCTAACATCTGACTGCTGTTGTTTCAGCTGAAGTACCATGAAGAAGGTCGGGAAGCAAGAATTCAACCTCGCGTTGGGCAGTGGAATATGATAAATGCGGTAAGCTTAACCCTAACGTTAAATCTATTAATTATAATTGTTCGGTTGTATATCTCGACTTGCTAGTTTCTTTGATGCATTTATGAGAGTCTGTGTTATGTGAACCTGTGAGGCAATTCTTTTCCCTTCAAAACCGAAGTCACTGCTACATGTTAATGTAGTTTGAAATAGTCATTTTAATTCCAACAACCAGGTGCAATAATTTGTTAACTGGTTTGATGCAATAGCCTATACCGTTCTTCATTATTAAGTCTAAGTTGTTTTGATGCATTCTTATATTTATTGTTGATTATTCTTTACTTCCAGAAAATATTTTTTTTTTATCTGGTTGACTGTACCATGATGAGTGTCGAAATAACCATTTTAATAAATGATGGCAGCGGATGGTAAATGGTGGTAGGATTTATCATTGGGCATGCCTGAACTTATCTCAAAGAACAAGTCCTGGTGCTGCAGAGTATTTCTGTCAACAACTGGTTGGGATGTTTAAGACCAAAGGAGTGGTAAGATTGTTTCTCCTCCGAACCCCATGTCTCCAATATATTTCAAAACATCTTCAATAATGGGTCGTGTCTCTTGCTTGGAAATTAATCGAATGCTGCTTCTTCCAATGTGGTCTGGACTGCCTGGCCAAATAGAGCGCACACTTGTAGATCTTCACAAGGAAGCAACTTCGAAGAAGACAACAGAGGATTTAGTTGCAACAAAGCTAATCATTTCTTGTTTCAGGTTCAAAGTGATCATTTTGATGAGTTTTTCGCCCCTGAGTTGGACAAACATGGTTATCAAGCTCTCTACAAGAAGAAGACAACAGAGGTTTGCTTGCGGACATTTTTGATTTAGTGGTCATAAACTCAAAATATTCCTGTAAGCAGTTCAACAGATACATACTCGAATTCATAAGCAGCAGATATATACTCGAATTTGTAAGCAGTTTAGCGGATAAGTGTTCTATTTGTAAGCAGCGCGACAGATATGTACTCAGATTTGTAAGTAGTGTAGCAGATATGTACTCGAATTTATAAGCAGTGTAGCAGATATGTACTCGAATTTATAATCAGTGTAACAGATATGTACTCAATATAATGAATGTGTAAACACACACGTTTGGTAACAATGAGTATTATGATAATTTTCATGTTTTAATTAATTTTGGACCTCTAAATAAAAAAAAATCCGGTTGGACCCTACTATAACTAACTTTGTGGGCTTAGGACCAAACAAAAAAATTTCCTTTTTTTTTATTCCAAACTAAATTATATTTGAATTCTTTTCTAATGGTTCTCTCATTCTTCTTACAAATCACCCTATTATAAACCTTACTTTTTTATTTTTCCTCAAAAAAAAAGAAAGAAATTAAACCCAACTTTTCACATTTTCTATAAAACCATGTTATTTTACCAAATCATGATTATCAATTGAGGTTATATATTCTAAATTTTCCTTTATAACTTCTCCACAACAATAATATCAATCGAAAAACGAAATGAAATCAACTAGGGTTTTGATTCTTTTCCTAAAATCAATTTTCTAAAATTTCATAAGCATTATTATTCTATAAAAAAAATTCTAAGTTGATTTTCTTTTTTCTCGATCATGATAAATAAAACTTGGTATTCTAAGATCATCAATTATATATGCAATGGATATTACATAAATCTAATTATGAAAATTACATGATTAACTTTATTTCATATTTTTAATTTAGGAATTTGATAATTTATTTTGGCATATATATAAAAATTATGTATAATTTTATGGGTTATGTTAATAATCATATGAACCCGTTTGGTTGAACTAATGACTTATTCTATGTGGGCTACAGTTAATAAAAGCATGAACTATATTTAAGAGAAGCCTAAGATTTTTCGTTGCAGTATTTTATAACTAAAAATGTAACATTCAAATTATACCTTTACCGATCTCACATGTAGCTTGTGAAACCAGGAAAATTAACATCAAGATTTATCCCAAGTGAAAAAAATTATTGAGTACGCCAATGATTTAGGTCCGAGCATTGGCTTTAGGGATGCACAAGAACCGGTCTAGAGTCCCTGTACCGGCCTGTAATCGAAAGACCTGTACCGGAACCGGTGTAGCCGGTACATGGACCGGTTCTCAACTTTCAGTCCCGGTCAATACCAGGTACAGGGACCGGTTCTGGAGGAAGTACCATTGTGTATCGTCTTGAAAGTCCCGGTGAATAATAGACGTTAGATATTTTAGTTAGAAGTAATCGTGGCCATAAGTCCTAGGTATATACTCATCTGATCTATCGAGTAAACACTAGTCTTCTTCTTATTTTCTCAGAACTGAAAACCAGTTCACTTCTTCTTCTTCTTCACCATCCCTGAGTCCCAGACAGTGAGTCTCTATCAGATGCACCATCACCACCACCTTCTTCTCTGCCACCACCACCACCACCACCAGATACCCTCTATTTTGAATCGAAGAAGGAATTGATTGAGATTTCAGTGGAGAACAAACGTAAAAACGAGAAGTAGATTGGATCTGTTGTTCTCGATCAATGAGATTTGATAAATTGAAAAGGAAATCTATCATGGGTTTCTGCTGGTGGTGTTCAATTAGGTCGAGAAGAGCATAAATATGGGTGGTTTTGGGTTTTGATGGATGATTGAGAAGAAGGAATTGAAGTTAGGGTTTAAAATTGAAAACTTTGGGTTTCAGTTAGATTTTGAATTAGCAGTGGTAATTGATTTTATCTGATTGATCTATCTGACTGAACATAGGGTTCTTAATTGCATGTTTGATTTAGGGTTTTGTTTGGGATCAATTTGGAATATCATGGATTGAATCAATTGATTTTGTTGAAATTGAACAATAACAGGTAATTGTGAAATGGGTTGGATTTGTTTGATATTTGTTTTGTGTCTATCTAACTTTTTTAGGGCTGTTTATACTTTTAGTTGTTGATACATGTGACTGGTGGTGGTATGGTGCTAGAAAAACCATGAAGCAGTGAATGGTTATTGCAATTTGAATTGATTTTGACTTAGTTTTGGCGAGAAAAACCATTGAGAAGATTGATCTTTCTTCCATTGATTTGTATAATTGAATGAATGTTTGTTAACTGATACAGAACTATGAAATTACCTTCCTTTTTTTTTTGGTTATCTGCAAGTTTAATTACGTAATTGTAACTGGAATAGGTAAAAACCCGGTACCGGAGGTACAGGTACAACTCCAGGTACATGTACCGGTCCTCCAAATGAGGTACCGGCCAACACCAGGTACAGGGATCGGTTCCATAAGAGAATTGGGCCGTACCGGAGTATGTGCATCCCTAATTGGCTTGGAAAAATTCTCATATCACATGATTTTTCACACTTAAAAAATTAATTTCTATGTTTCAGAAACTTGATACTTTATTTTTTCATAAAATAAAGTATCACTTTTCCAGAAATGGAAGTAGTGTTTTTATATAAAAAAATCAATTTTATATTTATAAATATCACCGATGACGTTGAGAGTGATGTTAATGTCCACTACAAATTTGACGGTAAAATTTAAACCTTCAACGCATGATGATTTTTGTGGATGCATCCCCTTTTGGCTTCTAAGTAAAAACAATTGTTGGAGCAATGCAGAATGCAGTCAATCTCGGTCGAGTTGAGTGAGACATCACCGATAATTCCTGTTTCGACACTTACCCGAGACTAGACACGCTATGTCGCCGTTATGGCATTCGTCCGATAATCTCGGTCGTGATGGACGAGATTAGGGTGGGGGACTGGAAAAAAATAATCCTTATTCCAGAGGTTTCAATTGTTACTCATGTTTTATGGGTTCATCTAATTGTTGCATGTTCATAAATCGATGATATGATCGAAATTCTCTTAAGTTTGAGCTTTGGAATTCTAAAAATTTACGTTAAAATCAACAACTCTCCTAGGTTTGCAATTCTGATTTTGTATGTATGTTTTGTCTGTTTCATCAAATATCGTGTTTCAAGTGATATGCTAAGTTTTTTTTGATGGCATAAAATGTTTGATATAATAATTATATGTATGCATAAAATTTGGAACCGAGATTTCACCGATGTGCAATATTCCAGAGAAAATGTCGCGCAATCATTGTGCGATAGTCAGAACCAATGTTGCACAATCATTGTGCAATAAGGCAGAACGAGTGTTGTGCAATCATTGCGCAGTAGCCAGAACGAGTGTTGCACAATCATTGTGCATCACATAACAGAGCTCAACAATCATTGCCGGTCACTCTGAAATACATGGCAACGGCGATGAAAAGTGAAGCGGACATGTCAATTTGCTCCCCTTTCCAAAGATTTAGAAATTGCAAGTTAACATATATAGGGAGGGGTAGTTGGTTGAAGGTGCATATGTTGACCATTCACCAAGTAAGCTTCATAGCTTAGCCGCAGGAGTATAAATGATGCCTAAGGCTCATTTATAGTTGCGTATCCTTGTGAAGAGGGAATTTTATGCTTAGGCATCACTATGCCATGCTGCGGATCCGATGATGCATAATCATTGTGCATTTTTACGGAACGACCTATACGGACCAGGCCATTACCATTATTTCTTAGCCACGACTTTGCAAACGAGTTTGTCTTGAGTTTTTGTCCCTTCGAAGATGAATTACAGTTTGTGCTTGATCCCTTTAGAGTAGGGAAGGTTACGTAGGAAGCCGCAATGAGTTGCAGCATTGCCGGTCCAGCACTTTGTCGCTCATATTATCTAATTGTGAGATGATTGCGGCATTCTGGCCTCTTATATCATCTGGATCGATATTGCGATACAAGAGAAGATTATGTACAAACTTGATGAGGCAAGTTGCGTTCCATTCCTTGGATGGTCATACTTCCTATCAAGACGTTCGACTTAGGCATGTGCCAATGGCGCACTGGGCGTCCTCGAAAGTGAGATGCCTCGATATGCAAGTTAGTGGAGCTTGCATAAGTTAAGTGAAGATGGGTATTAGGCCTGCAATGGCCTATGCGTAAGTTCAAGGCATGCCTCATGCCTGGACAAGACTCGCCAATATGAAGGTTACTCAGCTTGATACGAAATTCAGCGATGAATTGCCTATGTTGAGGCAAGGCTTTAGACCGTTGTTCTATGCTAAGTTGGAACAGCGTGGAAGCTAAGTTAGCTGCATCATGCTCCAAGAGCATGCTTTCAAGGGCAAATGAACGTGCATTTTTCTATCTTTAAGGCCCGGTAACTAGCATCATCATCGCGCATATGGGTAGTTATGGTCTGCGCGCCCAGGCCTGTCAGGCGTAATTTTCCGGTCTGTCACACAAACGATACCTTTTTCTTCTCAAACGTGTATTCACCTCTAAATTGGAACATATCGACACTAAAAAAATTATTGTTTCTCAAGATAATTTTTCACTTTAAACCACTTTGATGATTCCTAAAAGATACACTATCAAATATTTCGTGAGAACATCATCGAAACAAAAGTCACAATCTACTCAGCCTCTCTCTCAGAAACAACAAGAGAGATGCCCTAAACATCCAAATGGATGTCATTAGAGGTATCATGTATACGAATTATACTGATATCCAAACCTGCAGCTTCATCACTCTCCGAAGGTACATGCCCTTAGAAGCTACAACGTCCATAGAAACACAAAAAATAACCCTTTCTTCAATCATATGCCGAAGATGCATAAGCCAAGACTTGTGTTAAAAAAATTGTTTCTCATTGAAAAATAAGAAACCATACCTCCACCACAACTGAAATCTCCTCATACTAAGTCCAAACAATACCATGTCATATCAAACGTCATGTTAGAGCATTGCTCGGTTGAAACCAAGAAGCGTTGGTATGTCAAGGTTGGTTGTCATATTTTAATATCAAAACTCATAAGTCATTTGATTAGATTACTAGAGTCAACTTTATTAGGTTAGACTAGGAAGTCTAGAAATGTTAATACATACAAGTATTAGTCTGAAGACCTGAAGATTCCGAAGATGTATCAACCACGACGATAACATCATAATTCCACTCGAGGTTAGTAATACACGACTTGACTTGTTTCCATTTTTATATCGTTATCTTTCAAGTCGTTTCGGATTGAAAACATAACATACGAAGTTATATATGTGAAGCTCTAGTATAATAGAATTGATCATCATATTGTGATCAAAGTGTCAAGGAACAATATATATATATATATATATCAATAGTGATAAGTGCTTTATATTGGTGTATTGATTTGCGAAGTATAATGCTTACCTTTTGGACTTCGTAATTGTGGCGTCGACATAATCTTTGTAACTTGTTATTAGATTGTATAGTAAGCATAAGTTTGATTTCATACCTATAAAACTATGTTTAACTACATATATAAGTTTAAGGAAGTAGACGTATAAACTTGTTTCATAGTCGAAAGGAAACCAAAAGGATTTTATTCAAGAAATCTAAATTCTCCTTTTCTAACTCAGAATCAGAGGCCGAATCAGAATCAACAGATTTTTCTGCACAAGGAGTGGAATTTTCTGTCTGATGGTCATAAGTAAGCTCATCAGAGTTATCTAGTGAAACAATGAGAGCATTACTCATTTCAAGAGAGCTTTTGTATTGAATAATTGAATCATCTTGAAACTTGGTTCGCGAGCATCGCTTTCCAGATTGTCTGTACTTCCTCAAGACATTTTTGACTTGTTGTGTGATCATAGATATATTCTCTTCATCGTGATAAACACAATATTCATCATCCCAAGACAAGTTCTCCTTTGAAGAAGTCATACTTGTATTGGTTGTGGCTTTAAGTGCAGAAGTGCTATCTTTAGGCACACTATGCTCGTGATCAAAGATTTTAAACTTCCCCGAAGACACTGTTTCTAGAGAGAGTTTCAAGGTTATTCCCTTCCATGATGGAATGTTTCTTAGGCTCGTATCTTGCTGGTAAAGATCGGAGAATTTTCATCACAATGTCCTTTTGGGGAATGGTATTTCTTAACACATAAGATGCATTAACAATTCTAGACAACTTTTGATTAAACTCATCAAATGAATATTCATCATCCATTTGAAGATTTTCACGGTCAGAATTTAGGTTTTGAAGTCTAACTTCTTTCTCTGAGGTATATCCTTCAAATAAGGTTTCTAAGATATCCCAAGAATTTTTAGACTTAGTGCACGATATGTCACATGATGCTGAAGTTCTCGGCTTATGGCGTGGATAATAACGTTTAACCCATCAGAATTATGCTTTGCAACACTTATCTCGGATATATCTACTATGATT